>NC_138734.1:8755133-9195133 GCF_965113295.1 Leuciscus leuciscus | reverse complement strand
GATCGCCGCTATCAGATGAAGATGCGCTGCTTACGTCCTCCTCTGTTTACATGTGCGTAGTGATATTGGCTTGATTTCGGCTGTGACCTACTTACATTTTCGATGCTGATTGGTTGAAAATCGAGCTCAACCGTTTTACATGTCTCAATACGCAGTCAATATAGTGCGCCAATAAATTACAATTTCTCATTAACTGCAGGATAATGCGTGGAGAACTTTTTGCTTGGATATCTTTTATTAACGTTGAACATATTGAGCAAAAGAAAAATTAGTGCCCCACTTGGTGGAACGAAACTGAACATTACAGCTCACGTACAGCGGCCTACATAGTATTCGAAAAACAGTAGGCAAAAAGTACCCGGATGACCTATTACTAGTGCCAAGACTCTGAAGTGCACTTAACTGTCACATGAGGCCACGGAAGAAGAGTAGTGAATGGCAGTGAAGCGTGTAGGTTACATGACAGTGACAACATGGTGGATGTAGTATGTAATTTCACTCATACTACACATTTATACTAGCCTGGGAAAACCCAGACAACTTCCGGCAAATTTAGATTTGCTCTGCAAGTAGTCTGGCAAAGAGCTCATTCAAGCCCATTTCTAATCCGTCGAAATCGCGGCACCAATCAGAAACGTTGGGGCGGGCTTTACACAATGACGATCGCTCTGATTGGTTTTAGGCAGGGCCGGATCTACCATATGGGCAATCTGGGCACGTGCCCAGGGGCCCTTGCGCAGAGAGGGGCCCTCCATGATCAGAGTTTTTTTTTTTTTTTTGCCACGTATATGCTGCTACATAAAAATAGTATACACAAGGCTTGGCCTCGATCTTGATAATTATCCAATCAGAATTTTAAAAAAGTGTATATTACATTATATGATCTCTTATTCATGCAAATGCTTTTAAACAATTCATGTGCGACAAGACAAAAGTGTGACTGTGACACACACACACAGAAAGACGCGCGCGCGCGCCAGTATCGTGCACACAGACAGCACGCCAGAATACAGTTATCTTTCGTGCTTGAACTTACAATAACACACACAATTATGCCAAAATGTCAGTTTTGTCGAGTATCTTCATAACATAAGAGCTGTCTTATGATGAACGTGAGTTGTGAGAGAATGAGTCGCGTGTGAGATCCGCGTCTCCGTCAGCTGGTCTTAAAGAGACAGCAGCCAATAAAGCTTTCTGTCAGTAAAGTTAATCAAAGAACAAAAAGAACAGAGAACATGACTCACTGCTGTTGACTAAATTATAATTTTTTTTAAAATTTTTTTTTGCTATAATAAGGATTAGTCTATATTTAATTTATAATTTATGCAGTGCAGTTTGATAACTTTATTCAATTTCGGTATATGTCCTAGGTCTACCTGTTAGACAGGCACAGGTAAATATGACATTTATTTTTAACTCTTGTATTATTGAGACAAATAATTTTTTTTATTTTTATATTATTATTTTAATTTGAAAACACAGTGCATTTAGTTGTTGTTTCTAGTTTGAGTTGGGAAATAGGCTACACATTTCAGCATTATCACTAATCTGTGTGTGCATTTTACTTGAGAAATAAGCAAGTTAACTCATGAAACCATTTGTTTACTATATCGCAATCACAATATTGACCTCAATAATCACAATGATGTATTTTGTATCATTGTCTTGTGAACTAGTCATTCAGCTTTTGATCAATAGTGATTGGCATGTTAAATCCAGCACCTGGTGGGCCACCTGTGTGTGTGTTCCTTTGGAGGGTGTGGTTTTCAGGTAGGGGAGGGGGCCCATGAGCTTCAGTGCCCAGGGGCCCCTGGGGGTACTAATCCAGCCTTGGTTTTAGGTCTATCCAATTGCGCCCAGAGGCATTTGAGCGACGTCCGTTGGTGAAGCGCACCAACTTTTAAATGCATTATTATATTCAAATTGCAAACACATGAGGACAGTCTCCATGAAAGACCCACTGGCAGATGAACGTGCTACTACATTTCTCTCCGAAACGGTAGGAAATTAAATTAGATTTAATAGAGGATTTTAACTGTGACAAGATGATTGACAGGGCAGTTTATGTGACAGGATGCACGCGACAGATCCGTCCGATAAAGATGACGAAGTAGTATGTCCCAAAGCTTGCCTACTTTTTTGCTACACATTCAAAAGTAAATACCTTTTCTTCACAAAAAGAGTACATACTTTTATGACGTAGTAGCCTGTAAATTCAGACCTAAATCTAAAAGATTAATGGTCTGGCATCGACTTATGAAAATCGCCCAGCTCGAGGGGCGGCACCAAGCATGCATTTGAAAATCTCACTGCACGCAATTGGATAACACTACGACCAGTGGTTAAAGTGGGATTTGGCAGGTGGGGGAACCCTCAAATTTTGTGTTGGTGCAATAGGGAAAAATTACTCGCCGTGGGACAACATATTGAGTATTGTGGTATAGCAATACTTTTTGGGACAAGATTGTCACTGTGGCACCAAGTATCACAATACTTATTTAATACTTATTTTTATGTTTTTATTTTGGTCCATCTACATCTACACTGATATGATGACGATACTATGTAAAAATTGCTGAACACCACAATATGGAACACAACCTTGTTTTTCACAATGTAAATTTAAACATAAAAATGGGAAGTCCAAAACTGACAGAAATGTGCGGTAGTTAGGGGGGTTGGGGGGCATGCTCCCCCGAGAAAATTTGGATTTCTCTGACCAACATATGTGCAATTTAGGGCTTTTGAAGGCCAAAAAAATGTTTGATAAGAAATAGCTTTAAAACTTTGTCATTAGATTATTTGTCAATACCTGCTCTCTCCTCATCTTCATCTTTCTTTTTCTCTCAGTCTCCTTCTTCCCTAATTCTTCCCCTCCTAAAGCTGAACTTTGACTGATAGTCTTTTCATTTTCGTCTGTGTCAGTGAAGAAAGTAAACAGGATCAACTGATGTTTATATGTTTTATGAATCATTTTCTGAGACAAGTTAATTTACTCAAGGCTACCAGGAAAGCTGTAGCCTAAGTCAGTATTGCCAATAGGAATCTTCTACAAGCTTTGGAATTTGAAAACATCTGTTTTTAAATGTTAAAAGTAATTTTAAATAATACAAATTATAGTCTACGTTTAACGCAGTTGGTGGAATTGGCAGACGTTCCCTTAAATATCATGCGCTGTGGAAACGCGTCAAAGCATTCTCAGGTATAAATATAGGCTAATATATAATATAATAATAAATAAAATATATTACAAGGGAAAACAAATGTCCGGCGAATATCGAACCCAAAACTTACTTTACCGCGCTCAACCGCCGTGAGTGCAATCACGCATTAGTAGTCGCTGGCGTTCAGCGGGGAGGGGAGGCGTGAACCGGTGCAGATGCACTCAAATCAGACAGGAGAACCGTGACTGAGAACGTAACGTCGGGAAGCGTGTTTGTGAAGGCGCGGCCAGGCGGTGATATTCAGTTTTGATTTGATGAATGATGAGAATCATTGAATTTGATGAGAATGATTTGATTTGAATCTATTTATTTATTAATTTATTTGAGGTGCCGGAACGCAGTTCCGGACCGTTCCGGCCCACTTTAACCCCTGACTATGACCAATCACAACAATAAGCCCCATATGCTTAGCTACCTGCGGAGCTAACTGGTAGATTATACTATTACCGTATCTGGTCGGCAAAACAGTAAAAACGTCCTTCTTGCAAAGGAACGATTCGAGCGGCGTCTTCTGTTCCTGTTTTAGATAAAATGCCAAATCTAACTCGTTCATTGTAGCGGCCAAAGCCATTTTAAACAACTGGTGTTCATCCATAGGCATCTTGCAATGTTTATTAATGACTTCGACGTCACAGCGCTGTCGTCATCTGTTTAGCTCGCCTCTGGCCCGCCTATATCAGATAACCCGATGTGATTGGTGCAGCTCAGATCGAGGGGCATATTTAATGAGCATTGTTACTCGACACCAGAGTAACTCGCTGAGCAAATTCAACTTGTGCTCTCGCGAGAACTCTGGTTTACCAGGATAATGGCGTAGTGTAACTTAGGCGAATTGGGACGCAGCATATGGCTTTACACGATGACGATCGCTCTGATTGGTTTTAGGTCTATCCAATTGCGCCCAGAGGCATCTGAGCGACGTCCGTTGCTGATGCCCATTTGGAAATGAGTTATTAATGAAGCTTTGCCAGACCATAACTCAGTTACTACTGAGAATGGTCTGGTTTTAACCAGGCTACATTTATACTATACAGAACATGCTTTTTCAATGATCATGTACTAAATTTCAAAACAAATGCATTAAAGTAACTACTATAAAAGCCTATTATGTGATTTTGGATGCAGGGCTTATAAATATTTATCTCTGAATCCACGAATATCACAGTTTCTTACTACCGCAAAAGCACTATGAATTGTAACATACTGTGAGAACGTTTTTTGGAAAAATTTGTTGCAGTCTCTACCCTAAAAGGTGAATGTTAGTAGCTTAGAGTAGTAATATGTACCCTCAACCCTTGTTGAAGGTGAAAGAAGTACACTTGAAGCATGCTTTTTAAAGAGGTATTTAAATAGTCAACAAAGAAAAAAAATTCTTGACACATGAACCATTGTGTAAAAAAAAAATATTCTGGAGGTTTAAATTGATGGGGTCCAATTATTTTTGTACTTTTTTAAAACTTTTTTTTTTTTTTTTTGATTATTTGAGGGTAACAGGAGGGTTAAATGAGTTAAGAAACATAGCCATGAAAGTGTACTCTTTTAAAGTATATTTTAGTAGCCTTTTACACCGGTGTGATCAGTCAAGGCTGGTCCCTGGAGCTTACGATCACACCGGTGTGATTAGAACGGTCAGTGCATCACGTGATCAACTGCTAAATTCAAATGTGCTTTCGCGCGTTGGCTGGCGCTGAGCCAGAGACAGGCGTGCTCAGAGCTGTCATATATCACAACTTTCAGTGTTTTCAGCCACATAATGTTTTTTTTAGGTTTCAGACATATAAGTACTAAAAAAACAATACATTTAGAGTTTGTAAAATACACACTGATGTCAAAGGAAGAGGCAATAATAATCCTTTCCATTATAATTAGTTTTATTCATATCATACACATTGTGTAAGTAACTTTAAAGTTTACTCTATTCTTCTCCCAGTTCACCTGCCACTTACTTTTATGTATTTCGGGAGAAGTGGATGAATTCACGTGTTGTAAATCCAACAGATCCGATTCTCTGAACTGCGTCTGCGGCACAAACTAACATGGCGGCGCCCATTGCGCATACAGCTCATAGATACAGCTCAACTAACGCGATCGTTATAAAGTTGTTAAACAACAAAACACTTCCACTTGCATATATTTGACAATCGGAATATCAGATATTTCATGCCATATCTAACAAATTTGTGAATATTTTGAATAAAAAAGGAAAAATGAAATAAAAGCAGATCATCATTCATTCAGCTCTGTTGTTGCTGCGGTGTGTCACGTGACAAGCAATGACACATCACCATGGAAACCATAAAGTGACACATTCTAAATAACGGTCGCTTTGAAAAACTCACGCTGGGGGGTCAGGCAGAATATTTTAAACTTACGTGTGAAAGGGTTAATATTATATTATAAGGGTTATGTTTAGTTTCATTGTATTTCAGTTTGGTTTCCCCAGTTCCTGTTTGCCTGAGTTCTCATTCCTTATTCGTCGTCATGGTTACTGATTGTTTTGTGCTCCTATTTCTTGTTCAGTTTGTTTTCTCCTGTGTTTTTAAGCCCTCAGTTTAGTTCTACTCATTGTCCAGTATTGTCTTTCGTTTGCAAAGATGTTACGGTCAGTTTGTTTGCTCTTGAATTTTGTTCCTATTATTCTGAAATGCATCTTGCATTTTGACCCTGTTTTTTTTTATTTTTATTTTTTTTTTACTACCCTGTCTGATTCTTCTTATACTTCTGTCATCTGCATGGATTAAAATACACTACATTTGGATCATAAACCAGAGTCATTACAGATATGAAAATCTGCAATATGCTGTAAACCAAAATGCTGCAATATGAATGAATGAATGAATGAATGAATGAATGAATGAATGAATGCCCACCCCACAGTAAAAAACAGTTCATTTGCACCATCTGAAGTCCTCTAACTCTTAATGCACAAAGTTTGAAATGTCAATGTTGAGCCATTTATCACCTAAACAAGTTGACAGGTAGACGGATTTGTTTATTGCTTTTGAAAATGACTGAATCCTTTTAGTCATTCTGCGTTTGATCTAGAGAGTCCTTTAATCATTTTACCAGAGCTTTTTTGTATTTTACATTTCTATTTCCTGAAATGAATACCTTCAAAAGATAAGAGCGGAGGGCTGCAGGCACTGGCAAAAAAACAAAACATGCAGACTTGCAAAAACATGCATAGAGACCTCCATCATGAAGATTAAGGTGCCCAGCATAAGAAGGGAAGGCACAACCAGTTTCTGTTTGTTCTGTTTCTATCCTTCTGCCATCTTTTACTGTAGATCACAATCTTAGATCAGTGAGGTCACTATAGAGAGCAATTGTAAATTACATTAAAGTCACCATGAAATCAAACTGGACAATTTTTATTTTATATAGAATATTGCAGTGTTTATTATAAATGATTTACAGTATCTGTGAACATCATTATTATTATTTTTTTAATTAATCTGCCCTCATAATCTGTAATTAAAATTACTTCCCCTCCCTATTGCAGCAACATCTCTTCTTTTCTTTGATGATGTTCACTGGCGCAAAGGCGGGAAAAATTTGTGTCTCAACACAATAGCAAACCACAACGATCCAATGATCAAATCATTTCCCGATGGACAAAAACAGCCATTTCACACGGATTCACGTCACAATGGGGACTAAACGACTATTGCAACTTCCATTTCATCTTTAAGGGTCAATAGGACATGCACACTGGATCTTACTGCTGTGCATTATGGATCTATGATGGTGCATTCATTAGTACCCTTGAGAAAACTGTTTCAAATTGCTTGTGTTGAGTTTTGACCTTCAGTAAAGGAGCTAGTACACAATGGGCTATTAATTATGCACTACTCTAAGCAGTTTGTTGCAGTGTTGTTCTGTTTTAGCCAGGATTGTATTTCATTTGGTCTAATTATGATGTAAATCAAGCTCTCACTGGAATTTGTTAATGCAGTGCGTGAGCTTTTCTTGTGTATAACCCCATGGAGACCATCAAGGGTCACATAAAGTGTATAGATAAATGAACTTAAACAAAAAAAGGTAGGGAGAACACTATGACACTCAGAATATAGCAATGTACCACCTGAATTGCTCTAAATTAAGCAACACTCTCATATTAGGAAACACAACTTTTATTGCATCAAGTTTTAAGGGACTTCTGTTGTTCACCACTTCGTATCACTTCATATTAATATACTTCACTCCAGTGCTAAATATTACACTTACAAGTGTACTTCTAGTACATTGATATTAGTATACTTACTACTTTAAGTATAATTAAAAATATAGTATACATAATAAAATGAACTTGAAGTATACTTGTTTTATGTAAGGGTAGTCACTGTTAAGTCTACTACTGCAATGTTTTTCTCATGTTCCTTGGAATTAAAAGAGAAAGAAACACAGATGTGTATGACTGACACATCTTCTGTTACATTTATCATTCTTAGGTGCAATAATCAATTAGCAGCTAGCTGAAGTTATCACACCAACGCAAACAGAAATCCACCTCTCAAAACAAACTTACACACCTCAACTCTGTTTGCTCAATTATGTGATCTGATAAACATACTCCAAATTCGGCCTTGTTTGACATCTATAATCCTTATTTGCATAATTGTAGGGAAATTATGCCTTTATTTTCTGTTTGCCATGATCAAACAGAAAACTCCATGATCGACTTCTTATTGGTAAATTGTTCCAAGATACTATAAAACAACATTAGGTTGTCTGGAAAAAAAATCACCCTGTAACTCACTTCGAAATGTGAGGTGATGCTAAAGTGATTGTTCACCCAAAAATGAAAACTCACTATTGAAAGTAAATGGTCAATGGTGCATACATGCATCCACCTATGTTACTTTTTTCTTTTCTTTTTTTTATCAAGAAATGATTAGGGTTAAGTTTAGGGGTAGAGGATTTTAAAAATAGCTATTTAATATTTCCATCCATCCATCCATCGTCAACAGAGCAACAACCAACGCGCAACAAAAGCCAACATTATAATCAATTAATTTATCCTTACTGGATGTGGCGCGGCACAATGCGACTTGTGCACGACAATAAACTGTTGCCGTTTTATTTTACACACTCCACGTGCTTGCAATACGTCTGACATGAAGAACAAATGTAGACATGGTGAACTGTAAGTGTGCATATACTTAGGAGTAAACTATATGTGTGTCTATACAGACAGGAAATCACGGCACATGGTCTCACACTAAAGAACACGAAGGGCCTTATTTTAATGATCTAAGTGCATGGTCTTAAAGTGCAAGTGCACTTAGGGCGTGTCCGAATACACTTTTGCTAATTTAAGGACGCAAAAAATGGTAGGTGCGCCTGACGCATGGTCTAAAAGGGTTGTCCCTATTCTCTTAATGAGTAATGGGTGTGTTTTGGGCATAATATGCAATAAATCAAAAATCAGAGTCTAATCTCTAATTCCCTTTAAAAGCCAGTTGCGCCCGCGCCATGGCGGATTAGTATTTACATGGCGGAATTTGCAAGCGGAAAGACTGAACGCTTCTCCATAGAGCAAACGGATCTGCTCGTGCGCGAGGTTAAAGCGCGCAAGCAGACCATCTACGGAACAAGCTGGATTCCACCATATCTTTATGTACACAATAATACTCTTTTACATTGTTATCCTTTTATTTTTTATATTTGGCATGTTTGTGTGCTGCTGGGCGTCCCCGTGTGTGTGTAATAAGCAGAGTGTAGACTACACATGTTGTGCACCCGCCTATAGGCGCATATTACTAATGCGCAATTGACTTTAGACCAGGTTTCAGTTGGTCAATGGTGCAGTCCATTTCAGTTGCCTCAAAATAGCAACGTGCCAACAATACAACAATACAGTTTTCAGACCTGCAGCCCATGGGTGCACAAATGAGCGCAAATGGATTTGCTATTTAAACAACGTGGCGCAGGACGTGAAAATGATAACTTGGTCGGGCTGAAACTAGCAAAAAACACTTGCTTCGCGCCTGGCGCCGCATTGCGCCGGATGTATGATAGGGCCCTAAGGCTTTGACACCAAAGACCGCATTACCTCTGCAGTAAAGCTAAAGAACCCAGTGAGGTTAGAGACTCAAGAGTGCACCTCATTATGATGAGCAAACCAGAGCTAATTCGTGTCCAACAGCTGAGGTTATGGCCTTTGTAATTACAGAAAACCTACTGTTTTTAGTCTAAAATTGGATGCTTATTTCTATCTGGCTATTAGTCTCTCTCATTATGTTGCAATAATTTTGACCTATTGACTTAAACCAATGTTCATGAGTGGGAGTACCGTTTCTGGTAAGAAGTATTGATTATATACACCCACTGGGATAACATTGTTTGACTTTTTTTTGTACAAGACATTTGTTAAGTAGACCTTATTAAGGAACATGAACTGGCGTATGTTTTATTTCAGATGTTATAGGAATGACCCTTACCCAAACACTGGCATTGAATAAAACAGCCCACTCATTCTGCAAGAAATCATTATATCTTCTTGGGCAGAAAAAAATAATAAAAATTATATTAGGCCTATTGAATTTTTGCAAAGTGCATAAATTGTACAACAATAGCCATTATTTTTTCTCGTTCTGATTGTCTACTGTAAAAACATTGTGACTTTACAGTATTTTTCCTGAGTATTTATTGCTATACTTCCACTTAAAATTTTACAATAGTACAAAATAGGAACTTACTCAATCATCTTCGTCCAATGTGAGACATACTGTAAGTCGCTACTAGCTCTTTCCGTCTAGGTCTGTCCTGAGCTGTGAAATGAAAGCTTTAGCGTAAGTTCTGCCAGGAAGACTCAATCAGCGTGTCACGTTTTACCTCACTTCTAACCAATCATGTGCTAACATTCACAGTATAAAAGATTGGTACTTACATTTGACTGAGTTTGCAGATGCTGACGCTGCCAATTACCTCCATCCTCCCCACCACCACCAGAATGGTCCCTTCCTTTACTTCCAGGGGGTCGGCTGTGCCCCTGCCTTTGTCTTCAGGCAGGATATGCAGCTTCCGCTACCCTCGCATTGCGCGCTAAGGACGGGGCCTACGCCAAAGAACTTGATAAAGTTATGCTTGCTGGGCTGTTAATAAATATACGCTTGTTATATCAATTTATCTCCCGAGTCTTTTTTTGGTAGAACTGTGGTTCTCCTCATGAGAGCCCAGTTTCTTCCAGCTTGATCCATGTTGTTCTTGGCCTGCTTAGTTTCTGCTTGTCAGGTGGTGTCCAACTCAAAGCCACTTTGGGTATCCTTTCCTGAGACATCCTGAGTAATTGTCAGAGCCATCTTAATCTGCGCATCATGATCTCCTGAGATATGTTCTTGGATCTTGTCTTTTTGTAACGGTTGACATTAGAGATGGTATTGCCCTAGTGAAAAACAACTATGCCAAAATGTATTTAAAGGCCTACATTTATTTCATACTAACTATACTACAAACCCATTAACATATTTACTGACATATTGCTTGAGACTTACTAAATATTATAATTAAACTTTATTTGGAGTTATTTATTGCACAATGCATATTTCTTAATATTAAGAAACTTTTTTGTATTAAAAATGATCCAAAATAATAATAATAATAAAAAACATAACCAGCCAGTGTTCAAAAATTATCTGATTGCCTTAGCTCAATTCAAATCGGTTAACTTTTAATAATGATTTTAATTCCAGTGGTACTGGTGGATTTCTGCGGGAAATTCGAGCATGTCTTTGCGTCATTACGTCACATCTGTACACATAAAGAAGGAGTGCCGGCTAGTAGGCTATATTGCGTGTGAGGATGTTGGAGGTGGAGATTTATAGCCTTTTCTCACAGCACTTGAAATAATTAAACTTATAGCGGATCCAGAATGTTTCAAACGACAATCACCAGTGACAACTGGAGATTCACCAGTTGTAAAACCCAAAAGACTTCGGACTTCGGAGAGGCTACAGAAAAAAGAGACTGCAACCGGCCCATGCGAAAACAAGGATAAACATCGGCAGGGCTTTTGAAAGATGGCGTGAACTCAATGTTTTAAAGGGGTTCAAAACGGACGCAGAGACGGCTTTTTTTTTTTTTTTGCTAGACAGGTAAGACATTTCAATAGTTTAATTACGTAACAGTAGCGCACTTGTTCGCTTAATTTACACAGTTACGGAGTTTCCTTTGTTGTGCCTTTCTCGTTTTACTATTATGGTAAATATGAATTATTTTGTGATAGCTATGAGAGGGAGCAATTCACCTCTACTCCAAGAAAATCAAACCCGCCTCCTCCATTGTCAAATATTGGATCTGAATCAGATCGGTAAAGTGAAAATGTTTCTGTCGTAAGATGTTTATATTATGTGACCACCAGGGGTCTTTCATATATTCTCAATAATACTTAAATCAAAGACCCATAATTATAAAATAGTCAGTTCAAAAGAACTACCAGGTGGCACGCAAGCCACCCTAATTAAAGGACGCAGATGGAAGCTGGTGTGTCAAAAAAATATACATTTATTTATTTCACAGTAGTTCAATTATAAACAATTCTAAAAGACAACTGTAATATTTTATGAAACTTCTCTCAATCAAAACACCAAATGGTTAAAGGGTGTGTACGGAGTTTCCCTCCTGAGACGTGTCTGAATATAAAACACACCACACGTCACTCTTAATAAATAATTTAAGAAGAATACACAAGTAAAACAACCCAGTTAAATATTTCACGTGATTCACAGCAATATCCCCCCTTCACTTCACACACACCACTGCAGGCGTTTGTCTCTTTAGAAAACTACACATTACCCAAGTATTTCAATTAAAAGAACCTCACCATGTATACATGAGTTATCAGAGAGAGTCAAAACAAAACAAAACAAAACAAAACAAAACAAAACAAAAAAACAAACGTACAATGTAAAAGCTCAAACCTTCTCTCTCTCTCTCTCTCTCTCTCTCTCTCTCTCTCTCTCTCTCTCACTGGGGCCCCTAGGGCGTTCAGCAAACGGTCGTATAAATTATGGTAGGCAGTTTGTATATCTAAAACTAAGTAGGAAAAACAGTGACTGGACACGCGTCCTGAATAGCAAACAAATGTTTGCACAATGCGTCTTCACCCCAATCGCACTGCGTTACCGTGACAGAATAGGATGCATCCTCATCACAATCTCAAACTGTGTTACTGCAACAATTTTGCCCCGAACACCCGTTTTGTCCACTGGCCAATCTCCAGCCTCAAGCAATGACAACAGCACTGGTTTGAACCATCGATCCTGGTGCTTTCATTCCCCACGCTGTACCGACACACTATGCTGGAATGCTAGCTTGGCTGGTCGCTTTGTGACTACGTCACACTAAATAGCCGGCTGAGCAATGACACGCTCTGAGGTGGTGTCTACTAGGTCCTAATGTCCTACCCCTTACATTCACCCCCCTCGTAAAATGTCACCGTCCCGGTGACAGAAACAAAATAAAGTCAACACCAGGGTCTAAACACAGCATGTAATGCATTGACTGTAGGGTGAGTTGTAACCTCCTCCCCACCCCCATTTCTTACGGCTGCACGAGGGAGATGAAAACGATTAGAGTGCTGGCCTGCTGTTAGCCGTGTGGTTCGTCGAGTTGTTTGAATTGATGCTTGTTCCTCTTCCTCCGATCTACCACACTCAAGGTCTTGACTCAATTCCATGGAGTCGGAACTTGGACTAGCAGGTTGTTCATTTAGCTGCCCGGATAACAACGGGGCTGCAACACATCTCTGTCTTTCTGAATCATGTGGATTCAACTGTGCACACACCCCCAAGTCAAATTCCTCGTCTGTACTAGGGTCAGGGCTAAGTACCACATCCCCCATGGGCACATCTCCAAATAACTCCACCTCAATCGCACATGGGTGCGGGGAGCCTAAATGGATTGGCAATGGACGCAATTCTTGTCGATGGATATTCCGCTCTGGGCCTGACTGACCCTTGGGCTTGATTTTGTATAATTACCCAACCTCATCCAGACATTGCACTACTTCATATACAACAGGCTCCCACTGATCTTGGATTTTATGGCGACCAGGGGGATGACTTCGCCTGTACACAAATGAGCCAATAGGCAGAATTGGCAATGGGACCGAACGATGTTGTGCTCGAGAAGCGGCTGCAGCTTCCAATTGAGTTCGCGCTTTAAGATAAATTGATGTTAAATGCTTCTGATGTTCTTGAACCCAATCTTCTACTGTCCCACCCGATGTCACCTCAGTTAGTCCCAGAAGCGAATCTATAGGAAGAAGAGGCTTTCTCCCAAACATCAACTCATAGGGAGATAATCCTGTAGAGCTATGCACTGAGGTGTTATAGGCAAACAACAACCGAGGCAAATGATGAGGCCATCTCTTTTTCTGTTCTGGGGGTAAAGTGCGCAGCAAATCGTGCAAAGTCCGGTTGAAGCGTTCACATTGCCCGTTTCCTTCTGGATGGTAAGGGCTAGTTCGTGACTTCTCAATTCCATACAACTGGCAAAGGCGTTTCAGTAGCTCTCCCTCAAAGTTTCGTCCTTGATCTGAGTGGATCCGTTTTGGGACACCATAGGCATAAAACCATCGTTCCGTAAGAATTCGAACGACCGTCACAGCTCTCTGGTCAGATGTAGGATATGCTTGTGCAAACTTAGAAAACACATCGGTCACAACAAGGAGGTTCTCTCTACCATCACTAGCTCGTTCAAGCGTGGTAAAATCAATGGCCACAATCTCTAGGGGTCTAGAAGCAAGCAGGCTGCCCATAAAAGTTCTCACCTTTGGCTGTACAGCTTTGGCTGTCAGGCACCTAGTACACTCTTGACACCAACGTTCAATATCTTGACGCATAAAGGGCCAGTAACAGCGTTGACGTACAAGGGTGGTAGTACGTTCCACCCCTTGATGACCGTGATGGTCATGGAGATTAGTAAGTACTTCACTTCTCAGCCTCTGTGGTAACAACAGCTGTAACACCTCCTCTCTACCCCCAGGAACATGACTTCGCCAATACAAGACTCCCTGCTGTTCTTGGATTCTATTCCACTGGCGAACCATTTCCAGGACTGCTGGAGATTCCTTGGTCCGCTCCACAGCTGAGGGGACGCCACCACGTTTCCAATACGCCAAGAAAGCCTGTATCACCGCATCTTCTGCCTGTAACACTTGCAGGTCAGCTTTACCTCTTGCTGGAGCTGCCTCAATAATAGATGTAAAAGCAGAACACCACTGATGGTTTTTAATACAAGCTTGTTCAACCTCTTCAGGGACCGTGATACCAGGGGCGATTTCTCCCATAGAACTTGGCAGCGGGGCAGGAGGCAAGCGAGAGAGTGCATCTGAATTTTTATTAGATGTTCCAGGTCTGTACATTAGAGTAAAATCAAAGAGTGCCAGCTGTGATGCCCAACGTTGTTCTACGGCACCCAGTTTAGCAGTACGGAGATAACAAAGAGGGTTGTTGTCTGTAAAGACTGTAAATTTAGAGCCGAGAAGGTAATCTCTACATTTTTCCGTTACCGCCCATTTGAGTGCAAGCAGCTCTAATTTCATAGATGAATAATTTGTCATATTCCTCTCGGTAGGTCTGAGCCCACGGCTTGCGTATGCGAGTGGCCGACGTTGCCCTCCTTCCTGTTCCTGGGACAGGACTGCCCCCAGCCCCAGATTGCTAGCATCCACTTCCAGGACAAATGGTCTGGTAAAATCTGCATACCCCAACACTGGGGCCCCAATCAGCTTCTCCTTAAGCAGATGGAATGCCTGTTCACAACTTTGCTACTAATTTGTGGAGAGGGGCGGCATACTTTGCAAAATCTTCCACAAACCTCCTATAATAAGAGGCAAAACCCAAGAAGGAACGCAGTTCTACGACATTAGATGGAGTTTTCCACTCTTTAACAGCACTGATCTTTTCGGGGTCAGTGGCGACACCAGATGCGGAGATGACATGCCCAAGGTACTTTACCTCTGGCTGGAAGAAGTGAAATTTTCTGAGCTTAAGTTTCAGGCCATTCTGTTGCAACCGGTGTAACACTAGCTCCAACCGCTCCAGATGATTCTGAAATGATGATGAAAAAACAACCACATCATCCAAATTTAGGAGAAGGGAGTGAAATCGTTCATCTCCAAAGATGCGCTCCATCAATCTCTGGAATGTCCCTGGTGCATTACAAAGGCCGAATGGCATTCGCTGAAATTCAAACAGACCAAAAGGTGTACAGAAAGCAGTCTTAGCTTGATCCTTCTCCGCTACGGGGACCTGGTTGTAACCACTCGCCAAATCCAATGTCGAAAACATACAAGCACCAGTCAGGGCATCCAAAGATTCCTCTATGCGTGGAAGGGGAAATGCATCCTTCCTGGTTTTCGCATTTAATTGGCAATAATCAACACACAGGCGAATTGACCCGTCCTTCTTCTTGACCACCACAATGGGAGAGGAGAAGGGGCTACAGCTCACCCGCACTACCCCCTGCTCTACCAAATCTTGGATATGAGCCTTCACAAGATCATACTGGGAGGGAGGGAGTCGTCTATAAAGTTGGCGAATAGGTGCATTATCTAGCAAGGGAATCTCATGCTCTATCAAGTTTGTGCATCCTAAATCCCCATCATTCTGACTGAAAACCACACTATACTTCGCCAACAAAGCCTTAGCATCTTCCTGTTTTACCTCTTCTAGATTAGGCCATGATATATTGGCCAGACCAGGGACAGTGCGATTCACTACTTCAGCTGACTGAATGAACACAGTAGGGCTTTCACAACTCTCTTCGCTGCCAAAAATTACGGGTTGACTATGGGGACATACACTCACCATTTGAAGTCTACCCAAAAAAGTACGGGGTCTTAACCACCTGTCCTGAGTACCTATATTAACCAAGGGTACATAGACATTTCCCTCCCCAATAGTTACCAAGGAAGATGGAATCAGGAGGTCTGCAGATAGTTGCCAGTCACCTATACCTGGGGGTTCTAAAAATGCAGCAGGAATAAGTGAACCAACTCCCTGTCTGCATAAGGCTGTGACTAGCTATGACCCAGAGGGAACACAAATGGAGGGGCCTGGGGGAATTGAGACACTACCGATAAATTCTGAATCAGTTAAACGTTCAAGAACCTGACACTCAGACATAGCGTTTTTCAGCACCTCAGGTACAGCTGGTGGGGAATGAAATAACACAGTGCCATGTTGACTAAACAGCTCTTTGTAACAACTTTGCAGAATATTCATTCCCAACAGACCAGGAACATTACGTTTTCTTGTCTGAGTCTGTACATCAGGGGGATCTCGTACAACCAAAATACCCATTCGAGACAAAGTTCTACCAAGTACTTCCACATCCAACTCTAAATATCCTTTATACGGGATATCTAGTCCATTGGCGGCTTTCAACTGTAGCCAGCCACATGACTGCAAAATACCCTGAACCTGGGGTTGGAAATGTTCTGCAAAAAATTCCTCTGTAATAGTTGACACCATTGAGCCTGTATCAACAAGACATGGCACAACTACACCTGCCATTACAACCTTCACTACTGGACATTGACCAATGAGTGTAGAATGTGAAGGTACAGTTGATTTTAAAGAGGAGCCACCCAATCCACCATCTAGAGCCTGACTCTGAGCACTAGATGAAGCTAGTTTCCCGAGGGCCCCATGACATTTCTGCCCCGACCCCCAGCTCTACTCTGAAACTCCCCGGCTGCAGCAGCTTGATGGGCTCCCTCCCAATTACGACAGCGCCTAGCTATATGACCTGGGTGTCCACACCGCATACAGATAGGTTGGCCTTCTGAATCAAACCGATATCGCCTAGGCTGGGTGCTAGGGCCACTGGGGGCAGCATGCCAAACTGGGTTAGACAAACGTTGCAAAATTGCATCTAACTGTACTTGTTGCTTGCGCAAAGTTTCTTTTAATTAACTAATTTCTTTACCTGATTCTACCGCTACAGCACTTGAGTTTACCCCCAATTCACAGGCATCAATATGGGTATCACAAGAATAGGCTCTAGCCCGGGGAAGGCTAGGACGCTCCCCGTCATCTGACCAACGCAGAGCTTCACTGCGAACGTCAATAAAGGACATACTAGGCTGTAATCGTATGAGACGTTTTAACTCTCTGCGAAGCATATTATCACGGACATACTCAACAAAATGATCACGAATTACAATATCAGAATCAGGAATTCCCCCTGGATTCTTACGCTCAATTATCTCCATTAAAGACATTACTGCATGAGAAAATTCACGTAAAGATTCCCCATCACGCTGGCGTCGTTGAAAGAATTGTTTCTGAGCTTCAATATAAGATTGAGGGCAACCAAATGTTTCAAGCAAAATAGCCAGGATTCGATCAGGGTTATTTCTATCTGCAGTGGGACAAAATCGGATCTCTGACTTAGCTTCCCCATCAAGATGGTCATACAGAAACAATGCCTGCTCAGTAGGGGTCATATGTTTGGAATTAAAACATCTACGGGCTTCTTCTACCCACTCCTCAACCCCCAGACATCCAGTACTATTATTACCTGAAAACCTTGGGCATTTCCGCTCTCTTGGGATAATGACATACCTTGGGTTTACTAAACTTTCTTGCTGACTGCTGGTTACCCCTCCCTGTCCTGCCACAGCATTTGGTTGCGCTGCTGCTTCCTGTTGAAGCCTGGTATTAACAGCTTGCAGCTGCTGGAGCTGCTCGGTCAGAGCCCTAATCTGATCTTCTGAACCTACAGACATGACCTATAAAAAAAAAAAGATATATATATATATATATAATAATAATAACAATGATAAACAAAAAGTAACAATAATGATAAACACACAGGCAAAAAAATTTGGTCTTGAGGTTAAAGTCCAGCTGGTCTTGGGCGGCTTCTCCGATCCTCCTTGCCAGCCATTGTTTTTCCCTTACCCTAATAAACCTAACTGGCCACCAATTATACAAAGACACACCGAAAAATTTGTAAAATATATATGGATATGAGAAAGGGGACGACACTACCAGCAACCACCCGAACGACCCTGCCGACTACGCCAAATGTGACCACCAGGGGTCTTTCATATATTCTCAATAATACTTAAATCAAAGACCCATAATTATAAAATAGTCAGTTCAAAAGAACTACCAGGTGGCACGCAAGCCACCCTAATTAAAGGACGCAGATGGAAGCTGGTGTGTCAAAAAAACAAAAAAAAAACATTTATTTATTTCACAGTAGTTCAATTATAAACAATTCTAAAAGACAACTGTAATATTTTATGAAACTTCTCTCAATCAAAACACCAAATGGTTAAAGGGTGTGTACGGAGTTTCCCTCCTGAGACGTGTCTGAATATAAAACACACCACACGTCACTCTTAATAAATAATTTAAGAAGAATACACAAGTAAAACAACCCAGTTAAATATTTCACGTGATTCACAGCAATATCCCCCCTTCACTTCACACACACCACTGCAGGCGTTTGTCTCTTTAGAAAACTACACATTACCCAAGTATTTCAATTAAAAGAACCTCACCATGTATACATGAGTTATCAGAGAGAGTCAAAACAAAACAAAACAAAACAAAAAAACAAACATACAATGTAAAAGCTCAAACCTTCTCTCTCTCTCTCTCTCTCTCTCTCTCTCGCTCTCTCTCACTGGGGCCCCTAGGGCGTTCAGCAAACGGTCGTATAAATTATGGTTGGCAGTTTGTATATCTAAAACTAAGTAGGAAAAACAGTGACTGGACACGCGTCCTGAATAGCAAACAAATGTTTGCACAATGCGTCTTCACCACAATCGCACTGCGTTACCGTGACAGAATAGGATGCATCCTCATCACAATCTCAAACTGTGTTACTGCAACAATTTTGCCCCGAACACCCGTTTTGTCCACTGGCCAATCTCCAGCCTCAAACAATGACAACAGCACTGGTTTGAACCATCGATCCTGGTGCTTTCATTCCCCACGCTGTACCGACACACTATGCTGGAATGCTAGCTTGGCTTGTCGCTTTGTGACTACGTCACACTAAATAGCCGGCTGAGCAATGACGCGCTCTGAGGTGGTGTCTACTAGGTCCTAATGTCCTACCCCTTACAATTATGTTATATTATAACACGTTTATGCATAACAGGGATTCCGTTCATACACCGTTTATTTCATAGCACTATGATTGTTATTTGTTTGTACAAAAATAACTGCTCTTCTATGATTTGCACGGTTAGACATGATATGATAAGCGATCGTTAGATTTAATCAGCGCGGTTTACTTCAATGCTTTTTTTCCCTTAGTTGATCAGAACAAAAGTGGATGTTACTTACTTGTTCAGACGTCATTTTCCGTTGAAAATTCTAGTATTGGTCATACTTCCAAAAAAGTATATTCTGTGATTCTGAATGACAGTATCCACACCGGCGCGGTGATTGACAGCCACACACTCTCCTCAAAACATTGGATTCATCCGCGCTGTTTCATGCCGGTGTACAACCCACATAAAGTTGATAATTCCGCAAATAACTGCAATTGCAGATTTTGAACAGAGATGGCGACAAAGAAGAAAAGCTACGGACTGCAGCTTTAAGCCTATGTGTTTAATGTCACCATTAGTAAAGATAGTATGATCACTGTATAATTAAATGGAAGATATTTAAAGTGTTCCTAAAGTATACTTGCAATAATTATATTTTAGCACAATCAAATGTATTTCTTTTCAAATGTAGGCCTATATCTTTACTTGTTCCAATTAAACAGAATTTAAGTATAACCAAAAATACAATTGAAGGGTATTTATATTAAGTACATAAATATGTAAATGTATTTGTATTTAAAATATATTTAAGTATTTTATTTTTCACTAGGGTGGGCAAGTAGATGTTGCATATCTTCCTCAGGCAACTTATAACTCATCTACCTTGCTCATGTCTGCTTTCACTATTCTCTAACATCCATAGCCATTCAGAAGCACTGATTTAGCATTGCTGTTGTAAAGCTTGATCTTTGTTCTGAGGCTTAGCTGGGTTCTGGCCTGCTAAAAGCTCCTCTTGCTTTATTTATTTGGGCCTTCATATCTTTTTGGGGTCTGTTATCAGTGCTAATGACGCTGCCAAGATAAGTGAAATCCTTCACATCCTCGATAGCTACTCAGGATCATAAAGCACGCCAAAACCCCAACCACAAGTTTTTTTTTTTAAGAGCATAAATACATTCCGGTAATTAATAAGTAACCTATTAAACACAAAATACAAAACATAAAAAAGGTAACATATTTAATTCATTATTTTAAAATCTAGCACAGATTTAGATCTCACAATTGTAAGTGGGAGAAATTATTGCAGAAATCTGTAGACCAGATTTCATGTGCGTCTGCAAAAAAAATAAAAATTTAAAAAATTGCATGTGCAAAAACCGTTCCATTATCCCACAGTGCAGCATAATATGGGTATTTATTTTACAGTAGACTCTGCTGTACAGTAAAGCACAGAAAACTACCTGAATTGCATTAATTCCACAGTAAAAAAAAAAAAAAAATAATTATATACATCTATACACACACACACACACACACACACATATATATACATTACAGTTGCTCAGACAGGTTGATGAGAGTCTTTTTCAGCTAGAACAGGAATCTGTATAAATGGAGATTTGAACAGACATGGGCAAGGATTGCAGCTGCTTTCATTAAAGTTATTTTAATGAATATTACCTGAAGGTGGAGGAAACAAATTTATTTCAATTCAGTGATGGTTTTAAACCAGCAAGAGAGTAAATGGATTTCAGGATAGGGGTGTTCATTTTAATATTGCAGCCCATTTATAAAAGTGAAAGGGAATGCAGTACATCAGCATATTGAAAACATTGTGGCTCTCTGGAGAAATTGGATAAGGAGCCGTCTCAGCCTCTCACAGAATCTTCAAAACCCGACACAGACAAAGAAACATAAAATACGTACGGCGAAAACAAAGAAAAAGAAAATACGACGTCCCTAGGGGGAGAAGAAAGCTTTGGTCTGACACTTTTGTGAGAGTAGGAAATGCTCATCTGGGGCCTTCAGACCGTATTGTGCTGTCAGTAACTGATCATGCAAAGACTTGCAGATGAAAAAAGGTTGCTCACCTATGATGAGTGTCTGTCTCTGATGACTCGATAGACATTTAATTCCCACACTGCAATCAGAATGTGGGTTTGGAGCTGAAAGTCTCTTTTTATTGTGGCCTGGTATGGCTCATTACACAAGTCATCTATGCATTGAACTTTCATGTTCATGCTACTGAACACTAGCAGTTTGGAAAATGGTTGTGCTTTTGCATAAGGCAACATTTACACTTTGTCTTAACATCCATCTCGGGTGATCTGATTGGATATATTGGATATTGGATATTGGATATGGAATTGGCTGTCACACACGGAGACATAGATCATTTGCTTTGGATGAAAGTGTCTGCTTCATGAATAAATGTAAATTATGTAAAGCAAGCACACATCTGAAGTTCAGGTAATACAGATGCTAACTGAAATAGCAATGAGCAATTCTGACTTCATGATGTACACTCCGAAAAAAAAAAGGTAACAGAGCTGTCACTCAGGAGGTACCCTTCCGAAAAGGGACACCTTTGTACCTAAAGAGTGCATATTAGTAACTTGAAGGTACATATTGGGACCAAAAGTGTACTTATTAGTACCTGAATGCTACATATTAGAACCTTTTTAAAAGGTACCATGACAGCTTTTGTACCTCTGAGAGTGTATGTGTGTGCTTTTGTTTTTTCTGAGAGTGTATAAAGTCATGAATTTAGAGAACCTCACCTTAAAATCCAATTTCAAGTGGTCACAGGAGTTGCATTTAAATACAAGGTGGATGTGACAGCAATGTGCTGACTGCTTGATAGATGGTAATACTGGGTGGAAACGGGGCATAATGCACTTAAGTGTGCCAAATATATCCAATCAGAACATGCATTCACTTTCCATGAAGTGAGTGCAGAATAAGGCCTGACATTTGTATTTTCTTGTTCAGCAAATGGTTAGTATAAAGGAATTGCTTAACCTTTATAATATGTTGTTTATCAAACTAAATATTATAGGATTTATTGTAGTCACCTTGTTTGGAAAGCAGGGTGTGGCTGAGAGGCGTGGGAACGGAGCGAGGCTGGTGGTGTGATTGCTAATAAACGCGTCCCCTGACTCCAATGCATCACGGAGGAGCTCCGGACGAATAAAAGGAGGAGTTATGACAGTGAAGGACAAGAGAGGACCAGGCCTGGACTATTTTACGTTCTGTTTTGTTTATGTTTGTGCAGCAGTCGTCCGCTAGGGGGGCTGCTGCTTTACTTACATTTTTTGTCTGTCTATTTTGATATTAAATTATGTTGATCGTTCGCCACTTCCCGCCTCCTTCTTTCCCTGAGCCTGATTACTGTACGTCGCAGACTGGGAGGAGCAGTTGCGCGCAGTTTACCTTCCCGGTACTTTAGACCACGGTGTAAACGAAGAAAGCAACCGGTCTGGGGCAAAAAAAAGTTCCTGGGAAAAAAGTTCCTGGGACAAATTGTTCCGGGTAATTTCGGTGGAAACGCGGCTTTGCATGGTATTCAGTTATACTTTAAAAAAAATTATTATTCATGCTGTCCCTGGAAATCAGACCATGTCGTTGTTAGCGCCATGTTATACTGTTTTAAGTACAGGAAGGCTGTTTGGAGCAAGGCATGCCTAAATTAATAATAATAATAAAAATCTGATTTTATAAGGTTTTTTTCTATAAATAATCATTACAATGAAATGCACACAATTAAAAAAGAAAATGTGCAGGACTGGGCACAGTCATATTATATTATATTAATATATCCTAAATTAAGCTGTAATTCATTAAAGGCTACATAGATTGGGACCAAATGTTGGTTTATAGTTATTGATAACATTGGTAATGGATTTGGTTAATGGTAGTTAAAGTTGTTATAATAATATAATAAAATTGTTAAAGTAATAATTTGAATATTTGAATGCTGTGAATTGAATATCTATTCAACAGTGTTAAAATTATGAGGTTGAATGATTTTAACTGTTGGATATATATAAAAGGTCCAGTTCCAGGTGGGAAAGGCCAAAATCAACTTGGAAGGAATAACTATTATTCATATATTAATATTATGACAATGGTTTATCTATCATACCTCAGGTCTCACTACTACAACATGGGATTTGTGCCTCTAATTATAAAAATTAAATTAAATTATAAAAGCTTAATGTGCTGACCTGTTTTTGGACAAATAATCACATCTAATTGCTTATTTTAATATAACCTAATCTAATTACATTTTTCAGAGTTTGTTAAACATTGTTGTCTTCAGATTTATGGTGTGCTTTCAATTTCTGCACCACCATTTATTAGATAGACAAGATATGTGTATTGATGCCTGAATACTTTAACAAAGAAGTGATGAACTCTTAATGCAATACTAAGAGTCAGTTAACAAGCACATTTGGTAGATTTTAAGAGCACATTAGAATGTTTCTCATTAGGGAATTCACAGAAAATGCGCTTAAGCACTCTTTGGACAGCTAATACAGCGAGAACAATAATTGTTTCTCAGGGTAACATCCAGGGGCGTTTCTAGGTTTTAAAAACATCAGGGGCTGAGCCTGAAATGTCAGGGGCTAGGGTGGGTAACAAGATAACATGATTCGATACAGAGAATAATGTATATTTTAGGCCTATATGCAGGGGGGCAGACTGGTTAAAAAATTCAGTCCTGGCACTGTAGCCACACCAGGCCATACTACCACACAGACACACACATTTAAATGTGAGGTAGTTAGGGGGGTTCGGGCGCATGCTCCCCCGAGAAAATTTTGATTTCTCAGACCTACATATGTGCATTTTAAGGTGTTTGAAGGCCAACATTTTTTGATAACAATAGCTTTAAAAGCATGTCAGTCGGCAGTAGCATAAATTATTTGTCAAGCAGATAACAGATTCTTAAACATGAGAATGAGGATAAATGTTGAAATGAATGATCCACACTAGAAAATGGAAATGCAGAATGTTTCTGCTTATTGTTGACAATTAACACAACACAACCACATATTCCAAACAGGAATGGCCTTAAATGAGAAATCTTTCAAGGATTATTTTGCATAGATGTAAACTTTTTAGCATTAAAGATTGGTTTCAGCAACTTGTTTCTTTCTTGAGTTAATCAATGTTTTTGGCACTATTAAATCAGTTCAATTAAATTTCAATTGTTCACTCATAAAGATTGTTCACCATTACTGGCCTAATGATGCAAGTTGTGCAAACACAGACAAGCGAGTGATAGAAACTGTGAAAAGGCTGATGCTGGTGAAATATTCTAATACATTCGAGGACCTTATATATGCTACATATCAGAGTTAAATAGGAATACATTGTAATAATGTTAATCAAGCAGACTAAATCACACGACTGCGCAGCAATATTTCAGCACATTATACAAAGGAAATAATACAGATCTAGACAAATTGGGTTGCTTATAGTTAAAAGAATGTCATGAACGATCATTTAGGCTAGATGTAGGCCTATTTTTCAAATTTTTGGTCACAAAATATTTAGTCAGTTTTGATGACTTTGCAATATTGATTAAATGTTTGAATATTAATAATGAAAATTGAGTAGGGCTATGCCACAATGTGTAACATTTATGTAGCCTACAAATGAATACAAAAGCCCCGACATAGAGTTTTGACGCAGCTTTAATCTCCCCTTTGGTTATTTCAATACTTAATTGACGACAGAACACGACGTTACATGCTAGTATATTTTGCGTGATACACAGGGCGCGCCGCATTTGCGCGTGATTGAGCCGCGAGCAAACGGCTGGCACGACGTAAGTAAGTTCGTTTTTCGGAGTTTTACTGACATATAGCCTGACAACATCTGGTGTGACTGAAGACTGTGCGGCGGTGCTGACTGCGTTATTTTATTAAACCGGTGCGGCGCGCGCGCCCCCGAAGTTCATCCGTGAGAAACTTGAAACCGGTGCTTGAACTTGAATTAAGGTGACTCATTAACACTCGCGCTACTGTCCACGCCCTGCTCTCACGGCTCGTGGACTCGTGCTGCTTGCCACTTTGCCTAATAATAATTATCAATAAATAAAAAAAATTGAGATCCGGGGCTAAACGCGCCTGGTAACATCTACAAACTACATGGTTCCTCCAAAATAAAACTCAAACATTCAGATGGCAATTCATTTAGGGAGTTGCTTTGATGGAGTTTCCGTCAGATGAACTCAGAAGAAAGATGTTATCCGTTATCATTCCCATTAATTTCAATAGCAGTTGCTCTGCTTCTTTGCTCATGTGTTCTTACCTGAACTGTAAATACCTGACTTAATCAGTTAAATGACTCCTTGAAATGCTAATAATTCTACTTGGCTAAATTGTTAAATTACACAGTTTTTGGGTTGTTTACACAGTGATTTATAACTGCAATTCAGACTCAAGGCAAACACTTCTGACAGTCAACTAAAAAGAGAAAAACCTCATTTGAAAGTGATTATAAATTATGACATAAGTGTAAGCCATGATAACTGTTTCTAATTTTACTATGCAAACTAGTTGTTATTGACATTTAATGACCTGAAACTATATGTAAATTAAATGGTGTTATTAATATTAATTTACCTTGGAGCAAGTGTAGGTGTTCTTATTGATGTGTGAGAGAGTTTAATCTACAGCATTAACTTTTTCTTTTTTCTTTTATGAATTGGAAAATAGAAATAGCGTGTCCTGGGGACCTAATTGGGTAGCTATAGTAACATGTGAACAACTTTTTTTATCATATTGATCATTTCTGAAAATAAAATAAATAAATAAACATCATACTTTTTTCAGGCTTCTTTAATGAATAGAAAATTCAATCAACAGCATTTATTTGAAATAGAAATATGTTGTAACATTAATACTTTTATGACAGTAAAGACATTTATAATCTATTATTAAATATTTTTTAAATCTTACTCATCAAACTTTAGAATGGTAATGTAACATGGGTTGTAAAAAAGTATTAAGTGGCACAACATTGTTTTCAACATTGATAATGTTAGGGATATTTAGTTATGTTTGATCTTAGTTTCACTTTCATGGACTTTTAGTTAGTATTGATTGGTTCCTGTTTTCTTTTTTACAGTTCCCGCTCTTTCTTTGTCATCATAGTTACAAATATGATTTGTCATTTGTTTCAGCTGTGTTCACCCCATTACCATCTGTACATAAGTTTCAGTTCTCATTTATCCGGTCTACATTTACGTTAGCGTCTGTTTGCGGTTGTGTTTCTTCTGTTCCCTGTGTTTGGATAAATCTTTGAACTAACTAATTTCTGATTGATATTGAAAGTTCAGCTTTGACACTGCAGGATTAAATTACATTTTTAAAAATATTCAAATAGAAAAGTTATTTAAAATTGTAATATTTCACCGTATTCTTTTTGACTGTATTTTTGTTCAAATAAATGTAGCTTTGGTGAACATAACATACTTCTTAAAAAAAAAAAAAAAATATATATATATATATATATATATATATATATATAAAACATTGTACAAGTAGAGCTTTAGAATATGGTCTTTTTTAACAAATATAAACATATCTTTCTTATTCATCTTGGAGCATAATTTAAGAACATTTTGTAGCAGATCTGTCTCCTCCTGCAGTCATATGCATGACACAACTCTTAAAGATAAAAATATGAAATAGCACAGGCACAGGGGTTGGCCTGTGGCATGATATGGGTTCTTGTTGACCTTACGTACTTATGCATATGGAACGGGAGTGCTGTGAAATGCTAAATGTGAATGATGCAATCCCTGGAGATCCAGAATTTAGGGCCTTATCAGTCCGTAGCCTCTGGCATTAGAGATGCCAGCTCCATTACCCTGGCCTGTATCAGTTCCCTGGGCAGTGTGAAGCGCAGGGCACATCGCACTATGCCTAAAGCCTCGTATCATTTGCAGACGTTCATTCCGAGATTTCTTTCCCTTTCTACCCTTGTCATGCCTTCTGGCATAACTTAAAATGTCTGACTGAGATGAGCCAAAGGAGCATTCATGCTATTATGATTGTTTCCCCTCTCTCCTCTTTCGAACCAGCTGGCCCAGGGGAGGATCTGCTGACCTATACCCAATTGACTGGGGACTGCTTTCATTTTCATGTTTAGCAATGGCATGGTAAAAAGAAGCCGAATCTTTTGTAAATGTATTCAAGGCTAAGGTTCAGAAATGACTAGGATTCAAACGGCATGCATCCTCCCAAAGCTATTCCTGGGCAATTACAGACTTGGATAGATTTTATATCAAATTCAACCTAGTGACTTTTTTGATCCTCTGAAGCTATTTGCAATTTCTCCCACAAGCCCAACATCATCTTTAACTCACTGAGATTGGCTATATTATTATTATTATTATTATATGGGGTTGTTTGTTAAGGCAAGCATCGATATTATTATTGCTCATACTTAGCCTAAAGACCCTAACCAGAATGCTGAAAATTTTGGATAGTACCTTCTTTTACACAGTTTACATCATATACTATTATTACAACCCCATTTTTTCAGAACAGTTGGGACGTTTTGTAAAATGCAATAACATTCACAGTCTGTAATTTGTTAATTATCTTGAACCTTTTTTTTAACTGACAAAAGTACAAAGAAAAGTTTTCCAATGTTTTCACTGAACAACGTAATTGTATTTTGTAAATATAAACAAATTTTGATATTGATGGCTGAAACACACTACAAAAAAGTTGGGACAGAGGAAAAATAAAAGTGAAACGATTATCCAAGTTAGATTATCCAACTCTTTTGAAACAGTCCACAATGAGCGGATGAATTGGTAGTTGAGGGTACCGTGTTTGGGTGTAAAAGAGCCTCTCAGTCTTTGCAAGCAAAGATTGGTCATGGCTCATCACATGTGAGAATTGTCAAACAATTCAAAAATTAAATTTCTCAATGCAAGATTGCAAAAATTGTATGTCTTTCACTATCTACCATACAATATTGTGAAAAGATTGAGGGAATCAAGAGTAATCTCAGCCCGTGTAGGTGAAGGCAGGAGACCTCTGTAGAATGTGCGTGACCTTTGAGTCTTCAGATGGCATTGCATGAGAAACCATAATGCTACTCTGTTAAAGGCACATCCATGTGCTCAAGAGTACTTTGGAAAACCGTTTTCACTGAACACAGTCTGTTGCTGCATCAAGAAATGAAACTTGAATCTCTGTAACGCATAGAGAAAGCTATACATCAGTTCTATGCAGAGATGCCGGCGAGTTCTCTGGGCTCAAAATACTCTCAGATGGTCTAAAACGCAGTGGAAATGTGTGCTGTGGTCGGATGAGTCCATGTTTCAGCTCGTTTTTGGAAAAAATGGACATCGAGTTCTCAGTCCCAAATACGAAAGGGACCAACCAGACTTTCATCAGTGACAGGTGCAAAACCAAACATCTGTCCTGGCTTTGGGGTGCATCAGTGGAAAAGGCATGGGTGACTTGCATTTGTATGAAGGTACCACTGACGTGGAGATTGTATAGAGATAAAATGCTAAGCTAACTGCCATCAATATGACATCTCTCCTGGGAAGAAAGACAATGCCAGGCCTCATTCTGCACATGCTAAGACTGAGTGGTTTCTAGACACTCTGCACTCTCTCTTATTGAAAATGTATGACCCATCATGAAAAGGAGAATCAGACAACGATGAATACAGACTGTTGAGCAGCTGTCTTGTATTAGACGAGATTGGGCAAAGATTCCACTTGCAAAACTGCAATGATAAGTCAATTAGTATCCTCAATTCCCAAAAATGTAAAAAGTGTAATTAAAAGGAAAAGTGACGTGACACAGTGGTAAACATGCCTCTGTCACAACTTTTTTGTAGTGTGTTGCAGCCATCAAAATCAAAATTTGTGTATATTTACAAAATAAAACTCATTTGTTCAGTGAAAACATAGGAAATATTTTCTTTTTACTTTTGTCAGTTAAATAAAGGTTCAAGAGAATTAACAATACACAAATTCTTGATTTTATTGCATTTTACAAAATGTCCCAACTTTTCTGGAAATGGGTGGTACTTAGCTTAAAATAATGTTTAAAAATGAATCCACATATTACATATGACACGTCTGTGTTTGGTTTTGTTTAACATTCATGTTGTCATGTTTCTTTCATAAATATTACACATGCACAGACATTATATAGGCCTATATATATATACATTTTTAATGTATGAATTAATTAGAGAGAGAAGAGGAATTAAAGACAAGGTAATGTATTATTCAGATGAGCGTTGCATAGATAAAATGCCTACTTTAAACTGCTTTTACAGTGTATGTTTCATGTGTCTGTGATACACCTCAGTGGACTCACAAAACATCTCATCAGACTCTTCATCAGTTATCTGAGGTCACTCCAACTCACTTCAAGGCTAACAATCCCTACTGCTGTTTAAACTCATGATTGTGGCATACAAACATCTGGCAAACATCTTAAAGACAACTTGAAATCGGAATTTCAAGCTTTTAGATTGTCTTTTAGCCTTGAGGCCATCTAATATTAGGGGTGGAAATCTTTAGGCACCTTGCGATCTGATCAATTCCGATTCAGGGAATCACAATCCATTTCTAAAACGATTCTTGATCCACATATTCCCCTTATTATTAGGCCTAATGAGTTTGCCAACTTCCCCTGGATTCGCAGACAGGGCTTAAGACTAGTCTCGGGCTTAAGACTAAAATGCATGTTTGATATCTGTTAAAGCAATAAGTAAAACATTTTCCAGACAAGGACAGGTAGGGATTTATTTTTTTCTTTCTCAGCATTATTGTAGTTTCATTATAACTGATGACATCATAGACAGCAGCAGGCATTGATGTCACTTTCCCGCCGAAACACGCCCCCTCAGCCGGACTGAGTGGCAAAAGAGCGTGACTGGATTTAATAGGGGAAACTGCGAAAACGTGAGTAAAACAAAGGATTATCAATTATTTAAACTAAAAGTTGGACTCAATGCTGTTCCTAATAACTTACCAAAGATCCAATGATCCATGGATATTGACATGCAGCCAGAAATGCAGCCAGATTTCGTGTTTCCTGACATCTATATGTGCCTGATTTTGACACTGGGGAAATACATAAAGCAAATTTGCCTGTGAACGCTTTATATAAATACAATATAGGTAGGTCTGAATCCGGGTGCTCAATTATATCAATGTTATATCGTCATATCGTCCAGCCCTAAAACTTGTATAGTTTTCGTCAATGTTTATTTAAAAACATAAAATTATGCAGAATATAAGATGGTATATATTTAATTGATGGGTTGTCAATACAGTATAACAATACAATACATAGGGTATGATTTTACCTCAAAATTCAACATATTGACACACAATGTTTAAGTGCCTGGAGTCCAGTTTTTTCTCTGAATTGCAGCAATCCATTTGTTTCTCTGTTCAGTAGCTTTTGGCAGTCTGTAAAAATATACCTTAGGCTTCTTGTCAAATCTATTTGTACAGTCAGTTTCAAAGGGCTTTCTCATTTTAGATGTGTTTTGTGTGTTTTTCACGGCATTCATGCTGAAAACCAATGTTGCCACTCAATCTTTTTGCCACTCAGTTGGCATAATTGCAGTCACTCCATTTTATGTCACGACGGTGATGTCACGTGCATACCTTCTATAGGCTGCATTCACACTAATGCACAGATCTGTTTAACATATCAGATGTGTTGTTGTTTTGCAAGTGAGTAATTGAAAACAGGCGCCAGTCAAGTCAAGTCAAGTTTATTTGTATAGCGCTTTTCACAATACAGATTGTATCAAAGCAGCTTCACAGTATTAAATTAAAATAATACAACAAAGTTTGTTTCAAGAGGAATTTATTGATTGATAAAATTAAATTAAATATCCCCAAAATATCCCCAACTGAGCAAGCCAAAGGCAACAGTGGCAAGGAACCGAAAAACTCCATCAAGTGACCTAATGGTGTCCTAAAACTCCATCAGGTGACCTAATGGAGAAAAAAAAAACCTTGGGAGAACCCAGGCTCAGTCGGGGGCCAGTTCTCCTCTGGCATTTATGAGCTAGAGGCCGGATTGTAGTTTGAACTGTAGGATTATATGAATGCCTGGCTGAAGAGAAGCGACTTTAATCTAGTTTTAAACTGGGAGAGCGAGTCTGAGCAACGAACAGTATCAGGAAGACTATTCCAGAGTTTTGGAGCCAAATGTGAAAATGCTCTCCCTCCTTTGGTGGTTCTGGATATCCTAGGTATGACCAAAAGCCTTGAAATTAGTGATCTTAAAGAGCGCGATGGATTATAGGGCAATAGAAGATCCGTTAAATAGACTGGAGCTAAGCCGTTTAGGGCTTTATAAGTCAGTAGCAATACCTTGTAATTAATACGGAACTGTATAGGTAACCAATGCAGTGATGATAAAATCGGTGTTATATGATCATATTTTCTCACTCATATTTTCTCAGTCAGTGAGTTTTTTTGTTTGTTTGTTTTTTTGCCCTATCTAATACTTTTAAAAGCCAGCTAGCAACCTATTTTTTTAGCAGATTACAAGTCTATTTTTTTCCCCCTGATGTTCTAAGATCACATTGGAAACAATTAACATGCATTTACTTGTGCCTAACATGATAAAAACGGCTTTGTTAATTTTTCTTGTCACCTCACAATGACAGTAAACTAATTATTACATTGCATGCGTCACGTTACATAGGCCTATTTTCAGTTCAAAATGGCGAAATTAGACAAAATTTTATTAGTTTGCCTGATTATTTGTGTCATTCGTTTAACATTTATGACCTAAAAAAACTGTCAAATATGAAATGTTTAGTTTAGATACTTACATCTTATCTCGCTTTTGACCATAAACTGAAGCGTCGAGTCGCTCTGCTAAAATTCACGCTCAGCAGCTTCTGTGAACATAAAGCCCGCCTACTTTGATTTGATTGGTCATCTAAAATATTCTGACATTGACGAGCAGTGACAGACCAATGAGGCTCAGATGAACACACACACACACACACACACACACACACACACACACACACACATACACACAACCTGAGGGCGCCTACTCTAGCCTGTTAGTCCTCTAAAATGTTATATAACATTGAGGAAATGCAGAAATGATTTAGAAATGCACAACAGCAGCTACAGTACATATAGAAAATACCACAAAAAAAAATGTTAACCATCGCTTTGGCGCTTTGGCATATAGCACATGCCCACTTTTTGCGCCACTGATACCATTACAGTTCTTCTAACAATGTTTTATTTTCATCAGATGTTTTTCACTTTCTGACTGTAACAAAGTAAATATACAACTTGATGCTGTTGCTGACATTATGACATACAACTTGATGCTGTTGCTGACATTATGACATTCAACTTGGCGTTTTCCTAAAGAAATATGGCACTGCTGCCCATTTCACATAAATGTAACTGAAGAACAACTGAACAAGCAGAACAACTGCAATTATGTGTTATCATGTTAGTACAGTACTAAAGACTAAGCCTTTTTCGGAAAAGTGAGAGGCAGGTTCTTTTTGATGAAAAGAAGCTTGTCTGCATTATCAGCTATGAGCCTGGCAAGCCAGACCTACATCAAGATGTTAGGTCTGGCAACTCACCATTGGCACGGCTCAATCCGAGGGGCGGGATAAACGGTTGTCTTTCAAATTCCCTGTGCACGCAATAGGATAGTGCTACATCCAACCATGTGTTTGCCCACCAGCGGAGCTAGTTGATAGATTAAACTTTTGCCGTATCTGGTCGGCAAAACTACAAACACATCTTCCTTTTTAAGAATGACTTAAGTGCCGTTCTTTGTTCTTTTCTCAAAGAAAAGCTTAACTCCAAGTCCTCCAGAGTCGCGGCCAAAGCCGATTCGAAAGACCGCTGTTCGCCAGCAGCAGCAGCCATTCCATGTTTTCAAGTAGCAGGACCGTCACAACTCTGCCGTCATTATGTTAAGCCCGCCCACCGACTCTATACACGATTTGATTGGCCTGACTAGAGTTTGTTTTTTCCAGCTCGAAAGTCAACGGAGAGTTGCTAGACTACACTGGCTGCAAAATCAATTTTGCTGCCGCTAGGGTGCGTCTAGATTTCTAGGCTAGTATGAGCCTGTTTCTGTTTTAATCTACAATGTGTGACTAAACAGCTGAGCTGTTAAACTACTGCATGGTACCGAGAGGTATCTGTGTGACATTTGGGCAAGAGTGGGAAGCCACACTTTGTTAACCCCCCAGTACTGCAGTGGTTTGTCCTCCCGAGAAGTTGTGGTCTCTCCAAGGTATGTCTCTAACTGATACTGAATGGCAGAAACCACTGGTGCACTGCTCAGTGATGTTGATGCTTGTGCATCTGCTATCTCATCAAACACACTGTCCAGAGTGCCTCTGGCCTGGGCCTTGCGTGCTTTCTGGCAGGTGGTTCCCCCAGATCCTCCTGCTGGACTGCCTCTCCTCCAGACACCCTCTGCAGTTCCTGCATCACCATCTCTTTGGCCTCTGTAGCAGTGTTGATGTTTAAGAAAAAAACGTTTATACCTTAATCAGAGAATTATATTTTTTAATTATATTTAGAACTGTTCAGGTAGGCCTAATATGGCCTACAAAAGAAATCTAATGAAGTAGCCTATATATATGTAAAATAAATAACACTGCACAGTTTTCACTGTATAAATTCATTTGACAGATTAATGCTTATTAAAGCTAAAGTTATTCATTCAAGAGACGTGTACTTTTCTATTAGCCTTTTGTCATTTGATTCCCATCCCCAGCAAACACACACGCTTTACCTTGGATTGAGTACAGTTGCAATGCAGTAGTGTTTTTCGTGTCAGTGAATCGTCTCTTGACGGCTGCATGCAGCTAAGGTTTCCTTCATTGTTTTGATGCCATGGTTCTCTTCTGTTTCTTTGGTCAAAAGCCTCTGAAGCACAGTCACAGCAGGAATCAAATCTGATGCCAAAGCATCAGAGGAGCTCATTTTTCAGGTTAACTCCTTAAATGGAGCAAGAATAGATAGAGTATTTTCTAGAAATGTCCACTGGTGAGCAGTGAGATTGTCGGGGAGCTAATATTCGGGCCCAAATATTCCCATAGCCCACTTCTGCTCGATGAGAGATTGTCCCATGTAGTGCGTGCTACAGGCCCTTTTAACAATGATGTCAGAAAACGTACGCTTTTCCGCAAAGCAGTGTATACGAACTTCCGTTTTAAATCACGCACGCAGGGTAACGTTACTTTAGGAAAATACATAGGTAAAATTTTACAAGGTAAAATTTTAAATAATAATGTTTACGTATGTAACGTTATCGGTTATTATATTTAGATTGTTTTGTTAACGTTAATGATCATTTCCAGTAACTTTTTGCATTATTTAACCTGTAACTGCCGTGGAGGGGAAAGTAGACTAGCTAGCAACAAGATAAATCGCAGTCAGCCTTTGTTGCTACAAGTTTACTAAAAAAAGTGTTACATTTTTATATTAATGTAAAATCGCTCAACTTAATCAAAGCTAAATGTCAAACCATTTCCATATGCTGATGTGATTTATCATTAATTTCTTCTTGTGTTCATTTTTCAACAGTTTCCCATCCAATAAGCATGGCACAGTCATCTTGTAGATGCTATTGTAGTGTTCCTTGTTGTTAAAAAAACAAACATAAATTTCCCTATTTAAGTATCCACGGTTTTCCAGTGGACGCTGAAATACGTGCCCATTGGGTTAGGGCGATCAAAAGAGATGAGAGACTGAGTTTTAAAATCATCTGTGGGAGCACCTACGTGTGAAGTCAGCATTTTCCCCCAGAGGATATATGTACATCAGCCAGTGGACGAACCAAGATTAAGAAAGGAGCAACGCCGTCTAGATTCCCCTGGAATGACTGGGGTAAAGGTAGGACACTATTAAGCCTGGTAGTACATTAAAATAACAATAAATCATAATTGATCACATTATTTACAATTTACATACAATTATGCTTGTATGAAATACACAAAGAAAAAAAAATGTGTGTACATTTTTTATACAGCTTATTAGTCCATATAAAAAACTATAATAAATCCTCCTGAAGCCATTAAAATTGCCATTTGTTATAACTGCATTTGTGGTGGTATTATACATACTTTTTGGGTCCTGAGAAATTATTAATAAATATCCAGAATTACATGTATGTGTATCTATTTCACATCTCTGGGAAAAGCCTCAAGCTCGACAGCCAGTTTACCAGAGAGCAATGAAGCATTTTAGGGCTGCAGTCCTAGATGAATCTCAGGAGATGCCTGTCCCAGGAGACATCACAGAGTCTGCCTGCGGGTGGAGTAGCAAAAGATCATGACTATGCCTACCATCCTTCTCCTAGTTAGTAATTCAAAAACAAAGTAACAGGTTTTTCTATGTGGCAATAAATTACTTTGTAACTATAGGGTTCGTCGGATTCAGAGCAGCTGTGCTTACTGTGAAATGTTTTTACAGGAAGCTCAGTTACTCTGAATAATACCACACAATATGATAATGATTTGGAGGATTGAGAACCACGACAGAGATTACATTGTGATCTAAGTTATTGTAGTCTCTTCATTTCATAAAAGCCAAGAATTACTGTCAAGCTCACTAACAAATAACATCCAATAATGAAGACGAAATGAAAACTAGTAGATGACTGAATGATAAACTTTCTGACTAAACTGATTAAGGTGTACGTTTTTTCTTGCTTTTAAGGTAAACTGGATGCTGCTGCATGGAGAATTCAAGAGTTGGAGCTTCAGGTTTTGTCACTAGAACTTGAAATCCAGTAGCTGACAGTTAAGCAGCAGCAGCCTTTTATTTTCAAGTTCTGTGTCACAGATTAGGACTTTCGTTACTACACTAGGTTCAGCTCAAAGGAGGTCTTCACTGTGTTTTGGGAGTCAGTTTACCCTTCTACTTCAAGGCTTTTGTACTGGTTCAAGGCATAGCGAACAGCACAAGAGACACCTAGCACACAGCGAAAACTTCCGCTCATTGATGAACTGTTCATGTTTCTCTGCCTTGTGTTCCAGCTGGGCTTCCGGAGAAAACCTTGTCATTCATCTTCGAGGTCAGCTTGTCTACTGTTAGTCGCATCATCCTAACATGGACAAGCTACCTTTACCAGATTCTTGGCTCGCTACCATTGTGGATGACGAGAGAGCAAGTGCAGGCCACAATGCCTGACAAGTTCAAGCTCTACTGCCCTCAGGTGAGAGTGATAATAGACAGCACCGAGATCCATTGTGACAGTCGGAAACGTTTTCCAACTATAAAAACCACACCACCTTTAAAGGTCTAATTGGCATTGCCCCATGTGTGGTTATCACATTTGTATCTAAATTGTATACAGGCTCCATCTCCGATATATAAATAACTCGGCGATCATAGATCTTGCAGTTACTTCAACCAGATGATGGAGTAATGGCTGGCAAGGGGTTCCAAATTCAGAAGATCCTGTCACAGGTGGGGGCAACTCTCATCATCCCTCTACTGAAAAAAATCGAATCAGGCCAGCACAGAGAATACCCAGAAAACCCAGGCTATTGCCTGCCTGAGAATTTTAGTTGAGAGGGTGATATGCAGGGTGAAGAAGTACCACATTTGGGATGGGCTTGTTCCTCTTTCTATGGCAGGTTCAGTCAATCAGCTGTGGGCCATCTGTTGCCTACTCTCAAACTATCAGGGACCTCTTGATATCAAAGGGGACAAACCCGTCTGAAGTGTTTCCTTTATTGGGTGAGACTAATTCTTCAGTACTTTTTGTAGATATACTGTAAATACAAGTGCTATGATATATATTTTTAATTTTGTTAAATTTTCTCTGTTTTTTTTTATGAACGTAGGGGTTAGTATATTTTCATGGTTATTAATAAACAACGTTGTGAAGCATTCTGTAAAAAGTTTATCTTGAGAAAAATGCTTTTACACCTTAACCATTAAAAGAACAAGAATATTTTTTAAACGTGCCATTTTTTTATTTACATATTTTATAATACCATATAAGTGAGGTGAAGGAAATGTATAAAAAGCTTCCATAGCAGCTCAAAGCTACAAACAAGGTTGGAAGCAGTTCCTTGTAACCATGGAACATAAGCAAAAAGGGACCAATTACAGACAATAAAGCCCATATATATTTACATACAATGCAACATTGACTGAAGTTGTAAATTGAAAAAAGTATTTACAACAGGAATTGCATGCATCACAGATGCACATAGAACTATTTACATTTGAAAATTCTGCCTCAACGTAATAATACATCCATAGATGTTGATTGATAAAAATAATCCAGCTTCTGTCGCATTGAGTTGATGATCTCTTCATCCCTAAATATTCTTTCAACTGTGAAGTCAGTGTGGGTATCTGTTATGAAATCACATCACTGAAGTCCGCTTAAGGCCAGCTGGCCTTAAACCTGATAATAATATGTGTGGCTTTTCTTAAGGCAGGCCTGGCCTCGAACTGTGATCAGGTGTTTAACTTGAGCAACATCTTCATCCTCACAGCTCTTTACCTCTGCCAACCCAAATGGCAGTGTTTCTCTGGGGTTGAAGACTTTAGCATCAGGGTGGTTGATGACCCCACACTGCGTCACAGAGACATCACAAAAATCGGAATATTGCCTCAGTATGTCAGGTTCCAGGTCCAGTCCTCTTTTCATAGCAGCTGTCTGAGGAATTCCTCTCAGAATGCGAGCAGCTAAGGATTTGGCAGTAGACTCTCCATGGACATGGCATATTTCACCAAATCTGCTGGCTGTAAGTCAGGGTTTGCGTACCTGGGTCCACAGCTGGCATTATGACTGCAGTTGTGTTTCTGCCTCAATAGCAGCAGAGATCTCCCTTGACACTTTAAGGCTCTCTAAGTGGCATTGTTGCTTGTAGTTGGGCTCAAATTTGATGTGAAATTTAAAATTGTAACCTTCAACAGGCAACTGAGAAAATCCAGGGGCACCAAGGTGTTTAATAATGTCTGTACTTATCTCAGGAGGGCACTGGTAAGAGAGCAAAGACCCAAATGGCACAGGGCCAAATTTAGAGTCCACAAAATTAAGGGCCTCGAGCCCGTGCAGCAATTTTCAAATGCCTGGTTGTGAGCATTTGTCTTGCAGTTTCTCACCACTGCCAATGATGTGAGGATCTGGAAGAGGCGCTGACAAAAAAAGTGAGATATGTCAAGTTAAATTTACATATCATTGTCACCTGACCTTTCATATTTTAGCAGACACCAACACATATCACCTCTCTATAAATACACCTGAAAATGTTTTGAGCTGCTCCGAACCCTTATATTAAGAAATGTTCATAATTTGCAGAAGATAATATCAACTGATAGCCTGGATGCCAGCCGAACTTAGCCCCGCCCACAACATTTTTAGGTCGGGAAGTTCGGTCTGGACTTGATCCGTTGTGGAGCAATTATGCTCGAACCAGAGCTGTTCGGACCAATCAAATTGCCAGGGCGGGCTTTATACGATGATGGACAGATGATCAACGGTAACGCAATCATCCATGTCACCAAAGAGCGCTTGGGTTGAATTCGTTTACAACAAAGATGACTGCCAGTGGAGAATTGAGATTTCACGAGTTCAAACTTACAAATAAGTCAGATAGAATAAATGCATATTTGGCGTGCTGTCCGAGGAGAGGCTCCGGGCTCGGTATTCGGCCCGAACCCAAAGTACTCCCCCCATATTCCAGGCTGTGGAAGAACAAGCCAAGAGTGAGTGGAGGGATACTGAAAACTGTCAAGGAATGTTAGGTGAGTTGACAGAGTGAATAAATATATGCTTCCTCATGCTGATAGGGTAGACATGGTTATTGTTTGATGACAAGTTGATTGGATTGATTATTTGAACGTGCTCCTCCCGAACTTTGTTTATGAAACATCATGTGTAGATTCCACCATCGCGTCTGTTATAGAAGATTTCGACAGCGCATTCATTTTCAAAGAGGAACAGAGAACCGCTATCAAGGCATTTGTCGATCGGAAAGATGAATGAAGAACATATGTCACTTACTCCGTTGCTCTGATTGGTTGTAGGTCTATCCAATTGAGTGCAGAGGCATTTTCTTTCCTGGTTCGGTTGAAACACGCCCCTTAATCACAGCCCAATGGAGCAGTATTAGACTTTTACATTATTATGAACATTATATTTGAACATTATTATTTTACATTATAGATATTCTGACTAGAATCTGAGTATGACGACGTCAGGCTAATCAACTGAAGGCTTAAAGGGAAAAGATACTAATGATTGTTATGTTATATTTCTGTTATTAATATTTGGACAGGTGTTCATTCATACTTACCACCATATGCTCTGTACAGAGTACATTTCACACCAGTTCGGGCATGGTCCTTAGTCTTTGGTACTGGTTTACACACTACCATGTCATTTGTTGCCCCAGGAGCAATTCCCTGTAATATATTGATGATAAAATATTAATTATTAATTGACAAAAGTCATTACAAAATTCTAGTCCAACATGTAATGAATGTTAACGTACCTATTACATGGGTCCTAGGCCGGTGCCAGGTCTGCAGTGAGCTGGTGCATGACAGTGGCAATGGCATTGTCTTGAAGCCCATGGTACAGTAGTGAGCACTTTGAAACAATAATGCCACAATGTTGTTGCACAGTGCTTTCCCAGCAGAGCAGGTACATGACAAGCATTTCAGTACCACAGGAACCTCTTTAGCATGAAATGTAACCTGATAATAGAAACATGAAAATAAGTCTTTGCTGCACAACAATTTTACATTTCATTGGAGTAATTTAACAATCTCAAGGATTAAAGCAAGTCTATGAACTTTGAACACTAACTTTATTTTAACTTATCACACAGAATAGTTCAGCCTTTATTGTCCCCAAACAACCCTCTTCTGTTTTTAAATGTAAGATTGTCTAGAGTTTGGCGCCACACACTCATTGACATCAGGCTGAAAAACGTCTCGGGTTACGACTGTAACCCTTATTCCCTGAGGAGGGAACGAGACACTGCGTCGTTGAAAACGACACTTTGGGGACGCTCCCTTAGCGTGCGCCTCTGAAGTATGAATGAAACTAATCCAATCCTGATTGGTGTTGCGTCATGACGTAACATGTGACGGCATAACCGGATGCATAAAAGTGACGCTGGCACACACACACATTAGCCTCGCGATGAAGCAAGCTGCTCCTAGGCATCGAGGGGCGTGGCAAGACGACGCAGTGTCTCGTTCCCTCCTCAGGGAACAAGGGTTACAGTCATAACCCGAGACGTTCCCTTTCGTAGGGAACTCGCACTGCGACGTTGAAAACGACACTTTGGGGAACGAATGCCCACTAGGCCACGCACCGAAAAAGGCCTGCCCTAGAGTGAAACTGATCTCAGACACTCAGCTAGGACTAGAGCATACGTGCGCCAGGCGTACTAGGGAGGTGCAGACTATAAAACCTGATAAAATGTGCGGGGTAGCCCAACCGGCTGCCTCACAGATCTCCTGGAGGGGCACTCCCGAGAAGAGGGCTCTAGAGGACACCATGCCTCTAGTAGAATGAGCCCTTCTTCATGAGAACTGATTATTTCTTCACAAGACTTTTGAAAATTGTTTGACATAGCCTAGAATATTTGCTCCAAAACTATGTGAAAATCACCCTGACTGCTCATTCAGATAAGACAATATATTGATTTAAAATTTCTAAGACGTGTTTTGTGTGACAAAGCCATATGCGAAAAGGCGTGATCATCTCATGAATATGTAAGGTTTTAACACCTGAGAAAGACAAAGACACTCCCCTAACTGCCCTATTAGGAGCGATCAGGCCCTGTCATTCAGAGCAACCTTGCACAAAGAATGAGGAGATTTAAAAAAGAATGGCTTTTAGATTGTTTGGATTTATTTACAGCACAACACAATCCAAAAATACAAATGACAAAAGAGCACATTGAAAACAATGATCCAAAGACAGAGACCTTTGTGCCATTCCTAAAAACATTGTACATACCTTTAATTTCCAAGGTGTTTGATTTTCACTTTACCATGTTCATGTACAGAGACTCATGTGAATGTTGAAGTCAGCAGGACTCAGTTGCATCTGGTCCCTGAAAGAAAAAAAAAAAGAAAAAACTGTGAACATAATGATATCAAGAGAAACTATAGGGCTGCACGATTTTGGGAATAGATTTTAGATTTTTCTGGTTAAAATTTCTTTTTAAAATTCACAGAATACACACACACACACACGTTTCCAACAATATATAATGAACACCAGGTTTGTTGTGCCTTGTAGGCATAGGCTACGCAGTGCTGCATAAAATAATAATAACAATAAATTAAATCTTCCAAAAGATTTCAAGAACAACTACGCTAGAGAAAAATATATTGATTATCATATGTTACTTCAAATGTTTCCATTCGTTATGATGATATGAAATGAGATAATAGTAAAAACATAAAGCCTAATGTTTGGTGCATTTTTCCTTTCAAACGCAATCGCGCTCCAAAATATGATACATTAAAACCCACAGCGCGCTCCAAAATATGATACATTCAAACGCCATCGCGCTCCAAAATATTAAACATTATGGTTATACATATCTATGTTTGAGCAGATATCCACAAACAGTATTTATCAGGAAACAAGGGTCTAAATAGTATAATATTCACCATATACAGTATCTAGCAACAGTTCAACTGCAATGTGAAGTTGCAACAAAACCATAAACTAATAAGTAAGAATTTCTTACCTTACATCTTTCTTGTCTTCAAATCGCGTTCTTCTTCTTCTGGGGGTAAATCCAATGTAAGCTCAGACGTGTCTTCCAAACTCGACGAAAAGCAGAGACTTGTGAAGTGTTTTGTGTTTGAGGTAACGAGGGCGTTCGCGTTCCATGTGGAGATTTGCATGTGAATCTCTTTTGCGCGAGTGGGCGTGTCGAATTAAAAAATAATTAGCAAGCGTTTGAGATACTGGACATCCTGTTGGTTTTATACAAATTACTTAAACAGGGAATATTTGTTTTCAGTTTGAATCCGATCATTTAAAAGTACACACTTAAATGTGTATAAAGGTGTATGGCTCATAAATGTGTGAGAAGTATTCGCTGAGTTTTGTTTCAGTTTATAGACGTGCTCAAGAAAAAAAAGTTCACCGCGACGGAGAGGCAGAACGCACACCCTGTTTATTTTCTTTATTTTACAAAAGCACAATGTTTTGATTTGATTGTAAGTGGACACATACAAAAGTAGAAATATCACAGATTATTTTTTTATATTTCTTTTTTCTGTATAACCATAAATGACGGAGTAATTTAAGTTTATGTTGCTGCTATGTGAAAAAAATCCAGCAAAACGCGTCGGCGCGTTTCTCAACCTCAGAGGGTTAAGTCCGAAAACCATACTTGGGCCAGCCAAAACGGGGCTACCAGAAGAAGACTGATGCCCTCCTGACGGACCCTTATGGAGGTATTTTTGGTGCAAAACTACTGAACGCCTGTGACAGTGGAATTTGTAGTTGTAGAGAATAGCCACACATGTGTATCAGTAAATTTGAAGTCACAGAGAGAAATGTTTTAAGAGTTGCAAACTTGTAGACTTTTTTTTATCTTCCACAAACACAACACAACAGTCACACCTTCTCAAATTCATCATTGCAGGAGCACAAATCCTATTCTACAAATCACAAATTAAGAAACTCATACGCTCACATTTTTGCTACAGTTGCTGCAGTGAATATGGTGCAAAACGCATTTACACACCCGCATCAAGAAATGTGAAGTCACGGAGAAATTTTGCTCATCTGCAAATCAGTATGTGAATTCATCCAATGAGAGTTGCACACTTGTAGAATATTTTCTCACAAATGTCTTGTATATTTTTCTAGCACAAACACAAGTACATAACCACAGCTGCTTGAATCTGCTGCGACCAATCTCAAACACTGTTTTTAGCTTTCAAGTGACAAGTTTCGCGCGCTCTCCCTTTTGCACCAAGTGCACCGTGAAATGTGGGGCAAAAGTGAGTTGTGCATCTGTAGAGGCAGTGGGCGGAGCCTACATGAATATTCATGAGTTTCCCGGGCATTCTGGTTCACGCTCCTCGTTTCTCAGCAGGTTTAATGGATTATTTCAAAAAAGGTAAATATAGTTTCAGCGCGAACTTAAACTACAATTGTGTATCGTTTTGTTAAATTCATAATGTTGTTATTAATTCGTCACTGACTGAATGATTGCTTGCATTCACTTCGTGTAGGCCTATATACAGTAGCTACAGCAAACTTCAACTCGTCGTATAAATTGCACCTTGCGAAGCTTTAAAACTGTGGCTTTTACTAATTATTACTATTATTTGTTGATTGCAATAAATTAAATAAACCTTCACAAATGTATCTGTGGGCTAACACTTTTTAAAATATATATAATATATCCTGGTGTGATTGTTCTTAAATTCTTGTTCGTTTAAATAAGCCAAATCATTTAAGACCAAACTCAAGCATGAATGTGTTGCTTTAATACATACGTACAATTTGGATTAAACAAAATTGTATGGACAAAAGTGGATAAATTACATTTGATACAACTAGGTTACTGTAAATGAGAAACAAAAAACACTTAACATTATTTTACGGAATATAATAAGCCACCAATTTGATGTTCTAAAAAAAAATATTTACAAACATACTGGCAAAATAATATAACAATATTATTTTTTATGTTTTGATTGCAAGGTGTGCTTGTGCTGGTTTTGATTTAATAATATATACACGGTTCAAAAGTTTGGTATTAATAAGGTTCTATGGTAAGGTACCTCTAAGGTACCAAGACTACATTTCTCTGAAAAACAGTAATATTGTGAAATATTTTTATCAACTGTTTTCTATTTAAATGTTTTTAAAAATATATTGTGATGGCAGAGCTCATTTTACTCTAGATTTCAGTGTCACATGAGCCTTCAGAAATCATTCTAATACTGATTTGCTGCTCAAGAAACATTTCTGATTATTATCACAGTTGAAAATGGTTGTGCTGCTTAATGAAGTGTGGAAATTGACCTTGCCTGCTATAAAAGTATAACATTTCTTAAATCATATTGATTCCAAACTTTTGTCATATAAATCTTAAATACCAGAATGTCATGTTTTAACATTGATCCAACAAAGTTTAAAGGTTTCATTTTCAAGAGTTCAAGTCAGAAGTATATCATGCATTTGTATCAATGGTCATCATTGTGTATCATCCAGGCACACAGAGCAACACATAAGGTCAAAGAAAGAACATGACAAAGAGAAACATCAGTATAGGGTGCAAAATGTTTATTTGGACACGGATATGGTTGTGGAGTTATTTCCCAGAGATTATTGCCAGAGATGACACAGTTGTAAAGCTTCATAAGGTAAGGTATCAGAAGAGCTTAGCAATAAATAAATTAAATGGTAATGGTTCATGTATTTAGGAATATTCTGCTCTTCTGTTGGAAATAAGTGTTGCTGTAATCATTCAGGTGTTCTGGAATTTTTGGTTTTACGGTAAAAGTGGAACGTTATTTTTATTTTTTTATTATTTTTTTTATTGCAGTGACATTCAACAAATGATAACAAAAGACAGTTTAAAGCATTGCAATGTACAGAGGAAAAGCACAACGAAATGAACGAGTTGAAGTTTGTGCTTTATATAGGCCTACACGAAGTGAATGCCAGCAATCATTTAGTCATTAACGAATGCACAAAACGTGCAAACTAATAAAAACATTATGAACTTTATGAAATGATACACAATTGTTGTTTAAGTTCGCGCTAAAACTATATTTACCTTTTTTTAAATAATCCATTAAACCTGCTGAGAAACGAGCGTGAACTAGAAATGAGCAGTTCCACGCGCATGCTCTTATTCCGTAAAATAATGTTAAGTGTTTTTTGTTTCTCGTTTATAGTAACCTAGTTGTATCAAATGTAATTTATCCACTTTTGTCCATACAATTTTGTTTAATCCAAATTGTACGTATGTATTAAAGCAACACATTCATGCTTGAGTTTGGTCTTACATGATTTGGCTTATTTAAACGAACAAGAATTTAAGAACAATCACACCAGGATATATTATATATATATTTTTAAAGTGTTAGCCCACAGATACATTTGTGAAGGTTTATTTAATTTATTGCAATCAACAAATGATAATAATTAGTAAAAGCCACAGTTTTAAAGCTTTGCAAGGTGCAATTTATACGACGAGTTGAAGTTTGCTGTAGCTACTGTATATAGGCCTACACGAAGTGAATGCCAGCAATCATTCAGTCAGTGACGAATTAATAACAACATTATGAATTTAACAAAACGATACACAATTGTAGTTTAAGTTCGCGCTGAAACTATATTTACCTTTTTTGAAATAATCCATTAAACCTGCTGAGAAACGAGGAGCGTGAACCAGAATGCCCGGGAAACTCATGAATATTCATGTAGGCTCCGCCCACTGCCTCTACAGATGCACAACTCACTTTTGCCCCACATTTCACGGTGCACTTGGTGCAAAAGGGAGAGCGCGCGAAACTTGTCACTTGAAAGCTAAAAACAGTGTTTGAGATTGGTCGCAGCAGATTCAAGCAGCTGTAGTTATGTACTTGTGTTTGTGCTAGAAAAATATACAAGACATTTGTGAGAAAATATTCTACAAGTGTGCAACTCTCATTGGATGAATTCACATACTGATTTGCAGATGAGCAAAATTTCTCTGTGACTTCACATTTCTCGATGCGGGTGTGTAAATGCGTTTTGCACCATATTCACTGCAGCAACTGTAGCAAAAATGTGAGCGTATGAGTTTCTTAATTTGTGATTTGTAGAATAGGATTTGTGCTCCTGCAATGATGAATTTGAGAAGGTGTGACTGTTGTGTTGTGTTTGTGGAAGATAAAAAAAAGTCTACAAGTTTGCAACTCTTAAAACATTTCTCTCTGTGACTTCAAATTTACTGATACACATGTGTGGCTATTCTCTACAACTACACATTCCACTGTCACAGGCGTTCAGTAGTTTTGCACCAAAAATACCTCCATAGACCCTCTCCAGGACTCCCTGGAGCAGAGCGATCGGGGGGAAAGCGTACAGGCGAAGCCTCGGCCAGGCCTGTACCATGGCATCCAACCCCAGCGGGGCTGGATGAGTGAGGGAGAACCAAAGTGGACAGTGGGACGTCCCTCAAGACGCAAACAGCTCCACTTCCACTGGTCCAAACCTCTGCCATATCAGCTCCACCACCTCTGGATGGAGTCTCCATTCCCCGGGCCTCAGCCCCTGCCTCGACAAGATGTCTGCTCCCTGATTCTGAACCCCCGGGACATATATTGCTCTTATAGATAATATTTTCCCTTGGGACCATCAAATAATTTGATGCGCCAATCTGGATAGAGGGCGCACTCTGAGTCCCCCTTGTCGGTTCAGATACGCTACCACTGATGTATTGTCCGAACGTATCAAGACGTGGTAACCTTTGATGTCTGGGAGGAAGCTCCTCAGAGCCCTGAACACAGCCAACATTTCTAGGCAATTTATATGCCAAGAATGATGATGGTCCTGCCACAGACCCCTGGCAAAGCGGCCCATAACCGCGCCCCAGCCAGTGATGTTGGGGAAAAACCCCTTGGCTTTGAGCCACCACTGAAGGGGCCTCATGTGAAGAAGGCCCAAAGGAATTATGTTGGATGCCACTGCCATGAGGCCCAGCAGTCTTTGAAATTGCTTTACAGTGATGGCCTGGCCTAGCTTTATCCCTGACACCATGGTCAGGATGGATTCGATACTTGCGGGAGACATACGTTCCTGCATTGTAACCGAATTCCATACCACGCCCAGAAAAGTAGTTTTCTGAGCTGGTTCTAACACACTTTTCTTAGTGTTGAGTCTCAACCCCAATTTCTGAATGTGGCCAAGAACGACATCTCGATGCCGAACTGCCATTTCTCGAGACTGGGCCAATATGAGCCAGTCATCGATATAATACGGATGCCCTGAAGCCTCCTAGTGGAGCCAGCGCTGCATCCATACACTTAGTGAACGCGCGGGGAGAGAGTGCTAGGCCGAACGGAAGAACCCGATATTGGTACGCTTCGCCCCCGAAAGCGAACCTCAGGAACCTCCTGTGACATGGAAGGATAGAGACATGAAAATAGGCGTCTTTTAGATCTATCGTGACAAACCAATCCTCGGATCTGATTTGATTCACGATGATGGGAATAGTGAGCATCTTGAACCTGAATCTCCTCAGAGAACGATTCAACTGCCTCAAATCTAAAATCGGCCTCAGCCTGCCATCCTTCTTTGGAACTATAAAGTACCGGCTGTAAAAACCCGGACTCCCTGTCTGGTAGGGGAACAATTTCTATGGCCCCTTTGACCAGTAGAGTCTGTACCTCTTGTTCCATAACCCGAGCCTGTTCTGGAACCACTGCAGTCTGTACCAACCCAGCAAACTTGGGAGGTCGGTGACCGAACTGCAGTCTGTACCCATATTTTATAATATTCAGGACCCATATAGATATATTCGGAAGGCATTGCCATTCTTCTACAAAATCTACTAAGGGAACCAGCCCCTCGAGACTGACCTCGGGTGATTTTCGAGCATTATTCTCGACCTCCTGAAGCGGAGGACCGACAGGAAAAAGTCGAGAAAGATTTTGTTACCATAGTCGGTGCCCTGTTGCAAGCTCTTGGGGCGAACGCCACGGTGTGCGTTCGCTGGAAAGCGATGTGGCCGGAAGCGCACTTTATGGCAGGATACAGACATCGATTTCCTGAGGGCTCCCCCAGAGGGGAGGCTCTTTCGGTTTCGTTCTCGACACCCTGAAGCGGAGGACCGGCAGGGAATAATCGAAAACAGTTTCCGATATGCGGACAGGAACACTGCTTGGCCGCAAGCCTTTTTGGGCGGGCCCTACAGCGTGCATTCGCTGAAAACCGATGCGTCCCGAAGCGCAGTTGACGCTGGATACAAACATCGATTTCCTGAGGACTCCGCAGAGAAGCGATTCTCGCTCGTCCCTCCACATCTCGTTTTCAATACCCTGATGCGGAGGACCGGCAGGGAAAAAATCGAAAACGATTTTCGACGTTCACTGCTCATCATTTTAATTCCTCGGAATTAAATGCAGCCAAAAACACTGGATAAGTGAAACACGGTCTAGATGGTAGGCTGAATAAAAATATCAGATAATATATTCCATCATTTCAATTCCATCATTTTAATTCATAGAATTAAATGCAGCCATGATCACCAGACAATACTGTTTTAATATTTATTTATACGGTCTCGTAATCTACACACTGCCTCGGCAAACGCGAGATTCGAGCCGTTATAATATTTGGCTTTCATCCCTCGAGAAGAAAGTCATCAGGTGCGAGGTTGAAGCATCCAACAGCGCACGGAATTTAGCACGCGCGCCCGAGATATTTCTCAATGAACACTGCCAGCACCCTCAGGAGCTGATTGTGAATGCCTCGCACCCAAACAGTATTATTTCACAGATCGCGTGTGTCCCTTTTATTGCAGACTCGTAATCTACGCGCTGCCTCGGCAAACGCGAGATTCGAGTCGTTAACAATATATTTGGCTTTCATCTCTCGAGAAGAAAGTCAACGGGCGCGAGGTTGAAACAACCGAAACGCACGGCTGTGTGCGTCCTGCGTCGAGATATTTCTCAATGAACACGCAGCCAGCACCCTCAGGAGCTGACTGTGCATGCCTCGCACCCACACAAAATCTTATTGTATCTACTATAGATTCTGTATTGCAATGCAGTGGGACAATTCTTATTTTGGGGTTACAAACAACACCGGCGAGTGTGACTCATGTTCCTCGATCCCGATGCTGAGCACATCCACTTCCTCAGAAGCAGATAGCTCGAGCATCGGGCACTCGTCACGGGCAGAAGAAACCACATCGCGGGCTTCTGCGTCGTGAGCGAGCGTTATAGAATATGCGGATGATGAACGAGAAAGTGCCTCGGCAGTCTCGTTCTCATCAGTGAGATCCTTCTGCGATCCCCACTATCTAAGCCACCGCGCCGCCTCAACGGACGCGGGACCCGAACCGCGGGGATCGCGAGCCTGGCCTTTATCAAAAAAAATAATAATAATTGCCAAATGCAGCACTCTAATCGGGAGTACTTTCACAATGTTCACAGACAGCCCCCTCGAGAGCTGCCTGTGCGTGCTGCGCTCCTAAACAGTGTACACACAACTGATGCGTGTCCCCACCCGTGAGAAATATAGGGCAGGGGTGCACACACTTAGTGTATCTTCCACTCGCATAATATAGTGGATTTCAACAGACAAACAACATCAAATAAGACAGACAGTTTCACAGAGAACGCTTGCTGAAGAGCAAAAGCTAATGTGTGTGTGTGCCAGCGTCACTTTTATGCATCCGGTTATGCCGTCACATGTTACGTCATGACGCAACACCAATCAGGATTGGATTAGTTTCATTCATACTTCAGAGGCGCACGCTAAGGGAGCGTCCCCAAAGTGTCGTTTTCAACGACGCAGTGCGAGTTCCCTACGAAAGGGAACACACTGAATCACAATGGAACATTGTGGGATACTGCAAAGTCTCTGGAACTGCAGCAGAACATGGAAATCAGAAAAACCTGAAGGTGATGAGCCTCCTCATTTTTCGTCATGGACCTCACGGACTTGATCATGTTTTTGGTGTTATCCCGCAACACAAAATGAACATAACTTTTCGGAATGCCCCATGTCTGAAGCATATCATCAAACGCACCTGCCATGGCCTGACCAGTGTGCGAACCTCTAAACTGCTTTGCTTGTAGAACGACTCTCTGGGGAGTAAAATCCTCAAAACTGACAACGGCTGGTCATCAAGAACAATGAACTGGGTAAGAGCTTCTGTTATTTTTACCTCCCGTGGGTTGACTCTGGACATTTTCTCTCGCTTCTACAGCATTTGCTGCAAAGTTGGTTGTTGCCGTTTCCCGTTGCTACTAGCATTTGGAAACTCTTTGAACTCCACGTTATGCTGGTTCTTTAGATGTTTAATCAAATTGCTTGTGTTAAATGAGCTATTTCTCACCCCTCCTGTAGACAATTTAGCAGAGTATACTTTGCAGTCTGCTCTACTTTTATCATCATCTTATATCTTAAAATATCTCTGGCTGACATTCTCCTTCTCTGCCTACCTGCTCAACTGACAAGAGGTTAGGCTAATGTCACGTTGCCATAAGGGGCCATTCACATATCGCGTTTTTTTGCGCGTGCAAATTCGTTGTTTCAAATGAAGGGCGCGGCAAGCGCGCTCCTAATAGTTTTTCCTGGTGTGCCTATGTTCATGGTTGCATAGCAACGACAGACGCCACTGTAGCTTGTGGGAAGAAGGAGAAAGCGGTGCGGCCGCGCTTTCCACGCCTTTTTAGACGAGATATGTAAACAGCCCCTTAAAGTGGGATAGAGTGCGGTTGTATCAGGGTAATTTTACTAGTACGAGTACGAGTACTTAAGCACAGTACCGGACCGAAACCCGAGTACTGGTATTGGTGCATCCCTATAAATAAACATTGAGTTGAGTTGAGTATAGGCTACCTACACTGTTAGCAATTGATGTAATTTTTACAATAAATTTTACAACAACATGTTGTATTCATGTTTTTATTGTAAATGCAAATTCATGATGGGAAATTTATGGACAGTCCTGTAATTTTATTGTAACTACACTGTAGAAGCATTATTTTACAGCCACCGCATAGCATTGTGGGATCGCTGCTGTTTGAATTTTGAAATTGCGCGGCCAACGGTACAGGAGAATCAAACATTTTTGGAAGAAGAACACATCTCAGGTATGAAACGTTAACATGAAATCTATTTTATAGGTATATGGATATATTAATACCGTTGATTTGAGTGAGTGCTGCTGATTGTTTCGTTTGGTATATTTCAGTGACATTAGCTAGGCACGTTAGATCCCTATAACGTTAGCTCAACTCGCCTCGCTCACTCCCGGTATAAACAACCTGAACTGACCCCGGTGAAGTGGCGGCGTCTTGCTCAATCCATAAGGAAAAAGGTAAGCTACCACATCAGGTACAAGACACTAGATATTCACAATGGAAAAACAAACATGGTGAGTAGAATCGAGTCGAGCTGAGCTTGTAACGTAACGTTAATGGAAAACCACCACAATGACGATAGCTCAAATAACGTTATCCCAGACTGTAAAAATAAGCATTAACGTTAGCCCGGTAAGCTTCCTTAGCTCAGGTTATTATTGCATTGATTACACTTGCTACCGGACAGGCTGTTGTAACGTTATTAGGACTTCTGTTTTGCTGTCTTGTAATCGGGGGTCTTGAAGTCGTGGTTTGCACACTAACGTTAGCATAAACGTAGCTTGTAGATTTTACGGTCACTGAATAACATTACTTAACTTACAGAATTTAACGAAGATACCAGGATTGTAATTTAATTAATATTTCAAATAACGAGATTGAAATATGGGCTTTCATTAAATTACAATGTTGGTATCTTCATTTAATTCTGTAAGTTAGCTATAACGTTAACTGTGATAAAAGCTGAATATAGCATCTGGTATGTTCAGATGTTATAACTTTACTTTGTGCTTGGCCAACCAGGGTGAAAGAGCAGGCATGTAAGCTGTCTTTATCTAAAATAAACTGTGCGTGCGCAACTTAAACCAACCAGCATCGTCATTAAATATTTTTAAGCCTGGGTTCTGTGGACAGGCTTTCACTGCTCTCTTTGTGTTCAGAGAAGGCAGCAAATTATCAGTAGTATTAAAATCAAGTTAACCATTTTGTTTGTCTCAAATTATATGTGGCTGCCTGGCAGACTGTATGGAATATTAAAATAATAATAGATTTGTAATTGGTATTTGTTGTGTAATTGGTAATACATTTGGTAATGTTTAAATTTTTTATTCCCTAGCCCTCTGCCACAGCTGCTGATATCCAGAGAGAGACCCTACCCAGCACACCTTGCTTAACTGTACAAGGTATATTCTTCTCTTATTTTGTTAAAAGGGTAGTTCACTTTTAAATGAAAATTACCCCATGATTTACTTACCTTCAAGCCATTCTTTCAGACAAATACAATCTGAGTTATACAAAAAAACAAACAAAAAAAAACAGACACATCCAAGCTTTATAATGTTAGTGGATCAGTTTGAAGCTCAAAAAAGTGCATATATCCATCATAAAAGAGCTCCACGCAGCTCTGAGGGGTTAAAATAGGCCTCCTGAAGCGAAGAGTTTGTGTAAGAAAAATATCCATATTTAACACGTCACAAAGTAAAATTCTAGCTTACGGCCAAACGGCCATACGCAGTCTACTTGCATTGAAAGTGCAACTTACGCAACTTATGACGTCAGAAGTAGCGTAGTGCGTCATGGCGTAGTGTAAATATCAGCAGTACGTTGCATAAGTTGCGCTTTAGAGTAAAATCTGTTGGTTATTGTTCTTTTGGCCGGAAGCTAGTAATTTTACTTCATGTAAGAAAAATATTAATATTTAAAACTTTACAAACTCATTGCTTTGCTTCTGAAGGCCTTTATTAACCCCTCAGAACTGTGTGAAGCACTTTTATGATGGATAGATGCACTTTTTTGAGCTTCAAACTGATGTTGCAATCCACAGCCATTATAAAGCTCGGAAGCATCAGGGTGTTTATTAATATAACTCTGATTGTAAATATATTGTGAATTTTATCCGTTTCTAGGTCAGGATTTCTTTTTCAAATGGTTAAAATGTGCATTAAAAAGTTGGATGGAGACCCAGCTATTACTGTTAAAGGGATAGTTCACTTTGAAATTAAATTTTGGTATGTTTTAGCTTACCTCAAGGGCATTCAAGATGTAGGTGTCTTTTTTTCCGCAGTAGTTTAAATTTTTATATTTTTAGGTCAAACCGTTCTTGTCTGTCAGTCATATAATGCAGGTCTATGGTCACTGTCTCAAAGAGCATGCACAGAGTCCAAATTAAAACAATTCCCCATCGTCCAAATTAAACAATTCCCCATTGTAAGTACACATTGATGGCCCAAGACACGAAACGAGCGGTTTGTGTGAGAAAACGAACCGTATTTATATCGTTTTTACCTCTTGTACACAGCCACGTCCAAGTGATCTGAGAGCGCGGGCGGGTATAGATATATACAATAGAAGTCGCCTTGGCTACTGCAGTTCATTGGAACAAAACCGTAGCCAATGCGACATCTAATGTATATCTATACCCGCCCGCGCTCTCAGATCACTTGGACGCAGCTGTGTACAAGAGGAAAAAACGAAATACTGTTCGTTTTCTCACACAAACCGCTCGTTTCGTGTCTTGGGCCATCAATGTGTACTTACGATGGGGAATTGTTTAATTTGGACGACGGGGAATTGTTTTAATTTGGACTCTGTGCATGCTCTTTGAGACAGTGACCACATACCTGCATTATATGACTGACAGACAAGAACGGTTTGACCTAAAAATATCAAAATTGAAACTACTGTGGAAAAAAAGACACCTACATCTTGGATACCCTTGAGGTAAGCTAAAACATACCAAAATTTAATTTCAAAGTGAACTATCCCTTTAAGTGTCTGTTCTATGTTCTAAGTTGGTATTCCCATGCACATTTATGTGTAAACAGAAGAGTCTGACGGACATCAGTTTAACATTACGACTTTGATTAATTAATTAAATAAAACATTTTGAAGGGTGGTTAAGGTATTTAGCAGATGCTTTTGTCCAAAGCGTCATTCGATATACAGTGCATGCATACAATGACATTATATATTTACAAAAAACAATGTAAAAGCCAATGTAATTCTAAATGTTAAGTTAAGTTGTTAATATTAAATAAATACATCAAAATCATTTTCGTTTATGAGAAAGTAGGAATAGGTTACTTTTTTTTTTTACACAGTATTTGTAATTATTTAACAGATATGAAAACTTAACTTTTTTTCCTCTCTCTCGGTTTTCAGAACTTTTTGTGGAATCAACTCCCAGACGGGCTGCAAAGCAGAGAAGAGATACGGGCTCAACGCAGCTGTTTACACACTCCTAAGAAAACAGTTTTTAATAAAAGATTAAAAAGATGTCATTGTTGTGTTTTAATTGCCTAATACGGATAATTACAGCATTGTATTGTAATATTTACAAATAACAGGATATATACAGTACATTGAATTACAATATACAATTTTAATTCTGTCCTGTAAAATTATAGGAATTTCCTGGCAACTGAGTTGCAGTAAATATACAGTAAATTGAAATAAATTACAGCATTTTACTGTAATTATGCTACTATAATCACAGTAGCACTGCTGTATAAATACTAGGGCTGGGGGAATTAACGCGTTAATCTTTGCGATTAATTTGAAATGTTTAACGCGTTAAAAAAAATAAACGCAATTGACGCAGCACTTTTTTTTTTTTGGCTCGATTTTATGATTTCCTGTTGCGTCTGCTATTAAAAAGGCCGAAATATGCCGTCCCGCCCCTCCATGTTCGGCGGTCAGGTTTCATTCTAGGGCAGCTTTCATGAGCGGGTCTTTTCCGCTCGGTATGTGCGTCGCGCTCTGTGCTCCGCGCGCACGCGCGCGTGTGTGTGTGTGTGTGTGTGTGTGTGTGTGTCGGTCGGTCGGCGCGCTCTGTGCTCCGCGCGCGCGCGTGCGTGCGTGTGTGTGTGTGTGTGTGTGTGTGTGTGTGTGTGTGTGTGTGTGTGTGTGTGTGTGTGTGTGTCGGCTCGCTCTGTCGTTAATGGCCCAGCAGCGGCGAGCTCTCCGTTCCGTGTGTGTGTGTGTGTCGGCGGCTCTGTCGTTAACGGCCCAAAGGCTTCAATCATGTACTAAGCACTGGAAAAGTAAAGTCCACTCAAGTAACGTGAAATTTCTCTGTTGACTTCTGTTTGCTGAGCTAGTATAGCCATGCTGGGAAACAATGGTAAAATGACCTGCTCTGATCACATGCTCTGGTAATAATAGCTTTGTAGGACTATATTTTGTTTTAATAATTAATAAAATAATAATAATAATAATAATAATCTGTTAAATTGATTATGTTGATTGATTATTGAAAAACAATAATATATTGATATATTGATGTTTAATATTTTAATATAGGGCTATTTTCTGTTCCCTTTTTTTCCTGTGTTGTTTAATTAGGTGATTCTAAGTTTAAATATTGATGATTACAAGCTTGGGGGAAGCTTCATGCCTGTGTGACTGTATGCCTGTTTGACTCAGTATTCGTTGAGTTATTGTTCATTTTCGGACGCGTTTCAGAATGGTCTTCACTGACAGAGAGAAGGCAGAACTCGCATCACGTTTATTTTTCTTTATTTGGCAAAAAGCACAACACTTTGTTTTTATTGTGAGTATACACAAAAATAATACACATTTAACAGAATCGATTGATGTATGAAACTTGCTTGTAATATCAAAGTCAACAGAGCAAAATTAATTTCTTTTGAACTGAACTGAAAAAAATCCAGCAAAACGCGTGGGCGCGTTTGTCGACCTCAGAGGGTTAATTGCAATTAATTACAGAAATTGTGCAATTAATTAGTTAATTTTTTTTAATCGATTCCCAGCCCTAATAAATACATTACTTTATTGTAATCGTAAACAGTAATAATCCTGTATATTACTTGCTGTAAATTTACTGCAATTAGTTGCCAGGAATTTCCTGTAAAATTACAATACATTTTTAACAGTGTACGAATGCAACATCATTGCCATAGAAATAAATGCAGATACTCCGGAAAACTAAAGAGCGGCATAGACACACAAATCGGATCTGGGCAGATGCGATACACAATGTGCAGAGTCAATAATTTTAGATCAGATTCCAATCGGACAAATAATCACTCTAACTTAACCAGCAGAACTTCAGAATAGTAAGTAAACCAAAAAAAAAAAAAAAAAAAAAAAATACAATAATATGAATCATTATTCAGTTGATCTACAAATCTTGTTTTACAACGTACTTTAAGGCTCACTGCATCTTTCTAATAATGAGAAAATAATGAGGACACGTCCACTCTGCTTTAGTTACAAGTGAAATAAGTCGGGAAAGATAACAGCCAAAATCCTTATTCATCACAAAATGAATTCCCTTCCTGGCATCAGCATAATCCCTCACACATCAATTACGTCTTTATCAGAGGGAGACAAGATAGATTCCCTGTCTTCAATCTTGTTAATAATCACATTTAAAATGCTTTTTGTCCAAGTGAAGTTTTCGGGAAGCGTCTCAATATTTCATTGCTGTAATAGGAACATTTATCTTTTAAAAATAATGTGTTAGCTTATGTTCAATCGCTTATGCTCAGAATTTACCCATTAATGCCCTACTGTGCCGAGCAGAAGTTATTTTTGATGTGAGAAGGATGATATGAAACTTGCTGTCAGTCACTCCACAGGCATTTTACATGTATTTGATGGCTCCAGAAACTAACTTCCAGAAACAGAAAAAGGTGCCAGAAATATCCACACCCAGAAATAAATGTTTTGCTTTATCATAGCTCTGGAGACCTAATATAATTCTCAGTTATGCTTCATTTAAGCTTCAACTTTGTCTCAGATGCTTGTCTTAACCGTGCGTCTCAAGGGAGGCAATTTAATTAAAAAACTCCAATTAAACGGTGCTAAGCAAATCACCTTACAGTTCATTTGTTAAAATTAAGATGTACTGAGTCTGTGACTCAAAAAAAATATTCTTAATTTTGTGAAAAGGAATCAATTGTTTTAAATTATGCAAGTCTGTGCATCTATTCCAGATGAATTATTACTTAGGGAACTGAGAGCTAAGGTAATAGACAACAAAATCAGCAACCTAATGACAGCAATTTGTGTGTTATTATTTTTATTTACCACCCAGTGGAAAAAGCACCATTTAATATCTTAGTTGTTTATTCATGACAGCAGTGAGATTAAATGGAGAGCAAATAAAAAAAAAAATAACTTCCCTCTTTTTCCCTGTGCTGAGATTTGCCAAGACACTAATCTCAATATGATCTAATTTCTCATGAGATTCTTCCACAATAATTTTATAGTGCTACACAAATACATTCTAACAAAAATACTTAAAAAACTAGTTTAAACTAGATTTATTTAAATGTGCTATTTAAAAAATAATTTAAAAGTTAATTATTTTTCTGATCATTATTTTCTGTTTATTAGAGGGTTTATTTAGTCTATTTATTTTGGTATCCTGTATGCACAGTTATAAAGTTAGTTGCATTTGATTGTTTGCATTTAGCTTTGCCTTTCTCATTTATGACACTATCTGTAAATACCCATGACACATTTTGGGTTTTTTTGGTTGTGACCCACCAGAACCACATGATACAAACAGAATTCAAATCCTTCATGGCATTTCTAAAGCAGGGATGTGACGGACAGGTTGTGTGCAGTGAAAACCGGACATATAGATTTAATCAAAGATACATAGCTCTGTAACCTACCATATTAAAGCAATAAATATTGTCATGGCATTGCCAATACACATCCATTTCTCATACTTTCAACTAATGTAAATTGTGTGTCCAGAGAACGGTGATAAGGTCAGTTATCAATAAAACAAAGCAATCTCCTGATTTCATCAGGTCCGGATGTGTCGGGGATGAGAAAACCCAGCAAGCGTCTTCAATCAAAGCTTTGCTACCCGTGGCAGGTAATTGGAAAAGTCCTATCAGATCACAATGTATTTTATGCCGTATCTACAATGTTTTTTCTGCCTGTTCTGCTTCATCAAGCTCATACGCAGCTCTGGTTTTCCCTCTGTCGGTGTGAGATTGCGGTGTGTCTGAGTATCGGTCCTTCACAGCGGTGCCAAGACCAATGTTTTAGACACAGAACCACACAGGTGCTGTTTTAGACAGAATTACAAGCGAGACTGAGTGTGTCGTGGCCACCAGAGCATGGCGGAGCGGATCATAACACAGGCAGATAGTGGCGGCACGCAGACACTGTAAATCAGCGTGGCCAGGTTCAGGCCTGTAGGTGGCAAGTCCGTTGGGGGAACGGAGCAGCGTATCGACAGGCTGCTGAGGAGGCTGGACGAAGTGATGAATGTGCAAGCTGGCAAGGGAAGATATCTGCAAGCATCTCACCCAACTCGGTACCCAAAGCAGGCTCGCTGAAGAGGATTAGATGATTCATCAAATGTGACCAGGAACTTGGCTGCAGGGATGGATGGATTTTTGATTTGATAAGGGAGTGTCTCTTATCAAATGCTTTGAATAATTTTCTCATGCATTTCCAAGGATTTACTTGTGGTTTACACCACAAAAGTTTCTCAATAAACAGTGATTTTTCAGAGACTTGAATTGTAATGGGTAGACTCAGAATTAAAAAGTACAACAATATCAGTGTCACGAACATGCCAGATCCCTCAGCTCCTCCTCTCCGATCACAGTCACCAGAGTTCTAATTCCCTGTCAACATGCAATCAAGGACACTATTTAATTACTACTCTCTCATACCATGTTGTCTGGTCTCGTCAGTATCTCACGAGTGTATTGACTTAACTGTTCTACTTCCCTGTAGTTCCTGAAACCCGGATCCTTCTTCGACTGACATTCTTCATCGTCCCTGGAAGAGACAAAGACTTTAGTTCAAGTTAAGTGCTCAATTACTTTTCTTGCCTTACGTTTCTGTTTTGGATTTCTCCTGTGGATTCCTTCAATAAAGCTCTGTTTGAGACTCATCCTCTTTATCTGTACTACTGTGGCCCTGTTTACACCTGGAATTAAGATGCATTTTGGTCGATCGGATGACAGGTAGATGAAAGAAACATATCCTTGATTTCACCTGCCGTTTTAATCCGTCTATTTTGTCCACTTTCAACCACTTCAGTCCTGATTTCTTCAAAGGGAGGGTCTATTGATTGGGTAAATGTATGGGCTTTTTCAGATCTTTTGATCTAATGGATGAAATGAGCTCACACAATTTACATATGAATGTGAAAGGAAACAACGAAAAAATATTTAGTTTAGTTTCTGCTTTAGACACATGAGTGTCTACATTATGAAAGAAATCTGGTTTCCTTTTACAAATGTATTGAGCGTCATCCACTTGTGATCCAATCGACCAAAACGCATCTTAATACCAGGTGTAAACAGGCCCTGTGTGACAATCAGGCTGATACAGTTGTCCTAATGTTATAATGAAGACAAAAATAATCAAATAAAATTAATATTTACAAAACTGCTTCACTTAATCATATTTTAAACCCTTTTCCACCAAATCAACAATATGCACTGTAGTGTAACCAACATGCAAAAACATGAATGAATGAATGAATGAATGAATGAATGAATGAATGAAAGAAAGAAAGAAAGAAAGAAAGAAAGAAAGAAAGAAAGAAAGAAAGAAAGAAAGAAACAGAAATTTCCCAGAAATGTGCAAAATGTCATTTCACGAGTTCACATATTAATGAAATCTGATGTAATATTATAATGCATATTTGGCTTGCTGTCCGGGGGGAGGGCTCAGAGCTCGGAATTCGGCCCGACCCCAGAGTACTCCCCCCCTATGAATGTATAGCTCATAGGTATCTATGAGTAGACCCAGCCGAAAGTGAGGTGATGGGGAGGCGGCGGGATGCTGAGAAATGAGTCATGAGACAGGAGGTAAGGGAAGGCTTTATTTATACTGGCTTCTTCTTGTGCTGATTGGATGATTACCTGAACATGCTCCTCCCGAACTTTGTTACATAAAACTTCATTTGGTGAAACTCACCAAAAACATATAGATATTATGATTTAACAATGTTTATATGTGAATTAAAGCCTACATCCAGTCTGTTTATCATATAAAGCAATTGTGTCTCTTCTTTCTCAGAAAATTTGGACTAAACCTCTCTATTCATATGGATTAGTTTTAAGATCTCTTTATGAACTTTTTTAAGTGTCAAAGTAGTAGTTGCATAGACTCTCAATGGAGGAAAAGAAATCGCTCAGATTTCATTAAAAATATATTTATTTGTGTTCTGAAGAGGAAAACAAGTCTTATGGGTTTTGAACGACATTAAGGTAAGTAAATGATGAAAGAATGTTCCTTTTTGGGGGAACTATCCCTTTTACAAGTTTCATCACATTTGGTTGCATTCTATTTTCTGGATGTTTGACCTCTCTGAAACGGCATGCTGTGTAAGTCAGGTGCCTTTAAATTGGACCACAAACCACAAACGTAAACATGAGGTCCTCCGAAACCAATAAGGCATCACCGAGTCCGACATATGAACCCACAAACACACCATACAGTCTCATCTGAGAAGCTAACGGAAAACCGAGGGACTCATCTGCAGGGATAGAAAACCATTTTACACTCGCGCTCTCCAGGGAGATAACCTTGTATAGACTGTCTACACTCATTAAGAGTATCGCCTCCCGCTGAAAGAGCTCTGCCTGCGTATCCTTTCCATAAACACACTCTCAATACTCCAGACACCTTTAGCCTTGAGCTTGTGCTACACCATGGATGTTTTGACATACATGGTGTTTATCTCAAATGCTTTTTAAAACCTTCAAACAATAAGGTTTCATTATTGGCCGAAGGTTAAAGATTTCATCTGAGAAAGTGGTTTAATTATTTATTTTTTATGGATTTCTGAACTATGCATATGCAATGTGTGTGATTCAGTACTGCTGCATTGGTATTGTATGAAACTTTTTGGAAATAAAATAGAACAGGCATGTCAAATACTGCACACAGGATGATTTTAAAAAAAATATCTAAATCAATTTATTCTGAAAACATGATATTATTATATCAGTATATTCATAATAAAGTTGACATGTTAATGCTTGTGATTTATTTAATGTTTTTATTATTTTGAACATTAATTGATTTATTACATTTGAAACAATCAGAACAGGCTGAACATCTGCAAGAACTCTCACATGTGCTCCTATTCAATATAGTATAAAAACTAATAAAATAAATATGAAATATCACCTAAACACACTATGAATAGTACATATAAATGGGGAAAAAATATGGACACGTGTCAGGATTATGATTGGTTTAGTTGCCACTTTATTCCTATTTCCTCTTGTGTCTCCAGATCAGTTTTTTTCTTGATTAATCCCTTAATTACGGATTATGTTCACCTGTAAATCATTATGTCTCCCGGTGTATTTATGGCCTTAGTTATCCTCTATTTTTTTGTGTCGTACTGAAGTTACGTTGGATGTGTAGTGTTTGTTCCCTTTCAGTCTTCCATTTCACATCATGTTCGCTGTTATGTCAGAACTGAACTGATGAATTGGGCTCTTGCCTAAGAGCCCTATCACCTTCGAGTGTAAACTAAATGAGCCAATGTAAATTGGCGTGTGAGATTTGCATCTCACGCTCTATCCCACAGCGCAGGTATAAATACGGAAGCAGATGCAACACACATTCAGCTCTTTGGTTTGGTTCGGATTCAGCGGTTCTTCTGTTCTTCTCTACCAGTCACAGAGTGTTCTACAAGTGTCTGTGAGTGCTCTTCGAGAAGAGGCCTCTGTTATCCAGTGTTTGTGTCACTGCACTGCAGCGGTGGTCGTGATCTCCAAAGAGCATTTCCTGCTTTTCATAACAGCCCTAAAAAAACTTTTTGCACACTGCAGGCTGCTCTGTAGGGATGGGCAAATGAAGCCTCATGAAGCACTGAGGCTTTCCCCTGAATGTTAGAGCAGGGATTCCCAAAGTGTGGTACGCGAGCTACCACCAGGGGGTGCGCGAGAGGAAAAATGTAATGGCGGTCTGTTTTTTTTAAGTGGGATTTTTCCACACAATAAAAAAACATGAACAGTAAACATTTCCTTTGTAAATTCCTTTTCCTTTTATTTTAAATAAAAATACTATAATTTATTAGTTTTTGATAAAACAAATGCATATGAAATGCACAACGACACACCTAAAGTCGCTCACGCACATACAAGCGCGGAACTCTCCGCGCACATACTCATATGAGACGCGCGCGCGCACACACAAACTCTCCACGGACATACTTATATGAAACGTGAGCACACACACACACAAACTCGCGCACATACACATACTCAATGTGACCCGAGCACACACACAAACTCTCCGCGCACATACTCATATGAGACGCGAGCACACACACACAATACCATAAAGATGTGGAAAAGTCGATCAAAAGTGTGGCTACATTTCTCCAGGCTCGATGCAGTGGATTCAGTGTAAAAACGACAGGAGAGCACCAGATGGGGTCTGCATAAGAGAATGTATTTTTATATGGACAGGCCGTCACGCCAGCTTCAGCTCACACATCAGTAACACAGTACACTCAGTTCGGGAGAAAGGCAGAAAAGAGAAAAGAAGTGAGCACAAGGAAAGAAAAAGCAAAGAAAACAAAAGCACAGAGATGGAGAAAACGCAGTAACTCCATACACTTAAACATGAAACCCGATAATATAAACTTAAACACAAAGGGTTTGTCGATGCATACCTGCATAAGAGAATGTATTTTTATATGGACAGGCCGTCACGCCAGCTTCAGCTCACACATCAGTAACACAGTACACTGCCAACAAAAATAACATTCCCAAATATTGTATACATATCTTACATCTGTGAATAAAATAAATAAAAACAACTTAAACATCGTGTGTGTGACTTATTTTCAACCAATGCTAACAACTAATCGGTAGCATGGAATACAGCATACCTCAGTTCGGGAGAAAGGCAGAAAAGACCGCTCAGAGATCAGTACAGCGGATATAGCTGCCTGGACCGAACCACTTTGTTGTAAAGAGGAGGGGAGGAAACGGTCGAACCATCACCTCTTTACAGACCCTTTTTAATGAATTTAATTAATATAAACACTTGTTTAAATAATAGTAGAACAGTCTTAAATGTATAATAACAGAAAAATCTTGTGAAATAAATAAAACCATTTTAACCTCGTTACACTCACCCCCACTGATTTCACTAGATTTTACGTAACATCATGAAAAGAGTAACACATCAAAAAGAAACAAAATAAAGTAAAATAAAATAATGCCCAAAATACTCAACTCTACAGTTAGAGGACTCAGCAATCAGGTGTAACCCCCAAACATGAAGACTGAAGAAAGTCTACCAACATTACTGCTGTCCACAGAAGGACTAGGAAAGACAAAGGTTAGCTACTCCTTTACCTAACCATAGGAAGACATGCCATATACACATCTTATCGACAGATTACATCCAAGATTGCATAATTGTCTATTTTCATAGACTACACACAAATGTGCATTATTCCTTTTTTTTTTCAAGGACATTTAAAGTGTGAAATGAAAAAAAAAAAAACCAATAATAATAATAATAATAATACATGAACTCTGTATCAACTCATTTCGTTTTCTCCAAACAAGATCGACAATAAATAGGTTAGATATAGTCTGAATGAGCCTATTTAACGGCTATACTAGTCTGAATGAGCCTATTTAACGGCTTTACTAGTCTTAACAGACTGCACACTATTACATATTAACCCTCTTAAACAAAATAGAAAACAGAAAAGATTAGACAAAGTCTGAATGAGCCTATTTAACGGCTATACTAGTCTGAATGAGCCTATTTAACGGCTTTACTAGTCTTAACAGACGGTACACTACTACATATTAACCCTCTTAAACAAAATAGAAAACAGAAAAGAATAGACATAGTCTGAATGAGCCTATTTAACGGCTATACCAGTCTGAATGAGCCTATTTAACGGCTTTACTAGTGGTAACAGACTGTACACTACTACATATTAACCCTCTTAAACAAAATCGTAACAACAACAGAACAAAAAAAAAACAAAAACAAAAAAAATATATATATATACAAGAATAAGTAACCATCTACTAATTACTCGTAGTATCATTTTCTTTTACCCAAAAAGATTCTTAACAAATTGACTAGACATAGTCTGAATGAGCCTATTTAACGGCTTAACAAGTCTGCCATGTCTAGTACGATAACCCTCACTCTGATCAGGCCTTTCCACTGACAACTCCTTTCCAAAGGTAGAAGGTTGTACAGAAGGGGAAAGCTCATTAACCAGGCTTTCATCGTGAACAGCCTCAATCTCTGTGACATTCTCCTCACTCAAATTGACACCTTTCGCCGAATCATCCTGATTCCCATTCCAGAATTCAGAGAGGTCACAACTGCGTTTATCATCGCCCACATGGAAGTCAACACCAGTAACCGTAACATCACACTCCCTGGTAGCAGATGTTACCAACTCTCCCGCAACTTCTACAACATCACTTTCGTGAACAGTTTCCTCACACATCACATTCTGCTCATCCAATTCATCTCTATATGCTACAGAACCACCAGAGCTGCTAGAGAGGTCAGCAACCCACTGAGTAGTCCTTTCTTCTGCCAGTTGCTCAAAACTAGAGTCCTCAGGTTCATCCCCACTCATACTGGATAACTGTTCCTCGACCGCGTCTGCATCAAGCAAAGGCAGAAAATCAACCGGCATAATCAAATTCCTATGAACAGTTTTAACAACACCCGAAGGGCTTCTGAGTTTGTACGTGTTCATCGAGGAATTTTTGTCAATCACTACATAAACTGTACTCTCCCAACGATCTGCCAGTTTCTTTTTACCTCTTTCGCCTTTGTTGGCCAATAAAACTCTTTGCCCAACATCAACTGACTGTCCTTTACTCCTTTTGTTATACATCTCTGCTTGTTTGTGTTGTTGTTTTTCTGAATGTGACTGTGCAAGTTTCATAGCTTCACAGAGGTCTCGCTTGAGTGACTGCACATACTTATCGATGTCAACTGTTTCTCCACTCAAAAGTACAGGTTCAAACATCAGGTCAACGGGTAGTCTCGGAGTACGGCCGTACATGAGAAAGAAAGGTGAAAAACCCGTAGTTTCATGAACTGTACAATTATATGCAAAAGTCAAGGTGTTCAACATTTGCGGCCATCTGACTTTAGATCTGGGGGGCAGTGCACGGATCATGTTACCAAGAGTACGGTTCAGTCGTTCCACCTGGCCATTGCCCATTGGATGGTACGGTGTAGTGTGCGTTTTGTCAATACCAGCCAACTGACACAGCTCCGCAATCAATAGACTCTCAAAATTGGCGCCCTGGTCAGAGTGAATGCTAACAGGAAAACCATACACGCAAAAGAAGTTATTCCAAAGAACCCGTGCCACTGTCTTTGCAGATTGATTAGGACAAGGATATGCACACGCCAACTTCGTGAAATGGTCAGTGACGACTAAAACGTCAACAGACTTATTGTTGTTGTCCTCAGCTGACCAAAAGTCTATACAGACTAATTCGAGCGGCGACGAAGTGGTGATGGAAACTAATGGGGCCCTAGCCTCAGGCTCTGGAGCTTTGCTTACAATGCATCTCTTACAGTTTTGTACGTAATCCTTGACATCTTTCTCCATTGTATCCCAATAAAACCTCTGTCTGGCCAACCCCAATGAGCGCTGCTGACCCTGATGGCCCGCATCATCATGAATGCCTTTCAATACTGCCATTCGGAGCGATTCTGGCACAACATATTGGTAAGCTTTCTGTTTGGTCACTGGGTGCTTGGACACACGATACACTATCCCCAGGCGCGTGGTCAGTTTACCCCACTGTCTCAATATCCTTAACGTCCCACGTGATTCATGAACTTTTTCGCGCCTAGAGGGGCGACGACCGCGGTCAATGAAAAACTTGACCCGACCCACAACACCATCATTGACTTGTTTGGTAAGAAGTTCATCATGAGTGAAAACGGGAACCGGGTTCTGCCCCACTGCGACAAGAGATTCCAAGAATTGCACATGTGAAATAGCTCTCATAGCACCTGTGTCTTCCCAATGCTGATGTACCCGCATGACAGCAGAAACCTCATCACTGCACACATGTACACTTCCTGTAGTACACACAGCTTTCACGGTAGCGTCTTCAGTGCCAATCTGAGTAGTCACACCCCTCATCTCAGGAAGCTCCGCCGAGAGCCGAAACATATTCTGAACTTCATCCGTTTTGAAATTGTCTGCCTGCTTAAGAAGGGTGGAATAAGGAGCTCTAGTTAGTCTGTGCAAAATTTTTGACTGCACAAAAGGCTCTCTGCTGAGGGCATCAGCCACCACATTTCTAGGGCCTGGAATATACTGGATGTCGAAGTCAAACGGTGCTAACTGCGCCACCCAGCGCTGCTCGCAGGCATCCAACCTGGGCTTGGTCAGTATGTACTTCAAGGGATTGTTGTCAGTCCACACAGTGAACCTGTGACCGCGCAACCAATGGCTAAATTTATGACAAATTGCCCATTTCATTGCGAAAAACTCAAGGCGATGTGCTGGATATTTTGCCTGAGCATGATTTAGAGATTTGCTGGCAAAAGCTATTGGTTGTGCTCTGTCACTGTTGTGATGAACTTGCGACAATACTGCACCAAGTCCAGATGTAGACGCATCAACGGATAAAATGAACGGCTTATTAAAGTCAGGGTGAGCCAAAAGTACTTCCTCAACGAGTGCTGCCTTAAGATTCTGAAATGCCTGTTTACACTCCTGAGTCCAATCATTTGGGACAAGTTTGCGGGACAGCGAAGGCCTTTTCCTACTTTTTGAATGCCGAGGCCTTTTCTGACCACCAGTCAGAGCAAACAAGGGTTTGGCCAGTACAGAACAGTTTTCAATAAAATGCTGGTAGTAGATAACCATCCCTAAAAAGGAACGTATTTTGGAAGGAGATGGAGTGACACCATCTAACTCCATCAAATCAGCCTCTTCAACCTTGACTATCGCTTCTACTTTATCCGGATCCCTCGAAATTCCATGTTGGGAAATTACATGACCTAGAAATTTAACTGAGCGCCTCAAAAACTGACATTTTGAAGGTGAAAGTTTCAGGTTATGCTCCTTCAGACGTTGAAATACCATCTCCAAACGGGCTAAGCTCTCTTCTTCAGACTTCGCAAATACCAACAAATCATCAAGGTAACACAGAAGACTCAAAAAGTTCTGGTCACCGAATATGGCAAGCATCATTCGCATAAACGTGGCTGGGCTATTACACAGACCCTGCGGGAGACGATTGTATTCGTGCAATCCTAACGGTGACGAAAACGCAGTATACTTCTTGTCAAGCTCATGTAAGGGTATGTTGTAATAGCCAGCCGTCAAGTCCATGGTACTAAAGAACATATTTCCCCCCAACGCAGCCAGGACGTCGCTCTGATGCGGAAGCGGATGGGCATCTTTAACAGTTCTGGCATTAAGCCATCTGAAGTCCGTGCAGATTCGTAGATCGCCGTTCTTTTTCCACACGAGAACCAAGGGAGAGGCAAATTCACTACAAGATTTACGAATTATGTCTTTTTCCTCCATCTCATCCAATGAGCAGGCGATATTCTACGATATGGTAACCTGAATGGTCGGTCGTCTGTTAGTCTAATACGATGGCAGAAATCCTGCGCCTCACCACAATCTAGATGATTTCTCGAGAAGACAGACTCATAGGCCCCAATCAAATCAACAAGACTCTCTTTACACTGCACAGAAACTTCACAGCCACCAATTGGAATGGAGCTAAGCCCTAGCTTTTCCAGCTTATCATTCACATCACAGATGTCACTACACACGCTTCTCGCAGTGAGGCTACCACAGGAACTAAAACTTCGCACTTCCCCCACATTTTGGTGAACAGTCAGTGTGTCAGACAACTGATCAAAATCCTCTAAAGCAACACAGGGAAAAACATCTGCAATTTTCGAATTTCTGCGTAGAGTTACTTCTGCATTAGTGGGGTTGATAATCTTCATGGGTAGCCACCCATCTCCCCACAATGGAGAAACTATTCGCCCAACCATTATCCGTCTGTTCACACATGGTGATGTACAAGGCTCAACGATAACCGTACTGCCAGCTGATAACACGGTACCCGTGGGTAAACGACCCCACACCAAATGTTCAGTCATAGGCTGAAGAGTTACAGCACCTTTCAACTTCAAAGTTCCGACCTTGTCTGGGATGGACTCCCCACGCCACCTCTCCAGGTTAGACAGAAGACGAAGAAACTGGCTACTGTCACTCTGGCCCGGTGCATCAGGTTTACTCATAACACGCCAAAATCCATCATTTGACTTGAAATGTCGTATAAGTGCCTTAAGCACATTAGTACCCAAAACAATGGGATCAATCTGTCCTTCAACAAACAGGACTGGGACTAAAAACTTGTACCCATAAACTTCAAGTCTCAAATCGCATAGCCCTAAAGGACTGGTTTGTTTACCCCCACAACCCACTAGAATAATATCCGCTGGAACCAGCATGTCATCTGTCATCACGCCTGCTTGTTTTAACATGGGTATTATAGCAGCACTGATAGTAGTCGCCATTGACCCAGTATCCAACATTCCTTTCAACTCAACTTTATCCTGCACTAAAATATTAGTGTAGAACAAACTTTCATTTTGAGCTGTTCTCATGGTGTTTTGCAAGATTACTTTGCTAGACTTTGGGACATTTTCACAAACAAAAGCATATACAGACTCAATGTCATCACTATCAAAGGAGGTTGAACTCATATGCCTACCATCGCCCTCCTCCAGATGTAGGCTCAGTAGTTTCCCTGAGGGGGCTTTTGACTGTGACCATCGACAGCAGCAGTCGAGCTGTTCGGTCTAACCTGTGAAGCAGACATCTCACACATGTCACGTGTATGTCCAGGAAGGTAGCAAGTGAAACACAATTTGTGCAATCTACAGTGAGCAACTGTGCTGTGGTCAAGACTCTGACAGACCCTACACACCTGTGGTCTCTTAACATTCGGTTTACGATGCACGACTGCTTTGGAGGACTGTGCGTTACATGTCAATGCTTTCTCCAGCATATTTAGTATCCTATCCATTGTGTTACTTTCACATGTAGGATTATCAGGCTCAACTGAGACTTGGGTTCTACCCGGTGGTGTACCACCCACATCAGGAATGACAGGACTAACTGTTTGTTGTGAGAGCTGACACTCATATACTTTGCGGTCTCTTACAAATTCATCTAAGCGGTCTTGTACCTCTGCAGCGGTCCACTCACGCTGTGGTTTGCTCAAGAACATCATGGAAAGACCTTTATCGGGACAATTACGTATGAACATAACTGCAAGCTCCATGTCCCGATTTTGCAATGTTCTGCCCTCACTTTTAAGATGCTGTTCAGCTAGGTCAGCGGCTTTGTTTAATCTGATCCAATAATCAAAAGGACCCTCATTTTGATATGGTTTCGTAGCATAAAAATCAGCCATAGGAAGACCTGTGGATATCACACCCCCAAAGTGCTGTTTGAGGACGCGGAACACCATATCTACATCACCAGTCCTAGAGACTGAGGCGCTATTGCGCAACCATATCTGAATGACATCCCTCGCACGGCCCATCAATTTGTTTATGATTTCATCAATGCGCTCTAGACCAGAATAATTCCCTTTTTCAAGGTAAGCTCTCATCAACTCTTCCCATTCAAAGACTGAACACTTATCTGAACTGTCACCACGGAAGTATGGTGGCTCTCTACCACTTTTCAGTACAAGGTTCATCTTTGAAGCATCAATGATGGTGGTACCACACTGAGTCACTTGTGAGCACCTCTGACAGTCATTAAACGAAGTTGATGTAGGTAACTGACTGCTAGAAAACAAGCTGGCTTTAATCGACTGACTGATATCAGAGCTCAGTTGTTTTACCTGTTCATTAGATAGTACTACAGTAGGTTCTGATAAACTCATTTCGAGTGGAGGTATATCATGAGATACTGGAGTAGAAAAATGTACTCTGTTAGCATCATAATCAGTGCTATTCAACTTCCCAGGAGTACACGGAACACTAAATGGCAAAACCCCTCTGCCTCTCCCCAAATGATAGCCACCAAAATAACTGGTATCCTTGTTAGAGTGCATCATTAATTACCATACTTAAAAAAATGGAAAAAAAAAATGAAATAAAATAAAACTTTCACAGCTGAATAATAAAACTTTTATAAAATAAAAACTTTTTTTCTGATTTTACCCCTAATAAATTGAATAATCACTTAAAACATTTAACCTACTATAAAATCAAATCTATATCTGTTTGATACCTCTTAATCTTGCTGGTTCAAAAATACTGTAAGTTTAGTTCATGCGTCTCCTCGGTGAACTGTAAAATGGCAAAGTCCGACGTCTTCCGTCTGTACCAGCAGTCTGTACGTCCCCTCAATGAAATGGAAAAACGGAACGATCCTACGTCATCTAATCTCCGTGCAGCATTCCGCGCGTCCCCACGATGAAGCAGGAAAGCGGTGAAATTCGACGTCTTCTAATCTCCGTGCAGCATTCCGCGCGTCCCAACGATGAAGCAGGAAAGCGGTGAAATTCGACGTCTTCTAATCTCCGTGCAGCATTCCGCGCGTCCCAACGATGAAGCAGGAAAGCGGTGAAATCCGACGTCTTCTAATCTCCGTGCAGCATTCCGCGCGTCCCAACGATGAAGCAGGAAAGCGGTGAAATCCGACGTCTTCTAATCTCCGTGCAGCAACCTCGGGAGTTCGGCAGCCGCTGAACAATCGAACGGGTCACGACACCAGTGTAACCGTTTGCTTCTGTCTGCGTTGTGTTGTGGATTCAGTGTAAAAACGACAGGAGAGCACCAGATGGGGTCTGCATAAGAGAATGTATTTTTATATGGACAGGCCGTCACGCCAGCTTCAGCTCACACATCAGTAACACAGTACACTCAGTTCGGGAGAAAGGCAGAAAAGAGAAAAGAAGTGAGCACAAGGAAAGAAAAAGCAAAGAAAACAAAAGCACAGAGATGGAGAAAACGCAGTAACTCCATACACTTAAACATGAAACCCGATAATATAAACTTAAACACAAAGGGTTTGTCGATGCATACCTGCATAAGAGAATGTATTTTTATATGGACAGGCCGTCACGCCAGCTTCAGCTCACACATCAGTAACACAGTACACTGCCAACAAAAATAACATTCCCAAATATTGTATACATATCTTACATCTGTGAATAAAATAAATAAAAACAACTTAAACATCGTGTGTGTGACTTATTTTCAACCAATGCTAACAACTAATCGGTAGCATGGAATACAGCATACCTCAGTTCGGGAGAAAGGCAGAAAAGACCGCTCAGAGATCAGTACAGCGGATATAGCTGCCTGGACTGAACCACTTTGTTGTAAAGAGGAGGGGAGGAAACGGTCGAACCATCACCTCTTTACAGACCCTTTTTAATGAATTTAATTAATATAAACACTTGTTTAAATAATAGTAGAACAGTCTTAAATGTATAATAACAGAAAAATCTTGTGAAATAAATAAAACCATTTTAACCTCGTTACATAAATTGGCGTGTGAGATTTGCATCTCACGCTCTATCCCACAGCGCAGGTATAAATACGGAAGCAGATGCAACACACATTCAGCTCTTTGGTTTGGTTCGGATTCAGCGGTTCTTCTGTTCTTCTCTACCAGTCACAGAGTGTTCTACAAGTGTCTGTGAGTGCTCTTCGAGAAGAGGCCTCTGTTATCCAGTGTTTGTGTCACTGCACTGCAGCGGTGGTCGTGATCTCCAAAGAGCATTTCCTGCTTTTCATAACAGCCCTAAAAAAACTTTTTGCACACTGCAGGCTGCTCTGTAGGGATGGGCAAATGAAGCCTCATGAAGCACTGAGGCTTTCCCCTGAATGTTAGAGCAGGGATTCCCAAAGTGTGGTACGCGAGCTACCACCAGGGGGTGCGCGAGAGGAAAAATGTAATGGCGGTCTGTTTTTTTTAAGTGGGATTTTTCCACACAATAAAAAAACATGAACAGTAAACATTTCCTTTGTAAATTCCTTTTCCTTTTATTTTAAATAAAAATACTATAATTTATTAGTTTTTGATAAAACAAATGCATATGAAATGCACAACGACACACCTAAAGTCGCTCACGCACATACAAGCGCGGAACTCTCCGCACATACTCATATGAGACGCGCGCGCGCACACACAAACTCTCCACGGACATACTTATATGAAACGTGAGCACACACACACACAAACTCGCGCACATACACATACTCAATGTGACCCGAGCACACACACAAACTCTCCGCGCACATACTCATATGAGACGCGAGCACACACACACAATACCATAAAGATGTGGAAAAGTCGATCAAAAGTGTGGCTACATTTCTCCAGGCTCGATGCAGTGTGCGGTTAGACCGGTACCACGACAAATATGATGAAGCCCTTGACAGTGCACGGAGTAAACATAAGAGCAGAAAGTTGCTCCGTCTTCGACTGGTAAATGAAGATATACCTTGTTGATCAGTCTGATAGTGTTTATATTGCAATAATGACCAACTGAATGTACACTGCCGTTCAAAAATGTGTTGGTTAGTCAGATTTTTTTTTTCAGTAAGGATGCATTAAAGTGATCAAAAGTGACCTTAAAATATGTCACATGTGTAATGTTACAAAATATTTCGTTTTTAAATAAAACTAAATTACGCGGCTGAAAATAACCGTGGTCTGTCACTCGTCCTCTTAAAAGTGGAAGCTTGTGCGTAGCTTTTTTGCATTATATTGAAACTTTGTTGATGTTGTTATTGTCATGCCTGTTCTGGTTATTTGCGCATGATTAAACATGAGTCTTTATATGGCGATAAAACAAAGCTTTGTTGCGTTATTTTTTTGAAGTGTGGATTGGGGGTGCGCAGGAAAAAAAGTTTGGGAACCGCTGATCTAGAGTGTCGAAAACAGCGCCACCTTGTGGCAGGTCAAATTTATAGCAGCCATGTTTATGAGAAGCTGAGTGTGCAGCGCCGTTGTTTTATCCATTAAGCACAAATAAAAGCCTTACAGTGCTAAATGTTCCGTTTTCTGATAATATAATTCACATATTAAAGTGTGGCAATAAAATAAAAGTAACAATTATATTAATACTAATTATGAAAATAATTGTTGCTGGATGCAAGTAAATGTTGGTCTAATTATTTCATGGTTTCTATGCTGTTTATGTGTCAGAATATATGATCATGTAACATAGGCTATAGGCTTATGTTACAAACTCTTATGATTTGCAAGGTCAAAAGAGGAAACATTGAAGTCATGACACTATTTGGTGTGGTTAAGGTGGCAAAAAACAACATGGCAACAAAATAAGGCGGAAAAATATAATTTATTATTCATAAGTGAAATAACTATACAAAAGTAAAAGATAATAATAATAATAGTAATAATGTTAAACTAATATAAACAATGAAAAAAACAACAAGCGGCTTGTAGATCAAAAAGATACTAGAAAGATAAATAAACCCAAGAGTAATGAGAGGACGCTAGTAGTGAAGCCAAAGAAATGAAAGTAACAAAACAAAACTCGTTCTAACTCGTAGTTAAACCTCTTACCTAACTAATAAACAAAAGAAAAGAAAAGACAACAACTCTTCGGCGTCACACGCCCTAACTTCCTTACTCTCTCTCACAAACAAAACATACAGGGGGCGGCATTCACTTCCTTACCAGGGGCCTGTTTCAATAAAGAGGTTCAACCAACTCTGAGTTAAAACTTGAACTCTGAGTTGACTTACCCTGAGATGGGAAACTCTGAGTTTTTGGTTTCAGAACAGCTGAAATGAGTTAGTTCAATCAACTCTGAGTTGACTGACTCTGAGTTAAGCGCGTGCGCCACAACTATAAAAAGCCATTATCAATGGAGCACAGATATTATGAGTCACCATGGCAACAGCGCCAGACAAAAAGAGGTCTGCATATTTCTTCACATTTTAATTACTGTTATACAGTGTTGGGTGTAATTAATTACCAAGTAATCTAAATACTGTAATTTAATTAAAGGGATTACTCTTAATTCTTCTGTAATTTAAAGTTAAATCTGATGTAATTGTATTAGACTATAGAACAATTCTGTATAGGCTATTTAACATACATTTTTAAAAGTTATATTTTTAATGTAACCTTCTCCCTCTACACACTTTGGTCAATTCAAGAATAATTCATGCAATTGTATATTGTTTATTTGAAAGCATTAAAAGTGCTGTTTCTTGTCTCTCCTTGTATTGTTCAAGTGTTTAAGGTTGACATGGGATTTAGTAATTAGTAATAAGTAGACCAATAATTTCTAAAGATAGTCATTATTACATTAATCTAATTACAATGTTGAAAGGGTAACTAAACCCTAAACCAACTTTTTTTAGTTAATGGTCTGTAAGAATGGGGCTTTATTAGTGCTGTTCATTGATTCAAGTAGTTTTTTTGACATTTGTGTTTAAAGTGTTTTAATTTTACAAAATATGGTGTAAAAACATCTGAGTGCTGCCCTCTTCAGGTTGAACAGTGGCTACTGCAGTTGAATTTTCCTATTGGAAGTTGTGGTACCCTCTGACATCAGAGGGTACCAGCTAACCACGCCCTTGCCTGCAGAGAGATATGTCACAGATGCACGCCCCCTCTCCACTGGGCTCTGCCTACTTTTCCAGCATTTTTCAAATATTGCCAGTGGGTGGAGTCAGGCTCTGACCAGGGGTTTAGTTACCCTTTGAAGATGTCATTTGTAGTTAGTAATACAAGTAACTTGCCCAACTGTTATAATATCAGAGGTGAAACTGGAAGAACAGTATGTTATTCAACCTAATTTTAATTTTCATGTAGGGGCAATCCTGCAGGTATTAAAAGAACATGGCAGCAGCTGAAATTTAAATATAAAAACATAATTCAGTCAAGTAAGGCCTACTGCAGTGTAGGCTACCTGGCTTTACAAACATGTGACATATTAAATAACTAAAGCATCCAGTGTCTAGCAGTGCAGCAGCATTTTTGGCTGAGGGAATTCCTGGACGGACTTCAGAGCCAGTCACTCCCAAAGATCCAAGGGCCTTCATAAAATGTAAGAGGTTTACATATGTGTTATTTTTGATATAGGCTATTTTTGATATTTCCATTTATTTTACTTTGGGTTAGGATTTTTGTTGGTCCCAATAGATTCTGATGGTAATATCTGTCTTTTGGAGCCTCCTGTCCCAACAGAAACCCAGGTAGTTGTAAGTTGCCTACTCAATACACCAGAAATTATGACAAATAGTGTTATAAAGTGTACTCAACCAAATGCTCATCACATGGGGATAAAGAGTTTCTGCTGCTACAGAGGTAATGTTAACATTATGTGTCTACACATTCTTTCGTGGAGTAGCCTATAGAATCTACATTTACGCATTTGGCAGACGCTTTTATCCAAAGCGACTTACATTGCATTATCCTATACATTTATACATAGGTAAGTGCAATCCCCTGGGATCAAACCCACAACCTTGCATTGTTAACGCAGTGCTCTTACCACTGAGCTACAGGAAAGCTACTTTTCAATCTAAGTCTAAATCTAAGTTTAAATCTAAGTATAAACGGGTATTCTTATCTCTCCCCGCGCCCCCAGAGTGTGGAAGAACAGCAGGAGGACGGTCCATCAACTTCTGTTGCACAGATGAACAGTTCAGTGATTTCCAGTAAATGCCACAGTTTAATTCTGTAGAATTTGTTTAGAACTACATTATGTAACTCTAATATACTACTGTGTTTTCAGTTGCCAGTTAAGGAGTTATATAGACTTCATCTTATTAAAAAAAAAAAAAAAGCAATATTTTATTTATTAATAAAAGATTAATTTTATTAATAAAAATGTACTGAAAGAATGAATGAGGTGTTTAAACACCACTTCCTCTTTAAAAAGGGGAGGAGACCGAAAGAAACTCTGGGTTTACTGAAGAAAACCTGCTCCCGACCAGGTTAGGTTCACAGAGTAAGTTACCATGGTAACTGACTCTGAGTATAAGTTACCTCTCTTTCTGAAACAGGCTTGACTTACTCTGCTTTCTCAGGTTTAACATACCTCCCATTCTGAAACAGAAAACTCAGAGTTTCCCTCATTTCAGGGTTAACATACTCAGAGTTTTCACTTAACCTCCTTTCTGAAACAGGCCCCTGATGTTCTATACAGATCGAGTTACCTACGTGTTTGTAATGTAGGTCACGTGACATATAAACTGTCCTCTTAACTCTATACTCTTTCCGTAATACGCCAAACAAAAATCAAAACTAAACGAAAAGGGAAAAATACAAGGCAACAACAAAACCAAACGGCAGAAAACAAGTTGCTTCCACGCTCTCTGTCCGCGTCCTTTTAACTGCTGTCGAGGAACTCAATTGGCTACGGTGGAGGTGGCGTCACGCCACTGATAGCAAACGATAACCCTCCAGCAAACGGGAGGTGGAGCAAACCTAAGAGCGCGACAGAGAGAGAGAGAGAGAGAGAGAGAGAGAGAGAGAGAGAGAGAGACAGGCACGCGCAACCACGCAGGGACGTAACACTCCAACCCTTAAGAACAAACCTGTTTGTAAAAAAAATAAAAATAAAATAATAGTTAAACAAGGAACATTTTACACTCTCGAAAGAGCATCCGCCAAAACATTTTCAACACCCTTTTTATGTTTTATCTCTAAATTATAATTTTGGAGCACTAGCGCCCAGCGCATTAAATGCTGATTTTGATTGTACATTCGAGATAAAAACACAAGAGGATTGTGGTCTGTGAACACTATGACGGGAAGATTGTTAGAACCTAGATAAACTTCAAAGTGTTGTAGCGCAAGCAAGAGAGCTAGTGCTTCTTTCTCAATCGTAGAATAATTAAGCTGATGCTTATTAAACTTACGAGAATAATAACTAACAGGATGATCTATACCATTTTTATCTTCTTGAAGAAGAACAGCTCCAGCACCAACGGCACTTGCATCGACTTCAAGCTTAAACGTGTGTGTACAGTCAGGGGCAACAAGAACAGGTGCATTACATAAAAGAGTCTTCACACAGTCAAAAGCATACTGACACTCCACAGACCACTCAAAAGGTTTAGACGGGCTGAGCAACGCAGTGAGAGGATTAACAACTGTTGAGAATTTTTTGCAGAAACTGCGATAATAGCCAGCCATACCCAAGAACCTTCGTAACTCTCGTCGAGTGGTAGGAGCTGGACATTCCGCAATAGCCGTGACTTTAGCCTCCACTGGTCGCACTTGGCCCTGTCCAACCTCTTTACCGAGATAAGTGACCGTCCCCCGACCAAACTCACATTTTGCTAAGTTGAGGGTTAAATTAGCTTTACGAAGCTGTTCTCAACACACACACATGTTCCTCCCAATCCACTGAATAAATAACCAGATCATCAAGATATGCACTGCAATTCGGTACATCAGCCAGGACAATATTTACAAGACGTTGAAAAGTTGCTGGAGCGTTTCTGAGACCGAAGGCCATCGATGTGTACTGAAGGAAAGTATCTGGAGTTACAAATGCTGAAATTTCTGATGCTTGTGGAGTCAGTGGTACTTGCCAGTACCCTTTAAGCATGTCCAGCTTACTAACAAAACGTGCAGAGCCAACATTATCGACACAGTCCTCCATTCGCGGCAAAGGATAACTGTCTGGTACTGTTACGGCATTCACCTTACGGAAATCAGTGCAAAATCTAAACGTGCCATCAGGTTTAGGAACGAGAAGACACGGAGAGCTCCAGGGACTACAACTAGGCTTGGCCAGATCATTCTCCAGCAAATAACTTACTTCCTGATGCATAATATCTCTTTTAACTGCATTTACACGGTAAGCATGCTGCTTAATAGGACGAGCACCATTTATAGCAATATCATGCTGCAAAACATTAGTTTGTTTAGGAACATCACTAAACAGACAGTGAAAATCAGATATTACATTAACAATGTCAGTTTCCTGGTCCATAGTTAAATGATTAAGATAAGAGTGCAGATCATTTAAAATCTCTGAGTTGGGTAACCTTGCGCTCTGCTGAGGACGATTGTGAAGCACGACACCAGGAACTCAATTGGCTACGGTGGAGGTGGCGTCACACCACTGATAGCAAACGATAACCCTCCAGCAAACGGGAGGTGGAGCAAACCTAAGAGCGCGACAGAGAGAGAGAGAGAGAGAGCCACAGGCACGCGCAACCACGCAGGGATGTAACAGCTTATATATATATATATATATATATATATATATATATAAACAATTTTTTTTTAGTAAATGGACTTAAACTTCCAAAAACCTGTAGAGTAGTGGTCTGGGTTCAAACATTTCAACACGCAAAGTGAAGCATTCATGTGACTGGAAAGAAAGTGAGACTTCGTTTTTCATTGATCATGTCTTTCTCTGAAAACAATACGCGCTCCTTCATGAGAAATTGCTCTGCGTACTCTATACGAGCTTTGAAGCTTCGGTGTAAAATGTAACATCACTACTGCACTATTCCCTGCTAGCTGTGCTCTCTGAAACGGCATGTTGTGTAAGTCAGCTACCTTTAAATTGTACCCCACAAGCCATGAACATCTGAAAGAGCAAACAGGTGTGACACTGTGTCTTTTTAAAGATGTCATTACACCTGTGTGTTTCTGGATGTGATCGTTACCTGGTGCCAGCTGATAGTCATGATCGTTGCCTCACATGTCTGGGCGTCAAGCATGCTGAGGAAGCTTTTGTGGATGAGTCATGTACCCACTGCGGGAAGATGACCATATCAGTGTTGCGGTCAAGCCTCAACTACCTCAGACGAGGTGGAGTCCTCTCCGCCGGAAGACCAGATGTCGATCGCTGCACCGGAGGGTGAGCTAGAGTCCTCCAGGGATGAAGACTCGGCTGCGTTGCCACCTTCGGAGAGAGTAGCTTTGCCTGAGTCTGACCCAGAGCCGACTGACATGCTTTCCCGGGCCGCCGAAAACGTTGGGCTCGAGTGGAGGCCTCCACCGTGTCCCGAACGCTCTAGGTTAGAGGATTGGTATCCCGGGGCAACCCATGCTGGTTTTTTAAGAAGAAAATTGTTTACATTTGAAAGTTAAAGGAGTGGTTGATTATGATTTCACTTTTCTAACTTCAGTTAGTGTGTAATGTTGTTGTTTGAGCATAAACAACGTCTGCAAAGTTACAACGCTCAAAGTTCAAAGCAAAGGGAGATATTTGCTTTTAAAGAAAAAATGTTTAAGGAATATAACAAATGGCTGGTAGGGACTACACGCAGTCCATGTTGAGAAGAGGAAGAGTCTGTGACATTTGTGAGTCTGCTCAAGCTGTCGCATTCGTCTTTTCACATTTATTGCAATACAGTACGTACAACAAATGCAATAGCATGTCATTCTGTAGGCATCTTACAACAGTTCCCACACAAGCGATTTTATAGATTATCATGACAGAATATGCTAATCAAAAACTATCAAAGAAGATAGTTACCTCCACATGAGCAACATACCTTCATCAACTAACCATTTAGAAACATCCTGTTGCATTCTACATGTCACTTCTTCTTGAGTCTCTCCATCATTGTCCGACTCCAGTTTAAACATAAAAGGCAGAACAGTTTCTGACATTTTAGTTCTTGTCTGCGTGAGGTATTCGGAACTGCTAACACACAAGCTGTTGAAGCTCCGCCCTCTGTGCCGGGAGCAGCAGCTCATTTGCATTTACAGGGATACATGAAACGACGCATTTTTACTGACCCTCAAAAAGGGACAATTTTAACATGCTGTAAAAAATTATCTGTGGGGTATTTTGAGCTAAAACTTCACATACACACTCATTTTACACACTTATTTTACATATTGTAAAAAGGGGCATTATACCACCGCTTTAAATTCATAAATCTGGTGCACTTTGAGAGTACAAAATTAAGAGCTAGAACCCATATTCAGTGTGCAACTTGAACAAAGTCAGTGCATTGACTTGTACTTTAAAGGGGACTCAAACCTCTTTTTGTTTGTGATATAGTGTCTCAGTCTACATTACACTACATAATACTAATACTTATACTACTAATAATATAGTATTATTCCTATGACAGTTATAGCCATATATTGTAAAACAAATGCATAATTAGATTTGTCCTCATTACGCAAGAGATAAACCCATGAGCTTTTATTTTGACAGAAACCGCAGTCAAGCTTTTATTTTAAAACAAGTTTACAAACATGTCTCATTACATATCTAGTGAAATGCTGTTATTGTCAACTATGCAAATGTCAAAATAATGCGTAACTGCTTTCCCAAATGTACGCTAAACTCATCACATGCACAGATGGAGTTCACTGCATTCATTCACTGTGAGTGGACCGGCAGAGCTGATGACGCACTGATCGCGTGAGCGAAGTGCACACTTCTCTTTGTGCAGCGCAAACAGATCAAAGCCTTCCGTGCTTTCGATTTCAGTTTGTTTGACAGCGATGACGCAAAACACGACATTGAAGACATTTTTCCAGTACGTTATTATGAGAAGTTTAAATATATTTTCAGGCCGCTACAATCTAGTTAATGAATGGGAAGCACTGAAATCTATTTGTGGCGGGCAATGTTGATATTGTGGCGGGCCACCACAGATAAATCAATGTATGGGAAACACTGTGTTACGTTCATAAAGTTTGGGAATTTTTTTCATTTTACAATGCATTCTGAATAGTTTGATTAGTTTATTTATGTTTTGTTTTAGATTTTATTGTTATACGTTCTGTTTTTATTTTAATTTGATTTAATTTTTTTGTCTTTTATAGTTGAACATTTTTATTTTCGTTTTATTTTAGTACATCAAAATTAAACTAAATGAAAATGATAAATGTTTCCATAATGTATGTATATATATATATATATATATATATATATATATATATATATATATATATATTATATATATATATATATATATAATATTTTAAGCAACTTTTTAAATTATTATTACTTAGTATTATTTTTTTATTATATATACACTGTATATATATATATATATATATATATATATATATATATATGAGATTATTAACAATCAATTTGCAGACCTTTCTGCCTGTTACGTAGCTCTCTTTGTTTGTGTGAGAAATCCACCCTTAGTAAGGCAGTCATAAATATAAAAATAACAATTTAAGTTACCCGGAGATGATTGGAAATGGGATTTGGTTTCTTGTTAGAAAGAATGAGCTCTTACTGGAGATTTCATCATAACTAAGGTTTCACGAATATTCTACACCAAGGTTAACAAAAATAAGGATGCATCACGTAGGCTACAACAAACACACAATGGAGCACATAAAAGAAAAGTAAAAAAAAACATACAGACCATGCAGCACACAACTCATTTCAGGGATACTAATGTGATAAATGCAATAAGATTATCATGACAAGAAACTAACCAACACTAATGGAAAATATAGCAATAATTCTACCCAAACACATTGTATATATCAATCTCTACCAAACTCAAACAGATCTGCTGCCTTCATGTGTTATTGGAAATTTCATATTTCCCACTTATGAAGTCGTGATCTTTTCGGTTCTGATTTGATTGTGTTGGATGGCCACTTCCACACTTTATTACAAGAGCAAGAAATTCTAATTCACTTATGGTTGCAAGTAGCCAGTTAGGAATTCCAGCACATCACAGAAAAGCATCAAACTTGAATTTTAATATTATGACATATCTCAGTATGGGGGTTCCAGGCCTACCTTTTATCCTTGCCCAAAGGGGTAATGTTGGAAATCCAGAATAAATAAACCATATTGGTGGGAAAAAAGAGTACAGAGTTGGAGATGATTTCTTAAATTCAATATTTCTCTAATGTTCTTGACAATTTGCCACACTCAGTATTGAATTTATCATTCACTCAATCAGTATCCACCATGAATCTTCAGAAAGATAAGCACAGGCCCCATTCTGCAATTGAAAACAAAATCCACAGCAACTGTCTGACCAACCATCAGTATGCTGATGCTGTGGGCTTCAGAAATGAGGAGGCAAAGTTATTATTACTACTAATTTATCATCAATAATGAGTTTCTTTTTGGACCACTGCTTCATAAATCCTTTTAGCACTGCAAGTGTAATGCTGGTCACAGCTCAAAGCGATCTTTTCAAGTAATTTCAAGTTCATTCCCATTCAGTTGTGACTGAAAGTGATGATATCTGAGTTGTTTACTTTGTAATTAGTCAGTGCCTTTCCACCAGTTTGACCCATTCAGATGGGTCAGATGCATTATCACATCAACAATCACAGTAATGTGGAGACAGAGCCCTACTCTTAGCTAGTATTTTGTATCATTAAAATACAATGCTATTCCCCTTTTCACATCAACATGATTCAATTTGATATTATCATGATATACCAACCAATATATTTTGGTATATAATGGTCAGCAGGCTTGTCATGTTGCCATGACGTTACCTTTCTCGTGCAAAATATGAGAAATAAAGAAAATAAAATGAAAATAATCCATAGCAAACAATAGTCAGTGTCCAAAGTATCTGGTTTAGTGCATTCTGAGGGCAACAGGTCCAACCAATGCTTGTAAGTCAGGGCAGGCTAACCAATTTGGAATAAAGCACTTGAGGGCATGTCGAACTCTGGGCATCATAATTCAGCCGTGGCCAAATTATTTTTGCCCTCTGAGACTTAGAGCAGTTTTGTGAACCTTAAAAGGATATTACATCAGTGTTATGTTTTTGTCATTAAACTTCCTGTATTCTAGAATTTTCCACCATCTACAACATTACTATAAGAATGTCTTATTTATTTATTTATTTTATTTATGAACCCTTTTCACATTTCCAGGGTTTTCAGAAATGGAAGCCATCTCGATGTTGTCTGTCATAATTTTAGTTACACCAAACCCTGATGCATGTTGTCAGCACAGGTGTCGACTTAGAGTATGAAGGGTCGTAGATATCTTTTTATTATTCATATAAACTGAGAGGTCTTTTCAAGCTACAAAGCCAGTCTGGAATGAACCATCGAAACTATTGTGACCTTCACAAAGAAGGGTGGCTGGGATCTTCAGTGCTTTCCGTCTAAGTTGTCCATTATCATTACTACTGCTTGGTGTATGCGTGCAATGAAAGGACGGAGCTGGTAAATCTGGTACAATGGGATAACAGTGACAGTTCATCAAATTAATATATTATGTGTAAAGCCTGACAATACGAGTAGAATGGTAGCACAGCTGTTCTTGTATTCCATATTGAATGACACATAATATTTTCACATTTTCTCCCCGCAGGTAGATGTTGAATTAAGATTTAACACTGACTGACTGACTGATTCTCTTTGCTTTTGAAGATCTTCAATAAAAGCCTGTCTGCTTTTCTATTTAGTTTCTCTTAAATCAGAAATTGTATGAAAAGGAACGTCCTGAATAAGTTTCCTTTTGTTCTCGACAAACATCTTATCACACTTTGACACAGGAAAGTACACCTTAGACGTAACAAAATAATTGCTTTTACTTTTCAATACTCAAAATCTCTGCATTGATTTTTTTCCCCATGTTTGGCCAAACTTTAACATTATTCACTGGAATCAAACTCTCTATGGATTCACTATAGAATAAAATTGCTTCATATAACCGACTGCTAATTCCGCAAATATCAAGGGCTGTCTGCAAGCCTGTGGTCACAGTCCGGTAATCAATGCGATCTGAATTGCAGGGGCTTCAGAGAGAATATTTTAAAGCTCTTCTGGGTGGAAAGAGCAAGAGGAAAGCATTATAATTCCCAAGCTGTTTCACTTAACTTCTTTTTTTTTTTTTTAGCTGTCAATGCCTTTATTACAGCAGTCCAGAATTCAAAATATTTCCATCGTCTTCTCTGTCCCACACTCGAAGCTCATGCAGGTTGCCAGTTTAAGGACATAAGAGCAATTGACAATGGCAAGTGCTTCAGGTTATATACATTTGCATTGTTTTTATTGTTTGTGTTACATCTGCCAGCTGGAGTGCCGATGATAGCCACCAGAGGGCACTCCTTCCGTCTCCTTTCCTGCTTCATTAACTACATTTCCCATAACCCATTGCCTGAACTCATCATGTTTTTATTACTGCCACCTGATTGTCATTAGCTCGGTTTTATTTGCCTATTTAAACCCAGTATCTTCACACACTTGTTGTGAAGTCTTGTTGGTGTTACACTGCATTTCTGAGTGCTACTTCTGGTTTTCATCTTCTGGGTTTGCCTGTGCCTTGGACTTTTGTTATTATCTGAATGTTTTGCTCTGTGGTTTTGATCTTATGCCTATTTTATGGATTATGATTATGGATTACACTCAATAAAGCTGTGTTTGAATCTTCAACCCAAGTCACGGAGCAGTGAGTAGCAGTTTGCAAATATGAATCAGCATATGTGAACTTTATCTAAACAGTTTGCTGGCTTGCATTGCTGCAGCACTCTGTGTTTGCTAATGATAACCCTGAATGTTGAAATACTAGTTGATTAAATTAGCAAAAATAGTAATTTAAATCTCTGAAAACATGTTGGTTATTTCTGTTTTTGTTCAGTAAGTATATTATATAGTTCCTTTTTAATGAATCTGTTTTATGCCATGTTTGTAATGTGTGATATTTTAATGGGTATATAAAATAAAAAAATGGTATAAATGCCACTGAGTGCAAAAGTTATGCTCTTTCTGTTTCTGTAACTGCGCTTTGATGTGAATAGCAGAAATTTGATAAGCTCACTAGCCCAAATGATAACTTTTTCAGTCAGACTAAATTAATTGCTTGCTGTTCAGTGAGTCTGATTAATCTAGCAACTGCTCTGATTATGAATCACTAAAATGGCTGAAAAAAGATTTTTGGTTGGGAATTGAATTACAGTGGTTTAAGTGTAATTGGTACACAAAATAATTATGGATGCACAATATATCGGCTACCGTATTGGCTGATATATGTCCTTTTTTTTTATGTTATTGTTATCGGCCTGATAAGATTTTATGGGAGAGTATACTTTCTTTTTCTTTTTTTAATTTTTTTAGCTGAGACACTTCAGAAGTGCAGTGTTCACACTGACTGTTTTGAATTGCTTGAAATATGATTGAAATAGCTTCAAAATGGAAGATCCAGTCAAGTGCAACATGTGCAACACAAGTCTGTCATATAGGCTACATAAAATTATGAGAACATCATTAATTGTTTAGGATATGACTTTTAATAGTGAGACTTTGTTCTTGTAATCAGGCTCTCAGAAATGATATAAAGATTTAGATTTATCTGCCAATATATTGGTTATTGGCTTTCAAATACAAAGTTATAGGTATCGATCAATTTGGTGCGTCCTTAAAAAAACCCTCATAAGCATAATTCATTAAACTGCTACGCAACAGTTATTGGTTCACTAAAAAGAATCAGTTCATGTGAATTGTTTTGAGCATCAGACTACAATGGTCGCGCTGTCCGAATTAGTAATTAAATTTCTTCTTTTTTTTTTTTTTACGGTCATTTTCATTATGTACATTTAACGTACAACAATTTAATTGAATTGCAATTTACATGCAATTGAGTATCCATAATTCATTACATTCAGTTGGCACTTTAAAGGATTGGTTCACCTCAAAATGAAAATTTCCTGATAATTTACTCACCCCAATGCCATCCAAGATGTTTGTCTTTCTTCAGTGGAAAATAAATTAAGTATTTTGAGGAAAGCAAGGATTTCTCCACACAATGGACTTCAATGGCAACCAGAATGTTGAAGTTCAAATCAATGCTGTTTCAAAGGGCTTTGAAGTGCTTCAAATGGCTCTGCACGATCCCAGTCGAGAAATAAGGGTCTTGTCTAGCAAAACGATAGGTTATTTTCTAAAAAATAATGTATATACTTTTTAACCACAACTGTTCATCTTGTACTGGTCTGCGACATGCCAAGTATTACATCATGTTGGAAAGGTCACAAAAAAAATAAAAAACAATAATAAATTAAAACAAAGATGTCGGATGATTTTGAATTTGGAAGTGAAAATGAGATGGAATTTTTCGCCTACCTTTTTGAACCGGAGTACACAGACAAATGACTAAGAAAGATGGCGTGACTCGTGACCTTTCCAACGTGATGAAGCAATGCGTGGCGCGTCGCAGACCAGTGGTTAAATTGTGGTTAAAAAGTATATACACTCACCTAAAGGATTATTAGGAACACCATACTAATACTGTGTTTGACCCCCTTTCGCCTTCGGAACTGCCTTAAATCTATGTGGCATTGATTCAACAAGGTGCTGAAAGCATTCTTTAGAAATGTTGGCCCATATTGATAGGATAGCATCTTGCAGTTGATGGAGATTTGTGGGTTGCACATCCAGGGCACGAAGCTCCCATTCCACCACATTCCAAAGATGCTCTATTGGGTTGAGATCTGGTGACTGTGGGGGCCATTTTAGTACAGTGAACTCATTGTCATGTTCAAGAAACCAATTTGAAATGAGCTTTGTGACATGGTGCATTATCCTGCTGGAAGTAGCCATCAGTGGATGGGTACATGGTGGTCATAAAGGGATGGACATGGTCAGAAACAATGCTCAGGTAGGCTGTGGCATTTAAACGATGCCCAATTGGCACTAAGGGGCCTAAAGTGTGCCAAGAAAACATCCCCCACACCATTACACCACCACCACCACCAGCCTGCACAGTGGTAACAAGGCATGATGGATCCATGTTCTCATTCTGTTTACGCCAAATTCTGACTCTACCATCTGAATGTCTCAACAGAAATCGAGACTCATCAGACCAGGCAACATTTTTCCAGTCTTCAACTGTCCAAATTTGGTGAGCGTGTGCAAATTGTAGCCTCTTTTTCGTATTTGTAGTGGAGATGAGTGGTACCCGGTGGGGTCTTCTGCTGTTGTAGCCCATCCGCCTCAAGGTTGTGCGCATTGTGGCTTCACAAATGCTTTGCTGCATACCTCGGTTGTCAAGTGGTTATTTCACTCAAAGATGCTCTTCTATCAGCTTGAATCAGTCGGCCCATTCTCCTCTGACCTCTAGCATCAACAAGACATTTTCGCCCACAGGACTGCCGCATACTGGATGTTTTTCCCTTTTCACACCATTCTTTGTAAAACCTAGAAATGGTTGTGCGTGAAGATCCCAGTAAAGCCCCTTTCACACAGCGCTTTGAACCCGGCAAATTGCCGGCAAATTGCCAGAGCGCCTTCTGTGTGAACGCAAACTCGACCCGGGATTTAAGCCGGGATCGATGCCGGGTCGGGACCTAGTAACATTGCCGTGTTCAGTCCCGGAACGCGCGCTGTGTGAACAAAAGCCGTAACAATGCCGTGTCGTAGTGATGACGCTGAAGCCGGGCTCGTTCTCCAGCTGTGAAACGGTATGTAATGCGCAAGTTTATGATCGAATCAGAGAAACAAATGCACAGGCGTGGTTTCTCGAGAGAGAGATCGCAGCTCATAAGCAAACTTAAGACGCTGCTGAGATTACAAGTCACATCGATGTCACGTGTCTTTACGGCATTTTTACGGGTTGTGTGTGAACGCACTCTCTGATTCCGGAAAATCACTGGCAGTGTGAATGACCAAAATCAAACGAACCCGGGTCAAATCCCGGGTCACTTTATCCGTGTATTTTCCGGAATCTCTGTGTGAAAGGGGCTTAACTGAGCAGATTGTGAAATACTCAGACCGGCCCGTCTGGCACCAACAACCATGCCACGCTCAAAATTGCTTAACATCACATTTCTTTTCCATTCTGACATTCAGTTTGGAGTTCAGGAGATTGTCTTGACTAGATGCATTGAAGCAACTGCCATGTGATTGGTTGATTAGATAATTGCATTAATGAGAAATTGAACAGGTGTTCCTAATATTTTTTTAGGTGAGTGTAAATTGTGTAAATTTTTTTTGAAAATGACCGATCGTTTCGCTAGATAAGACCCCATTCCTCAGCTGGGATCATACAGAGCCATTTAAAGCCTTTGAAACTGCATTGATTTGAACTTCAACATTCTGGTTGCCATTGAAGTCCATTGTGTGTAGAAAAATCCTGAAATGTTTTCCTCAAACTTAATTTCTTTTCCACTGAAGAGAGAAAGACATGGACATCTTGGATGGCATTAGGGTGAGTAAATTATCAGGAAATTTTCATTTTGAGGTGAACTAATCCTTTAAAGTATATTTGTATAACAATTATCCTTAAAAGTGAACTAAACTACACCTCATTTTTCATTGGGCTCAACTACAATAATGACGTTAATTAATCCATGTGCATGTAAATGTGCTCAGTATATCAGGCCTTATGAAAAGACCATTTGTTTATGCCATGAATTTCACCTTTGTCAGTCAGCCCTAATGCAGGTGCAAAGAGGTCCAAAAACCTGCAGTAATTTAAACACTCAAATCACATTCGGAGGTTGACCGAGAAAACGATGCTGGCCCATCAATTAATCATTGCCCTAGAAGTATTCCAAGTATGCAGATGTAAAATAAAACATATGTACACCAGTATACAATACTATTGGTCTTCTGACAAAATACTTTCTCTACCTCCCTTAGACAGTCTGCAGAAAATTCAGCAAAAATACAGTACAGGTAAAAATAATACATTTCAATCACAAGTTTGAGGGTGTACACCATGTGCTAGTTCACTGTACATGGAATGGTGAAATTTACCTCATCCAGTGTACTGTTATGGTTTACTGTAATTATACTGTATGTGTAATATAAAAACCCTGGAGATGATTCCTTCGCCTCTCTTTCCAGTGTTAGGAGGCATTTTCTAAAGTACAATCACTGTGCTCCTATTTATATTATCCTGAGATTCTGATCATCAGTTTTGCTACTTAATGTTTAATCAAGGATAAATATGTACTATTTGAGTTCACATTGTGATTCTTGAGTTAATTATGTGTTTGTGTTTTCTGAACGAGACCATGCTTAAACCTGTGGAGTATTTTTTTTTGTGAAGTTTTGCAGAAAAAATGAAGACAATTTAAATGCGTGTGAAAACAGGTTAAATGTTTTGAGAAATGTGTCTTTGTTTTGTTATCTAAATGAATGGTTCTCGAACACCATAACTGATTATGCTGTGTTCGAGAACCATTCAAGCTGTATTACCATTACAAAGTGTGAATGGCAATTTGTCTCAAATCACTTGAGGGGGATGATCGTACCAGGTGGAAACAGTGGCAAGGAATTATGATCCAATGACAAGATGTACTGTAAAAAACAAAACAAAAAAAAACATTAAATTAAGTGACCAATAGAAAGTCATAAAACGCTTTCATTATGATTCTAGTCTTATCTGTGTATAATAAACCAGCATAGAGAAATGCCATAGTAACAATGATGCTCAAAATATCAACTAAACAAAAGGAGGCCATTTTGACCTCAGGACAAACAGGGAGACTCGCATTCCCATGGGAATCCCAACGCTGTAACCTGTTAAATCCCTGTGAATGCTACATGATATAAAATCTGGTAGAGTTGAATACGTGCTGCCTTAAGGCCCTTTCACACTGGACGCGATTTTGACGCACGAATCATTCGCGCGATGGTTTTATTTTTCGATCAGCTGTTTGTGTAATGAGTGCTTCCACACCGAACGCGAATGCGCAGCGGCGAAAAAACGACTTTTATTTTATTCGCTTCGATGTCGATTTTTTTTTTTTTTTACTTTTGCGGCGACAGAATAGGCTTCAGCCAATCACATACTACAAGGACAACGATTTGAAAGACAATGTGTGGCGTAGCATTGCCAACCAACTCGGTTATCTTGACTGAGTTTGTTGTGTGATAGTTTTAGTCATATAGTCCTGTGCTGTGTAGGCTAGCAGGCCAAACTACATTTGGGATACAAAGCTAACACTATTATCGTCAAAGATAGAGACAGAGACCATGTTTACTTTGAACACGTAACAAAATGTAGTGAGACTATTTAGGGCTGCTTTTAGTATACTATACATTCTTTGTGTGATATCTACAGTTTCTAGTCGAATGATTTTTAACTTACTTACTTCGTGTGTAACATGTAACGTGTAGTTACATTACAAAACGCACTGTGTTTAGTTGAAGACAAAAAAAAAAAAAAAACTGTGCACATAAGCATACTCCCCTTCAGACTCTCTGTTCTGTAAGATTGGGTGCACCCAAAACCTTCTTTTCTGTCTTTTAAATAAAATGAAAAGCTCGTCTTCACTGGATGCTATGACTATGACTGGATGATGATGATGATGAAGTGTCCATGTTTTCTCAGCTGTCGGCGCAAAAGTTTGGGAATGTTGAAGCTCTCTGAACGTCACAGACGTCGCAAATTCACGTCGCGGCTGATGTGAATGGTTTTGATGCGAACTATTCGCTTTTTCGTTTCGCTTTTTCGTTACGCAAAGGGCCTGTGAAAGGGCCTTTAGCCATACGTTTCAGATGAAAATGATCACTGTTCTTTTAATATCTCAGCAAATTATCGATGAAGTCCCATGAAAAGTCACCAGCCACAGTTACCAAAACACCTGCATTTGGCCAATGAGGTCTATAATACCTGAGAAAAAAAAGCTGGTAGCATTCTCTTTTATAATGATGGCAGTTGCTTGGCATTCTGATCTATGAAATATTTGTAATTTACATTATGTGGGAAAAGTTTGGAATAGTTCATTTGTTTTTTTTGTTTTTTTTTTGTTTATGAAATAAGTCTCTTCTGCTTACCAACGCTGCATTTATTTGATTGAAAATAAAGTAAAACAGTAAAAAAAAAAAAAAAACATTTCAATTTAAGTCCTTTTTTTTTATGCCCTACCCTCACTAACTTTCCTCCGTCTCGCTCACTCGGATGTAAGACATTGCTTGCGTTGCACAGGTGCCCACTACTGGTGGAACCCTTGCGATGCATTTAAATGGAACACCCTAAGCAACTTGTTCAATTGGAATCCACAATAGAGTTGATTTATTATTTACAGTTTTATTCCTTGTGAATTTTACGTTCTATATAGTCTTGGGCTGTTGGAGAAAATATTAAAAAATACACAAATGAAAATGAGAACAATACAATAAATTACAATGACAGTCATCTTAAGGTAGCTACAAGTATTATGCTGTAAATGTCAAAATAGCTCAATTATCATACACTAGAGTTTTGCATTGTGGTCTATGGATTTGCCTGATTTGGTCAAAATCGAGGGTCTGTCCAAATAAACTTCCCTCATCCACTTGAAGAAGTTGAATGCATTTGAAAATGGTGGTGGGGATTCCCCCAAGTTCCATGCAGCCCTGGACGTCTTTTATGTGGTCAGCTCTATTATTGGGACTATTGAGGAAGAAGAGAAAAAAAAAAGTGTCCTGTGATTAATGCCGTTAATCATCTCATTATTCCCCTTTAACAGGACATTTCTCAAATGTTTATCACATTTCCCCCACAGCTTGACTGCATCTCAATTTCCCAAATCAGTTTATTACAATATAATCATATTAGGGTAAACAGGACTTCCAGTGCATGCTATCTGAATTTTTCAGCTGTGTAGTGAAGGCTAGTTTTCACCACTTTTACGGAATATGCAGAATATCTCAGCATTCAAGGTTTTATTTCACAAATGCACTTTATTTCTTCAGCCTTGTGTACTCAAATAGGCTGAGAATTCATGTTATTTGTCAAAAAGACCACCTTGAAGCCAATATTTTGCTGTAAACAACTGCACAGATTTAAAGTCTTTGTTGTCACATCAAAAATGTCATCCTGTCAGTTCTAAGAAATGCATTGCAGTTCAAGTTGTTTTTGTTTGTGAATGAACATTGCATAAAAAGAACAAAGAGTGGCTTTTTATAGTTGTGAGAGAATTGGCATGCAAATGGTGATACAACCCTCTGTATTTCTGTTTCCCTCTATAAATAGCTGGAGGCTCTTCTAATGTTTCCTCTGTTTGGACAGAGCTTAATCTGCAGTGAAGCTGGCTGTATCTTGCTTGGCTTCTGTCCGACCATCCGTACTCTCATAATGAATCATCCAGCACTGTCACACTGTGACTGTCTCACTGGAGCCAATCACCTGTGATGGGTAAACAGCTAATAAAAGTCGAGTCAAAGCTGATCTGAACAGACTCCTTTTCAGCCAAATCCTGTGTAAAGACGCAATGCAGAAAGGTTTACCAAAACATGTCAGTGACCCATCAAATGGTGCTTTGGTTCTGTGTAAATCAAATGTAGCATCGGAGTGGTCTTGTTGTTTGAGCATAGGTGATGTTTCATAATATATGCTCTTTCATGAATAACATAAAAAAAATTGCTTCCTAAGTTAAACAATTTTAATGAATGTCCTGGAGACTGAATGGTAACTATAATATAATTGAATTTTAATTCATTTCATGTGTAACTATATTTAAACTATAGAAATTAAGAGTTACTATAATTGCTTTAAATATAGTCTACTTTAGACATTTCTACTATGCAACTGTCAACCAGTCATTAGAGTATGAGTAGACTGTCCAGCCCGATCTCACGGGAAAACGTAAAAATTCTACGAGGTGGCTTATTCGTACGAATTCATACGACCTGACTCGTACGAATTAGTAAGATTTTTGCTAAATCGTACATATTTTACGAATTGGCCAATTCGTATGAATTCATACGAATGACCTACCCCTGACCCCGCCCCTAAACCTACCCATCACGTGGGTTTAGACAAATCGTACAAATTCGTACGAGTGAGGTCGTACGAATTAGCCAACTTTTTATCATTCGTACGAATTGGTCGTGAGATAGCGTTGGACTGTCTGCTTAATATGTACTAAATCAATATTTTAATGCTCCCCAACAGTCTGGTTATAAGTAACTTTGCAAATACATGTCAACATATTCTACTAACCCTAACAGTCTACTAATACACTAATGAGAGTTGGTTGACATGTAGTTGCAAAGTTACTTCTAGTTAGTAGGATATCTAAAGTGGACTATTGAAATATAGTGTAACCCAGTTATTTCTGTGATTGCAATTGCAAATACACTTATGCTGCCTTTGTGTAGATTGCATTCTGTGCATATTTGGGATGTGAATGAACGCAGTCCTTCACCCCAACAAAAGTTGGAAAGTGTTACTTTTTGTTTAAAAGTTGATAAGCATATCACCATTTTCCAAACAAGCCTGCATTTTAAAGTATGACCGGCACTTATGGTTTGGGAAATTCCACAAAAACAATACTTAAACAAATTATTTAAAATAATAAGGTTGTGCTTCAAATAATCTTTATCTGTCAGTTGTAAATGTCCATTCATTCTTTATTTGTATCCGTCTGGAAAATAATAGAATGCTTGGTATTTTAATAAGACATTGCTATCACAAGAATATTAATTGGCAAGAGCTCTTTTCAGTCAGCTGTGTTCTGTTCCTCCTGATTATTTTCTTTGTATTTTGTTGTAACAGTATGAAAAAGACAACAGACACTACACATTTGTGGTCTGTGTCACGGCCGGCTCGCAAGCCGCGACTAAGGAGACAACACGTTGGATAATGATCAAAAGGAATAACATTTATTAAATTAATAATAATTAAATTGGAACGAGACAAAAACAAACAACTGAATCAGGAACGCAAACAGCACGAGGATGGGAGAGCGCACCCCGTCACAGCTGAAGGGAACTGCTTTAATTGCCGGCATCAGCTCCAACACAGGTGTAACTCCTCAGTCATCAATGACATCACTTACCCTAACTCCATCCTGCAAACCAAACAAAGGAAAAACAAACAACCCACAAATATAACCCATACTGGGTTCATAACATCTGCACTCTCATTTTATAAGTGACATATCCTATGAATAATTCAATGGAATGCACTAAGAACGTCAAATTTTTCTCCCCAAATCCTCATCTTTTCCGGTTTGTTTCCACATGGGCACTTAAAAAAAAAATATATTCTGTTCTTTTTCATATTGGAAGTGTTGACTGTAATGTTTCTAAAGCAGGGAAATACATTTTTTTATTATTATTTTTTTTTTTATGTTAAAGAAATAGCTCACCAAAAAATGAAAATGATCCCATAATATACTGACCCTCAAGCCATTCAGGTGTAAATGATTTTCTTTCAGCTGGCTCTTCCCAGCTTTGTAATGGCATTGCACAGTGTTTTTGAAGCTCCAAAAAGCGCATCAATCCATCATAAAAGTAATCTATACGACTCAAGTGGGTTAATAAATGCCTTCTAAAGCAAAGTGATGGGTTTTTGTAAGAACGATATCCACATTTAAAACTTTAATATGAGAGAACACTTTTTAATATCCATGCATATTCCAGTTAATGAACATATTTTTATTAACGAAACACACGTATGTTACATAATATAGACATACATGTATTACCAGAGTGATATTGAACACATCCATATCTGAGCTGTTGGGGTTATTCGTGTTCTGCTAAAAGTATTTGTTGACACTTTTACACTTGACGTTCGATGAGGGTGCGGAGAATGTCACCTCATTGTACAGTTTTTGAAAATGCTTATTGCATTCATCGAACAAATTGTTAAACAGGTTCATTGGCAGTCACTAATGGTTTACAGTTGAACAGAATTTCCTCATAATTTGTGCAAAGCGTCATGGGGCGTATGGAAAAGGCATATACAGTTGTGTTTTAATACTGACCTTTTATTTTTTTATCCCCCTGCTGGCCGTGGCCCAATCAGAATAGATCTGCAACATTTTTATTTATTTATTTGGTCATCACCCACCAGTTGGGCTGTGCTGTCATATAGCTACCAGTGTTATGCTTGGGTAAAAAATGCAGAAAGCTTCTTACATAGCTGTGCTTTAGCCCAATGCACTGCTGTACTGTCTGCAGTGTCATTTAAACAAAAGCACACACACAAAAAAAAAAAAAACTAGATTTAAGTGTGTCACTCAAATGAAAGTAAAATTCAATCTGGCACGCTTGATTACACACCCTCCATAATCAAAACAACTCTTCTGAAGCTCAGTTTTATATGCACATATATTATACACTGATTACTGAAATATTTTAAACATAGTTTAATATTAACCTTTTACTACACTTGGCAAAGGCAGATCAGTTTAGAACATTTCATTTATAAATGTTCCTTGCTATAAAAGCCATAAAACATGATGTTGTTTCCCATAAAATGAAAGCATACAATGACCAGGGGCTGGATTCTCCAAATATTCCAAGATTTGTTTTTGGAAGGCCTATGCATTGCTCATGGTTCTCATGCTTCTCATGCCTGAGTTTCAATTCTGAACCTGTGTCATTCTGTCTACCACCAATATGATTGCTATCTCAGTTTACAACAATGGTGTACAAATATTCACAAAATATTTATGTCTTGGAGGAGTAGTGAAAACTGAATGCTGGAGCCAGGAGCTCAAACTGCTAGTATTTGTCTGATGGCAGTATTGTGAACTCTAAGCCATACTGTTTTCTTAGTTTGAACTACCTCCATTCGCATTTGTGCAGATTGTACAGAGCAGCATTTTCTGGTGAACTGCTTTTGCTGACTATGTCAACCACAGCATCTCTTTCATGTCACTACCAATATCGATTTTTCAGTCTTTGTTACAAAGCATTGAAGATATAAGCCTCATTGAGCAGGAATACTAATCAGATGTTTCATCTGCTTCCTTGGAAACCTAGTGGGCAATCCTGTCCACTCTCCAAAAATCTATGCAATTCACAGAAATAGCAGGTAATGTAAGACATCAATATATTTTGATTCAACATCCTCTATTAGGTTAAGCTTCAGTTAGGATTTAGGATATTTCCACATTTGTGACAAAGTTCCAAGAATGACACACAGCAAGTGTGCAAGTACCAAATGCAAGTAAAAATAGGTTCTGAAGAGTAAATGAAATGCAGTATGATCATTGACAGTAAGATGCCTTAATTGTATTGTATCTACAAAACTCCATGTGATACGTCAAATTTGAATTGTATTAAGTCAACGCACATGCACAAGCACACACACACAAACACACACAAAAAAAAAAAAAAAGTAAATGAATGATAATGTGCCACACATTGTGATTTGTTTTTGACACTTTCACAGAGATGAAGACTACAATTTCTTATTTAATTTTTTACTTCTGCTCACCAAGGCTGCAATTAATTGATCAATACAGTAAAAACAGTAATATTGTGAAATATTACAATTTAAAAATAACAGTTGTTTTCATTTTAGGGTTAGAGGATATCATTTACAGTTTGTACAGTAAAAATAAAAAAGTCCCCAAAACAAGGAAACCAAGTTATATGGGTTTGTAAGTATGACATAAATTATAGCAATTTACATTTTTGAATGAAGAATGCAACATAGGATTACTGGAAAAAACATGCCTCTTCCTAGATTTTTTAAAACTCATACCTATACGTATAATTCACCTCAGTTCCCAGCTTAAATGAACACTAGTGGCAGTAAAACATTAACAAATTTGATTTCTTTTTCAAACGACTTTTATTTACATAGGCAGATTATCGATTACAGTTTTTTCTCGATTACTTAAACACATTTCTTGAAACTATGCCTCGTATTCTCAAAACAGTAAACATAAATCCATAACGCCTCACCCAATTCCCCAAACATCCTATTTTCAGGTCAAAATGAAGCTCTACATTCAAAACCATTCACTGTTGCTGAAAAATCTAACTTTGCCCTCAGACATCACACACAAGCCCTCACAAACACACACTACAACATAGTCTTAAACACTGGGGCAATAAATTCAAAACAACGTTTCCAAACCTGGTAAGTTATGTTGCTTGTGGTAACCCCCCACTCCCCCCCTCCCCCCTCCCCCTCAAAAACCTTTTCACATGATGAACACAAAAGACACAACCAATGGATACATTGGCAACATTTTTATTTTTTTTAATTCCTTAATGTACTGTACAGTACAATAAAAAAAATAAAAAAATTGACTCTGCCCCAGCATCCCGTCTTTGATCTGGGTTGGGCCAGAGAATCTTGTCCACACCACAGGCTGTATTGGCCCTAGCCAGGCAGCGGGGGTAAAATCCTCTTGCATGCCTGTTCCCCGCTGGCACGCATCAACTGAAATATTTGGCAGTCTTCTTCCATTTCATCGTCTCTGTGTCCTGGAAAAATAGAAGTACTGATTACTGTAACTGTAACACATCCTTTTTACAAAATAGAAACATTCAGAAAACTCTATCTGTATGCGAGGCAATTTGATGCACTTCTTTTAATTACAGTAGTGTAGGGCGTATACTAGAATAAAGCGTTGTGGCCATGGACAAAGACATAGGCAACTAGAGTGGTAATGCTTGTCTCTTTGGCCTTGGCCTTGGCCTTCCCCTTCACCTTCCTCATCTTCCATACCTCTTCCTCCAGTCCCTACTGCTCTTCCTTACTCCTCCACCTCCTACTTTTCCTCTTCCTTCACCTCTTCCTCCACTCCGCATAAGTTGTGATTTATAAAAACAAACTTGACGGGAAAATTTGTGCATCTTTCCTTACACAAACTCTGACCCATGCGTACGAATAATGCACCCATAATGCACAATAAGGCCTATCTGTTTCCATTAAAAATATATAGAAATTAAAAATACTATTTGGCCAGTAGAAAAGATTGAGAAAAACTTTCTCTGAAATGTATTTTTATAGCCTACTATTTGATTTATTTATTCAAAAACAAGGCAAGGATAGGCTACTAAACGATTTTTATCAATGTAATGTGACAGCGCATCCGCATCTCATGTTTTCCAAATGTCTTGTACCATTAAACATGTTATCAGGTGGATGAATATGCATATGCAAATTATATGCAGATAAGGATATGCAAAGTAAAACTAGGCGTTGTAAGCTCCTTACAGTATATGGTTATTTCAGGGCGTGCGCACAATCTTCCGCTGACTGGGATTTATTAAGTGAATGTTTGGCTTTCGGGCGCATCCTTTTAGTAAGGATCAGGGCCTGAAATTAACACCCGACCACGCGCCAAATGCGGGTGAATTTTGCAATTGGCGGGTAAAACTGTCAATCTACCTGCCACATTGGCGGGTAGCAATGAGAATTGAGTGATTCATTAGTTGTTGGGTTTTTTTGCGTCTGTTTTTTTATTTTTTTATTTTTTTAAGTCCGCGACGTAAAATACGATGTTTTGGATGTGCGAGTAACAGTATTAAACTGTTGGTGAGATGGGATGAGATGAGATAAAGCAAAGCTGACGTTGGTTATGGTACAATGACAGTTACACAGATGTGTGTGCGTGTGTATGTTGAGTTGGGAACCAGTGAGAAAATGTCCGGTACCCGGTAACTTTACCAGTAATATTAATATTAATTTAGTTCTGCTTAACGGTTCAATTGACTTTGATTAATATGCGCGACTGAGAGAGCGCAAGACAGCGCTCGACGTGTTGTTTGAAGACGTGAGAGTGCGCGCGCGCGGCCGGGGCTCTCTCTGCTCGTTATCGCCCTGTCAGGCGCACTGCGCAGCAGTCATTCTATTCTACATCACTTACCGATCAAATAAGGCTTTGGCGGGACAAAAATCGAGACGGCTTTGGCGGGACAAAAATCTTCGGCCGCCCCAAAAATTTTAATGCAGGAAAACTCCTGACAATGCTCGTAAGCGTTTGCTGCGCTGTTTCTTACCTTGCTTTACGTTGACTTTACTAGTTCCAGCTTCACCGTCACCGCTTTTATTTTTATATATTTGTTTAGAAAACCTCTATTTTCTTCTTCTCTTTTCTTTCCTCTTCTGAGCACCGGACTTGTGCTGACCGGGCATTTTGAGCGTACTGAACTTCAAATTAATGACAACATCAAATTTTGATCAGTGGCCAAACCATTTTTGTCTTGGGTGTGGGGGGCCCCAGTTCTGGTGGGGGTGGGGACATGTCAAAAAGTGGTGGGGACATGTCAAGGAGACCAGACCTCATGAAGATGCAGCAGCAGTGAAGAAAGAGGAGTGCATCTGCTCCTTTTTTGTGGACTCAGATTAGCAGCAGTCAGTATATATGAATATGACATATGACTATGTCTGTGACACAACAAATCAATGAATAAAAAGATGCAGCACTTAAATGTGTATTCTTACAAGTTAAAGAACAATGTTTGTGTGATTTCTATTTTTCACCTTTATGAGGCAAAAAAAAAAAAAAAAAAACTGGCTGGTAAAAAGTTACTGTGGCAGGTGAATTTTTAAATCCACCTGCCACAGTGGCTGGTGGTCAAAAAAGTTAACTTCAGGCCCTGGTAAGGATCCTACACACAGTTTTATAAATGAGACCCCAGGTACGTTCTTCCAAGAGCCTGGGCTGGAACTATTACTATAATATCAATATATCAACATTTTACTTTTCCCAAGACTTCACATAGTGCATTTGCATAATATATGATTTTTTTTTAATAAAGGGCAATGTGTCTGGGCCTTGACATTACATGGCTACAGACCTGCCAAAATTAAAATTAAATAGACAAATAAAATACACAATAGATGTCCTGGAAAAAAAAGGTTTCACAAGTTTGTAATGCAGGCCTTTCTTGGTCTGTTTGAGGCCCAACTGCCCACTAAAGATAAGCCTCCTTGCAAGTGGAACAGAAGCATGTTCCTTCAACTGTGAAGGACAAAATGCATCATTTCATCGTACAATTGAGCTCCACTTGAATTCAGGAGATGAGTAACGAGAATGGTGCATTAGGCATTGCAAGTCATTTCCAACCAGCAGAACAGACATGGTCTTACCTGAAAGGAGTTTGGCTCACTTCCTCTCTCTCAGCAAAACAAGTTTCTGTCTCTGTCTCTCTCTCTCTTTCTCTGTGTGAAGAATGTCTATTAATGGAATAATTCACCCAAAAAATTTAATTCTGTCATTTTCTGTAATAAACCTATATGACATTCTAGCTTTAATGCCTGTTCTTTTACATGCAATTACAATGAATGGGTAATGGAGCTTTCAATATAAAAAAGAATGCAGATGCACAATAGAAGTACTGCAAAAGTAGTCCATACAACTCATGCATTATATTTCAAATCTTCTGAAGATATATGACAGTTCCGGGTGAGAACCAGACCTAAATTTATTACTTCTTGTTAACGACTGCCAATAATTGTACTCAAGACCTGGATCAAAACAACAATTTGATGTCAGTTTATTTTTTCCTTTTTTTAAGTGAACTGTTCCTTTAAAAGAAAAATAGCTGGTGTAGAATACATTTGCTGTCATTTACCCCCGTAAATATTTGAACCGTCGCTACTTGCAACCTCTTTTATGAATGTGAATTCTTTATGAACCCCCATGAAATCAGCATTAGTGAGACTCTGATCTCTTTCCCTGTTATTTTTCTCTCTCATTTCTTCTCCAGTTCTATCTGTCACACTTGTCTGGCAGCATGGTGATTCTGAATAATGCTGAATAATTCTCCTTCTGCTATTTCCTGCAGCAAGCTCCAGGGCTCAGCGTTCCGTTCTATTACTTTGCTTCTCAGTGTCTTTCACGTCTGCTACTCTGCAAGCCTCCAGGATCAAACATTTCACCATGGGTTTATTCTCCTGGTTATATCCAGGGGAATAGAAGCCCTCTGATCTTTTGTCATTTGTGTGTGTAATATGACCATGGTGTGAATGCCTTTTTCAAAACTATTTTATTCTTCACTCCTGTGAATTGAATACTTGCTATCCTTCTAACTTGTAGATTTAGAAGCAAAAGGGCATTTCGCACTACGCTTAACCCCGGGTTATCCTCATTCTAAGCACCATTTTAACCCCAGTTAAAGGAATGGTTCACACTTGTAATTTAGTACCGGGGTTAGCACCACTTTTTTACCTGGGGTTATGCAACCCTGCTCTTGAGTGCCAAACTTGTACAGTGTAAAACGATGTGGTGTTGGAATGTTACAACGGCGTAGCAATCGACAACCAATGTGGTACCTCATATTCACATGCTTTGGACAGTCACGGAAACAGTGCATTGTATAAACAGTAGTTTCAGCGTTTAAGGGGAAAATGTCAAACGGCGACAGTAAATGCGACAATTGGAACGAAGAAAATTTTCATTCTTATCTTTATAGTCCGAAAAGTCCATTGAGGATAAACTTGATAGTACAGGTGGCAAATTCTGCAATATATAATATGATGATGCACAATGCTAGAGCCCTTTATGTAAGCATATTGCATGCGGCGTTCGTCCAATCAGTGACACTGACACTTTTGTTGTGCTGGTTTGGTGTCATTGGCGCCATATTGGCATTGGTTCTCATGTTTTGTAGTTGGTTGTGAATTGAGGAAAGAGGAACTGCAGAAAAGAGGAATATTTTTGGTAAATAACAACTTCAGTTTTGGTCTGTTATTCACACAAAGCTATCATGCGGATTCAGAAGACTTGAAATATGGTACACTTTAAAAAAGGCTGGATTAAAAACAACCCAACTTGGGTTAATTTGGCAACCCAGCATTGGGTCAAAACAACTCAGTGCTGGTTTTGTTCATTTTTTTACCCAATGCTGGGTTGCCAAATTAACCCAAGGTTGGGTTAAATGTTAGGTTAAACATTGGGTTAAATCACTACAGTAACAAGACGGGCAACAGTATTAATCAAAAAGGTGATTTATATATATATATATATGTACTGAAAATATGTACTGTACACGTTTTATGTGAATAAGTTATGAATGAATAACTTATATTTAAGACCAAATTTGACTAGTTATTTTGTTTATTCTTTCTTCTGCCATGCAACGAAAATACATCCACTATGGCCACTCCACCACCTTTGAGTGCCACCAAGAAAAAACAGTCTGAAAGCCTGTAATAAACAATAAATAAACTGTGTAGTGCTTTTAATTACTCCTCTCAAATGTCATTGAGGAATTTTTAGTTCATGCTCACCAATCATTAGTTACCACACGAGTGATATTTGAGAAAACACTCTAACAAAACGCTCCAATTTTAAAAGAACACACTCCTCGCTTACAGGCATTTCAAAGTGCTCTCTCTCCACTTCAGTTAGATTACTTATATTTTCCTCACATATTCCTGTCAGTGCCACAAACGGATAGGCAAAGTGGTATCAACACTTAGTTGGAAGAGTAGTTGGAACTTGCGCAAGACTGTGGTTAATTGCGTGAAAGGTGGATTATACCTAATATAACTAATTTAGTGCTAAGGGAACTAAGCCATAAGAAGTTAGATCAATAAATCAGAGGAAAGAAATAACACTGAAGAACAGAAATAAGGGGACTAATTAAAGAACAGACATATGACGACAAATAAGATAGCTTGCTTAAAGGGCTTAAGGTCCTTGATCTGTTTTTAGATAAAAGAGTTTGATATATCTTGAAATCATATATCTTTCAGACCATTCACAACTAAACTTATTATCCGGTCAAAAAACATCTACTTAAACTATAAGTTGTAAAAAAAGCTTTTTCTGAAATCCTTAGGATGTCTAACACCATAACATCGACACATTAACAAATGACTACCATTATTTACATTTAAAACTTGGTATCAGTGCGGTAAATATAGAGGAAGTAAGAGAGAACTTAATATTTCTAGAGGAGCTAACGGTAAGAGTACAATTTGACTGTGTGTAGCACCTACAGCTCCGCAGAAGTTTATCGGTCACAAAATACAGTATATAATAATTTTTTGGAGCATAGTATTTCTTAAGGGGATAGTACCACTAATAATAATAATAATTCTAAGAGTCAGAGAGTAAGAGAGAGGGTAGAAGCTTTTCATGAAAAACGAACTTCTTTAAATCTCTACAAACATTGTAATGTGGAAAATAATAAGTAATAAAACAGGATATGATCTTCTTTTTTTTTTATGGTGCCCAAAGCAATATTTAGCCAGGGGGCCCAGAATTCTTCACGGCCCTTTTGGGAAGAGGAACTTTAAATCAAAGGAAAGTGTTCAGAAGTTTCAGAGCATGAGTAAGTGTTAAATAAAAACAAGAAATGGAAGAAAATAGCAGATCCGAGGATGCAGACATTTCCTACAGCAGTGACATCTTGATGGAACTCTGGCTCCCTGTAGGGCAGATTTCTAGTAGATGATTTATGGTCAACCCAGTACTTTTGTCAAGCTGATAATAACACCCCACATCTATGTTGTTAGATTTCCACAGTCCATCTCACTGATGGATCACAAGTGCACCTAAAGATTGTTGCCTTCTGTCTGCACGCTTGGAATAAAACAATCCAGGAGCAACTAGGGGCACAGAATCCATTAGAGCTGCATCAGGATCCTGTGTCCCTCTGCAAATCTAACATGGTTATATTTCATGTCTGTGTCTTCAGTGAGAGAAACCATCTTCTCTGACTGCGGAGGAAATGCTGCGTTGGCTGTTCTCTTGTGGCTTGACACATGACTAGTTTTAGACTCTGGGCAGCAGAGGAAAATCTTAATGTTCATTTTTGATAAATGTGAGAAATGTATGTCCAGTGCTAAGAATCGCACCACTTATTTTCTTTTTGATTCAGCGCCCTATCTTGCACCCAGCGCAATTGACTTTGTACACGACGCATGTATCATTCCTATTTTGCACCCGCGCACAGCAGACTTTTCCCTCCACAGACGCACGTCGGTAAATTAGGAAATTAACTTGCGCTCCCGGGGGCGGTTCAGCACAAAGAGGAGGCGTGTTCCGGCGCAAAGGTTCCCAGGTGCTATTTTGCAGGTTTAGAAAACAATTCTGCCACCGACCAGGAAAAATCTAGTCTAAAGTCAGTGGCGCGTTGCGCATGTTATTCAAATGCTATTTTAACTGTGCGTTCACACCGGACGCGAATAGCGCGTCAAATTCGCGCCTGCCGCGTCTAGTTTGACGCTTGACCACTTTTGTGTTAATTCGCGTGTCAAGAGCGAAATTGACGCGCGTAAAAACAAAAGTTTGAAGCAAAATGTACGCGCGTCAGAGGCGAAAGTTTCGAAACCCGTTGGCGGCCATCTTTTTTAGATGTTTATCGAGCATTAGCATTAGCATTAATCGAGAGAGTCATCGCTCGTATATGCTCTGGAGAGCAGAAACAGCTGCGTAGGGGACATCGTCGCTGTACTCGGGTCCACCAGACCCTCCAGAGGGTTTCAGGAGTTTCACAATTTGCTCCAGGAGCTAGGTTTGGTGGACCTAACGGTGAGGACGCTGACGAGGACAGCGTAGGCTGTAAGGCCTCGGCCTCGAGTGGTCGCTGCCTGACGAGCCCGCGCTCTACAGCCCGGAGCGAGGTTCACCCTCGCTGGCACCCACCTAATCTGTCATTTATTTTTGTTTTGATAATAAATGGAGTCAGCCTCCAAAAGTGAAACCTGTCCTGTGATTTTTGTTTTTATACACTAAATTGTGTTTGTTGTCTTTACATTAGAATAATAATGTTTCATATAATCTAGAATAGATATGGAATAAATAGCATTCAATACAAAATGAGTATCTCTCATATATTGAAATCGAGTTTTTATGTGAAAGATTTGCTTTGTTGTGCATTTTAGTCACATTACAAAATAATTTATTGAGGCCAAACATAAAATAACATTATAAACTGTCACTTCACCACGTGACAGCAGCAAGGAGGCTCCTGATTGGTTAACGCGGCGCGAATTGACGCAGAAGTTCAGATTTTTCAACTCGGGCGGCAGACGCGAATTCGCATCAAACGCGTGAATGCACAAATAGCACTAATAAAATCATTCGCGCGTAACGCGGCAGACGCTCAATTCGCGCTATTCACGCGAACGAGGCGTATTCGCGTCTACCGCGCCACGCTCTACGCCTCATTCGCGCCGCAGGAATTTTTTACGCGCGTAACGCGTCTTTGCATTGACTTAACATTGAAATCACTCGCGCCTGACGCGCTATTCGCGTCCGGTGTGAACGCACCATAAGGGCGCATGCTTGGCCATAATCAATGTAGCGTGTGCACAACGCGCATACACTTTGCTTATCTCATCTACACACAGACGCAGCAGTTCTCATTTTTAGAAAACCATACATTATTACAAGGAAAAATATTAACACACAAGGGAAATCATTGTTGTGTCCATGAAGATGTGAAAAAATAGGCATAAATCTAGCTTACACATTTACCCAATTTTTTATACGCCTGTTTAACCGAAGCTAATTTGGGTGGGTTTCTCCCATCCCCATACAATGTCACTTCTCTGTCTTTTACGGCCCTGATGAGAACGTCGGTCTCCTCGGCTGTGAACCGCTCCTGGCGTGCGCCTGGCAAATCCGCCGTTATAATAGCCATGGAACAAGCGCGCCTGCTCTTAAAGGGAATGTGAGATGTCGCTCTGATTGGTTTATTTCACGTTACGCCCAAACCACACCTATGAATAATGAAGCTACTTCAGACCAACCCATTTTAGATTTGCGTCGGGCGCAAGAGTCATTTATCCCGCCGGTATAATAGCAACAGCGCCCAAGACCTGCCCACAAAGTTACTTGCGTTTTGCGCTTGATACTTGCGTTTCAGATCGTTAAAATATGGCCCTCAAAGTTACAGGGGAGACTGGGCCTATAACTAGTTTTGAGACAAATGTGTGTTGGTTTCAAACATCTATGTACTTTAAAACGTCTTAAGTTAATTTTGTGAATGCTATCTCCAAAGTAAGATTTTATTAACAAGTCATCAATTAAACTTTCTGTTGGTCAAAACAAAAGCCAAACTTTTCCATTTTTAAATTTTTTTTCTGAATGATTTTGCAGTGTTTTATTGTTTAAATGTAGCCGAAAATCCAATAAAAGGCCTATAATATACATTTTAAATACATATTTTGTGGAATGTACATTTACTTTAGGTATTGTACCATTTTTAAAAATTTCTCAGATCAGTGTTGATAAACAGTACCTATGTTCCCAAGGTTCTCTCAACATTTTTAATAACTGCAATATACGGTAGACATTTATGAAGCAACATAAAATAATGAAGATGGAAAAAAGATGTCTGTTGGCCTTGCAAGTTAAACAGGCACACAAACCTTCTGTTCAGTAAATCTGACAGAATCTAAATGACTGAAGCCGTGTTTAGCTACAACTGGGGGTTTTCTAGTATATGTAAATTAATTTGACTGGAAATGTGATGCAACTCCTTATGTAAATTAGATTTTAACATTTTATAATAAGTATACAGTAATGAAGTACTCACAAATAATTAACCATCTATCAGTTAACACTTCATTCATAGTTAATATATTGTAGTCTCTACATTGTTAATATATTAATATGATATACAAATAGTGAGTTCTTCATTCATTGTTACTGTAATTAACAAAAATATTATTATCGTTTAATTAGCTCGTAGTAAAGGAATTGTTCATTTGGTTATTAGAGGTAAATATTTCTCACTTTAGATTAGGTGACAGAAAATTGGATAATGTCATTAAGTACTGTGGTAGATTTTTCCCCTAAACCTAACTATCTGGGGCGTCTCCAAATCGACACCCAATTGATCTTATTACCTGAGGCGTCTCCAAATCGACACCAATACCTTTATCCTGGGCGTCTACAAATCGACACCCAATTCCTTAAACTGGGGTGTCTACTAATCGACACCCAGTACCTTTATACTCTAGCTCTTGCGTCTTCAGTCGACAACTGGCCGAGTTTCTTACTCTAACTAACTTGCTTCCCTAAACTAGCTTCCTTCCTAAACTAGCTTCCTGCGCAGGAATAATTGACAAACAGACCTGCAAATGTCCTTTAAATGCTTTAATCACGGCCGGGAGATCTTCCCGAGCAGTTCTCAGGGAATCTCTCCCAAGAAGCAAGGCCGGAGGATCTCAGACAATTTCCATTGAGAATCCCACCCGAAAATACGGATACAACAGTTTTTATAGAATCGAGAAAACAAATACAACTAGCATGTCACCTTCAATATGATTGGTTCAATTGGTTCAAAAGCCCCAAACTTTTTCCTCTGTCGCTGGCACAAGCGAACTCTGTTTTTGTGATTACTTATCACAAGGTTTGAGAACTAGTAATCTGTCTAGTTTCACTTCACCTATTTGTTATTTATATACACACTCAAAGTCACAAGTTTTCCCCAAAGAGTTTGGAAACATTTAAAAGCATATGAATGTCGTTCCTGCAAGAAAAACAAATGTTAGTTGATTAATTAAACTTGATTAATTAAAAAATCCATCACAGTAATTTAAAACAAACTTTATTAGACATTAATATATATATATATATATATATATATATATATATATATAATTACTGTGTACTATTACTGTGTACTTATTAGAAAATGTTACCCAATTCTTATACATTTACTGCACAGTACATTTGAATACTTCTCAGGTTTTTATAATACAACCAGAATAAATTTGTAGTTTACACATTTATTCTGTTAAACTGACTGAGCCGTCCGCAAAATAAATCTGCAATAAAAATATCATGAATTGCTTCAATTTTAAAGTCATACACACATTATCAAATTTTATATATATATATATATAAATATATCTCAGAAAGTAATCGAATATGACCAAAACAGATGTTTTATATCTGTTATCAGTAATTCTAGAATTAAGTTAAAGCAACTCTCCTCAAGCGTATATAACCCTCCATGATAATGGGTCTTTTTTTAGATAATGATTTGAAATTAAATAAAATAATGTTTTGTTGTTCTGTCACGTTGATTGAAAATTGCAGGTAAACACACAGCGAGTGGTTAGCCTGAGGGGTGGGTGGGCAAAATGTGCGCCAGAAACTCCTGAGATAAACACAAACAAACTCTGGCTTGATAAAAAAAAAAAAAATCCAGAGTGAATTAGGATACAACTGAATTTTTATCCCTCACTGTCTCCTTTCTGTGATATGAAATAAATAAGTAAACAAAAATCCTTTTGCAGAAACCTGTCACAAGAGCTTTACGATTAGGCAGGGATGAGGGCACACTGTGACATGCTACCTGATAACAATGACAGAGTGAAATGGAAATTTTACTTTCCTTCCCTCAGAGAAAGTAAGAAGAAGGGAGAAAACATCAGGTACATTTTTTGACATTTTGTACCCAAGCCTGTCTCTTGCTTTGTGCTAAAGTGATTTTTCTAGACAAAAATGCTAGCGTATGGACACATACCAAATATACACCTAACTCGTCTTAAACGCTATCTCGCCGTTCAAACGCCCACGCACAGAAAAAGCTCTAAACCCCAACGGCAGCATCATAAAGTTATCTTCAGTCAAACACATGTGAGGATTGGAATACCGGATGTTTTTTTTTTTTTTTTTTTTCTCTCTTCTTGCTAACCGCTGATGATTTCTTCCTCAGTAACCTGTGATAAACCTTTAAAGGGCTTTTAGCCTGCAATGTCATTGCAGCCACCACTTGCTCACTACTAGGAAAAAAAAAACACATTCCCAGTAGGAAACAATGCATAAAATACTAAATCAAGTATCTTAAAAGTAATTTCAGAACAGCAAGGCTTTGTAACCCAGCTGTGCAGGATTTACGGGCTGATGTGTGTGGTTAATGGAATGATGAATGGTGTGCCAGGTATTATTTTCAAACAAGCATATGGCTATCTATTAAATATTAATGTGTTCCATTTTTACGAGAACTGCAGCTAGAAGGGTAATTCTCTAACTCAGGGCACAGTGCAGTGGAGGCGGAACTCTAACTCAAAGGTTTGTCCCTTGGCCTTTTTTTATTTATTTTTTGTATGTTTTGGGCCATAGCTAATAGGACATTTACTGACAAGGGCTGAAAACGTACTCGGTTACTAACGTAACCTCGGTTCTCTCTAGAAGAGGGAACGAGTACTGCGTTTTTGTAAAAACGCTACGGGAAAAGTCTCTTTTCACGAAATACTGAAGCAAAAAATTATCCTTAATTTTCATACATGTAAAGCGCGTTGCGGCAGTGCTTAGCTATGGCGAGACGGCTCGCTCGCTCATTGGCTGCTCTGCAGCAACTGCATAAGCCTATCGAGCGAGGCCTGAGGTGACGTCAGGCCAATGAGGACGCTTCGCGCCCTCCTAGCCATTTCCCGCCGAGATGGGTGTGGCTAGCCTCTATATAAGGAGCTCGAGAAGGCTGATTCACTTGATTTTCATCGCCGAAGCGAACCAGAGTGAACCGTATGCACGGCAGAGAACGCAGTACTCGTTCCCTCTTCTAGAGAGAACCGAGGTTACGTTAGTAACCGAGTACGTTCTCTTACGAGAGTCCTCTCGTACTGCGTTTTTGTAAAAACGCTACGGGAACCCCTTGTAAAGCGCCGTGCGTGCTGGGATAAAGACACCAATCACTGGAGCAAACCAGGTGTACAGTGCATAATCACCAGATAGACTCACAAAGAGTCTGATTACATAATTCCCCATATTGCAACGTCCACGGACGTAAAACATGACCTCACAGAGAGAGTCTAGAGACAAGAGGGGATTCCTCTGTCCTTATAAGGTTGCGTCAGCAGACGCGAATATGACATAGCATAGACAGGGTGGGGAAACCTGAGCTAAATGCGGGAAATGTGGGTCTTACACAATTCTGCCCATAAGACAGTCGGCAGCGCATTGCGCATGCGATTTCAGTGTTCTAGTTAGACAGCTGAATCGGCTACACCGATAGTAGCTTAGCCTGCAAGGCGGGAACCTCTAGGTTGTAAAACCAAATAAATGTAGACGGCGAGGCCCAGCCCGCCGCCGTACATATATCCTGTAGGGAAATCCCGCTGGACCAAGCCCACGAGGAGGCAACACCCCTCGTGGAGTGCGCTCTAACTCCCAACGGGCACTGGAGGCCCTTGGCAGTATAAGCCAGCGCTATGGCGTCAACTATCCATCTGGATAGGCTCTGTTTCGAAACAGCCATTCCCTTGGAACGTCCACTGAACGAGACAAAGAGCTGCTCAGTCTGTCTGAAGACAGCAGAGCGGGACACGTAAGCTCTTAAAGCCCTAATGGGGCAGAGAAAACTTGAGTCCCCTTCCTCACTTGATCCCGGCAGGGCAGACAGGGAGATGACCTGAGCCCGAAATGGTGTGTTGAGGGATTTTGGCACATATCCATGCTTAGGTTTGAGTATGACTTTAGAGTCATTAGGTCCAAACTCTAAGCACGTTGGGCTCACAGAGAGCGCGTGCAGGTCGCCTATGCGCTTCACTGAAGCGAGAGCCATCAAAAACACTGTTTTGAAAGACAAATGCTTGAGGCTAATAGATTGGATAGGCTCGAAAGGGGCACCTTTCATGGCCGCCAAAACCGTAGAAAGGTCCCACATAGGAACTGAAGGAGGTCTGGGAGGATTTAGCCTCCTAGCTCCCCTGAGGAAGCGGATGACTAAATCGTTCCTTCCTAGAGACTGCCCCAGCGTTGTTCTGGAAAACGCTGTAATAGCCGCCACATAAACTTTGAGCGTGGAAGGGGATCTGCCCTTATCCAACAGCTCCAGTAGGAAGGAGAGAACCTCCGTCACCTCACAATTGAGAGGTGATATGCTCCGAGCTGTACACCAGCCGGAGAAAACCGACCACTTCGAGGCATAAAGCCGCCGAGTCGACGGCGCTCTGGCCTGAGTGATGGTGTTTATCACTCCCTCTGCGAGGTTAACGGATAACCGTTGAGCGCCCACACGTGAAGCGACCACAGCTCCGGGTGCGGATGCCAAATCGAGCCCCCGGCCTGCGAGAGGAGATCTCTCCTCAATGGCACTGGCCATGGAGCGATGTCTGCTAGCTGCATCAGGACTGGGAACCATGCTTGGTTCTTCCAGAACGGTGCTACAAGCAGTATTGAGCATTTCGTTTCCTTGACCCGCTCTAACACCTGAGGCAGGAGGGAGACGGGGGGAAAAGCATAAAGCGGGCAGCGCGGCCACCCGTGGGACAGCGCGCTGTCGTTCTTGGAAAAGAACACGGGGCAATGAGCGTTTTCGCGGGACGCGAATAGGTCCACCTCCGCTCTGCCGAATCTCTCCCACAACAGCCGGGCTGTTTGTGGGTGTAGAGACCATTCGCCCAGGGGAATGTTGTTCCTGGACAGTCTGTCTGGGCCCACATTCTGGAGCCCAGGCACATGCACTGCTCTCAGCGAGCGCAAACTGTGCTGAGCCCATATTAGGAGGCGTTTCGCCAGCCTGTACAGAGATGTGGATTTCAGACCGCCCTGGCGATTTATATAGGACACCACGGCCGTGTTGTCCGAACGGACTACGACGTGCTGGTCCTTGATGTGGGGATAAAAGCGCGTTAGCGCGTTGTGCACTGCCAGCATTTCCAGGCAGTTGATGTGTTGGAGCTTTTCTCGTTTCGACCATAGGCCGAAAAGCGGTCTGCCCTCGAGCAGCGCTCCCCATCCCGAGGTGGATGCGTCGGTCGACACCATCCTCACTCTCGAGGAAGTCCCCAGGCTTACACCTGATCGGTACCAGTCGTCTGCCAACCAAGGTGTCAGGGCTGTGACACAGCTCTGATCGACCTTGAGACGCAACCGGCCGGACACCCACGCTCTGCGCGGTACTCGCGCTTTCAACCAGAACTGCAGAGGGCGCATGCGGAGCAAGCCCAGCTGGAGAACCGTTGATGCTGCATCCTTTGAAACGTTTTGAGCGGGGTAGACGCGCCGCAGCGGAAAGATCTCGCCACGCGCTGAATGTGCAGCACGCGCTGTGGCGACAGCCGCGCTGTCATAGACTGTGAGTCCAGAATGGTACCCAGAAACGAAATCGTTTGACTGGGGTTCAGTGAACTCTTCGTCCAATTGACCGTGATACCAAGATTCTCGAGGTGGTCGAGTAAAATGGTTTTGTGCTCCACGAGCTGTGATCGTGATTGAGCTAGGATCAGCCAGTCGTCCAAATAGTTCAGCACTCGCATGCCTCTGAGTCTGAGAGGAGCGAGCGCCGCGTCCATGCATTTCGTAAATGTACGAGGTGCCAGGGACAAGCCGAACGGAAGGACTGTATACTGGTATATCTGACCCTCGAAGGCGAATCTCAAGTATCGCCTGTGACGTGACGCTATCTGTATTTGAAAATACGCGTCCTTCAGATCTATTGACATGAACCAGTCTCCTCGGCGAACCTGCGCGAGAATTTTCCTGGTCGTGAGCATTTTGAAACTGCGTTTCACTAATGCTTTGTTCAGCCGTCTTAGATCCAGTATGGGTCTGATACCACCGTCCTTTTTGGGGACTAGAAAGTATCTGCTGTATAGCCCCCCTTCGCTTTGAGCCAGGGGTACATGCTCTATCGCCCCTTTACATATCAGTTTTGATATTTCGGCGCGAAGTAGGTGTGCTACTTCTAAATTCACCGTAGTCTCGACGCGCGCTGTGAAGCGGGGAGGGCGTCGACAAAACTGTAGCGAGAAGCCTCTTTTTATAATGCCTAGCACCCAGTCCGAAATCCCTGGAAGCGCTGCCCATGCTTCTGCATGGCTGGCTAAGGGCTGGATGCGAAGCGCGCTCTGTTCGCCGTGCGACAGAGGTGCTTCGAGGTGCGATAACATAGGCGTTATGCCTGTGGCATTCGAGGCGGGGGGCGCGCTTGATATAGCGGGCAGAGCGCTCGTCCTCGACCTTACTACAGTGCTTAACTGAGTGAGGGAGGTCTGAGCGAGCCCCGCAGGACTCATGCCTGCGAGTAAACGTGGGCGGGAAGCGGGCACATTTACTGCTTTGGCCGCGCTGCCTGTCTGAGCAGAGCGAGCGCGCACAGGTTTCGTTTTTACAGAGAGCCTGTGGTCTGTGAGACATAGTGTGTGTGGGCACTGGGGAGTGGGCACTTTCACTATATTGGAAGCGCAATCGACCTGAGTCGATTTTATGTGCGCGAGCCCTAAGTGTAGGGCTGTGCTTGTGTGTAGGGATGGGCACTGAGGAGTGGGCATCGACACTACATTTATAGCACCAACGGCCGTGGCCGGGACACCAGAAAATACACTCTTTTCGGGATATATCTGGGTAGCCGTGAAAACGGCTTTTGTGTGCAGGCGAGCGGGCAACTGTGCAGGCTTGCTTCTTGCAGAAAACGCTGGAACAGTCGCAAGTCTTGGGACTGAAACAGCGGTGCGCTTGGGTGAGAGACCGGCCGCAGCGGTGCTGCTGTCGCTGCTGTCGCTGCTGAGAAGGTGTGGCGGAAGGCGGGGGCTGATGCTGAGTGCTTCGCGGATTCTGTTTATCGCGATTCGCTGCAGAACCGGAGCGCTTCGGCAGGAAGTGCTTAAAGGCTTGGGACGCTTTCTGGGCCTCGGTAAATCTCTCCACGAACTCGGAGAGAGAAGAACCGAAAAGGCCAGCGGAAGACAGCGGGGCGTCGAGAAACGCGTTGCGCTCGGAATCAGCCATTTCCGTGAGCGTAAGCCATAGGTGCCTCTCAGCAACAGTGGCGGAAGCCATACATCTTCCCATGGCCTGTGCAGCAGACTTGGTAGCGCGGAGTGTTAGATCCGAAGCGCTCCTCAGATCCGCGATGCAGATAGCCTCCGGTCCCATCTCGTCCAGCTTACGGAGGAGATCACCTTGGAAAATCTGCAGTGTAGCCATGGTGTGTAGCGCTGACGCAGCCTGCCCAGCGGCGGAGAAGATTCGCGCGAGCAGCGTCGACGTCATGCGGCAGGCTTTAGAAGGCAACACCGGTTTAGTCCGCCGTCCAGCAGAGGGCGGGCAAAGGTGGGTCGCTATCGCCTGTTCCACCGGCGGAAGAGAAAGGTAGCCTCGGTCTTTCGCATTATCCAGGGAGGAAAATGCTGGCGACACAGACGAGCGCGTTCGCGCAGAGTAGGGCGCATTCCAAGCCTTCGCCACTTCTTCGTGAAGCTCAGGAAGAAAGGGGGCGGGCTTAGATTCCGGAGAAGTGCGCTCACCAGGGAGGAAGCTACCATCCAGCCGGGTACGAGAAGGGAGTTCCGGTGCAGACCACTCGAGGCCGAGGCTCGCCGCGGCCAGCGCGAGTACTCGCATGAGCTCCTTCTCTATGTTGGCTCTCGTAGTGGGCTTGCGGGCAGGAGGCGCGAGGTCCTCAGAGCTCGCCCAGTCCTCGCTGCCTGAAGCTAGCAGAGAGCAGGAATCCTTCTCTCTCGACGCGGCCTCAGAAATGACTTCCTCTGATGAAGCGGCGGCAGACTGTGGGCGCTGAGCATCAGGAAGTGAAACAGGAGAAGCCGGTGAAGCAGGCGGGCAAACCGGCGAGCTTGGTCGAGCTGGAGCGGGTTCCGGGGCCCGCTGCGAGCGGCGCTTCTTACGGCGCGGCAGCGCGGCGGGGAGTGCAGACTCTGAGAAGGATGCCAGGCGAGTCCGCAGAGTCACCATCGGCAAAAGGTCGCAGTGAGGGCAGCCGCCGTCAGCGAGCGCGAGTGCTGCATGGTTCTCACCCAAACAGGAAACGCAGATGACGTGTTGGTCTCCCTGGGCGAGTGGGGCTCGGCACGAGCCACATGAAGGCATCTTTAAAAAGACGCAGCTCTTTTAGGGGGTGAGTGTCGCGGCGGCGAACACACACACACACACACAAACAGAGTGGTAAAGGATATATAGCGCCGGAAAGCGCAGCAGGTACGCCTGTAGAAGGCGGCGTTGCCAGCAGCTTCGAGTGGCTCGTCCCGCTGAAATGCTTGCCTCAAACGACGCTTGCTTCCTCGTGATCCAGCGATGCGTGAGCTTCGCTGAAGAGATGAAAATCAAGTGAATCAGCCTTCTCGAGCTCCTTATATAGAGGCTAGCCACACCCATCTCGGCGGGAAATGGCTAGGAGGGCGCGAAGCGTCCTCATTGGCCTGACGTCACCTCAGGCCTCGCTCGATAGGCTTATGCAGTTGCTGCAGAGCAGCCAATGAGCGAGCGAGCCGTCTCGCCATAGCTAAGCACTGCCGCAACGCGCTTTACATGTATGAAAATTAAGGATAATTTTTTGCTTCAGTATTTCGTGAAAAGAGACTTTTCCCGTAGCGTTTTTACAAAAACGCAGTACGAGAGGACTCTCGTAAGAGAACAGGGCCACACTAGACATTGAGAGGGGACAAGTCCTCCCCCCAATATTTTGAAATGGCCAAATAGTTGATCCCCCAATATCAATGGACTTTTAAGGAACTCAGCTAGCCTAGCTAGTTCTTTTTATTGGTACAAATCTTGGGTCTTGTAATTTTCATAAAAAAAAATATAAATAAAAAGTGCGGATATTTTATTAAGAACATTGTGGCTCTGTGTTGTATAGAAAATATGAAGAAAATGTTAGAGAATAAGAGAATAATTTTTCCTATATTTTTTTTTTAAGGAAATTTTTTTTTTCAGTTTTGAGGCTTGGATTGTGGAACCGATTAAGCTGATTTAAGAGAATTAGTTAAATTATGCCATTTAATTTAGAGACACCGTTGTTAGTTCCCAGCATGCTTTGCATATGGCTGGAAATGGAGAGTAAATATTGAAATTAAGTCTTGTTTTATGTGAAGGGAAACATCTGTTAATGTATAATGTTCAGTTATGTTTGACATTTTAAAAAAGAGTTTCTGTTATGTTGAAGTTTGTATCGTTACCATTGTGCAGAAGAGAGCTGACGGTTAGGTTGTGAATAACTATATGTAGCCTACTAATATTATGAAGCAAGTTGTTTTGTTCAATAAGCAATAACTGTGCTAATGCCAGGACAGTAACAAGTTTGATCCTACTTGTGCTTTGCTAGCAGCATACAATCTTTAAATTGTTGTACAATATAACACAGTCAAATATATACAGGTCTCATTTTCATTGATTATGCTAATCTTTCCTTGCTCCTTTGAAGATATCTTGAGTAAAACAGCTCTATATTTAATGAAGAACAAATGAAAAAAAAACTTAACCGGAAGCGATGCAACCTGTTGTACAGGATATGGAAGTTTTTTGCCCAAAACTCCCATAAGGCGAGTTTTACTGTTCACAGAAGACGAGTACAAATTCCAACTTAACACTTTAGTTTCAATGGTGAAACAGTGTGTGGTAAGATGTAAATAGCTAAACATTTAATATTTGAATTGTTTTACAATAAAAATGTTCAACGACTGATGGAAAGATGCAAATGGTCAACTGTTTTATCAAATTGTTTTGAATTGAAAATATACTACCATTTACATGATTAATTTAATTCTGAATGTGACAAAGTTTGCATTTTCAAGATATTAGATATTGGAATAAGACTGAATCTGTACAAATAAAAAAATAATGAAAATAAAAAAAATAAGAATAATAATAATGATAATGATAATAATTATGTAAGGGATAATGTATTGCGAGGCGGTTGTTATAGCGAATAACAACCCCGACAGGCTGAACCCTTGAATCAGCCTGAAGGGGTTGTTATTCACTATAACAACCGCCTCGCAATATATTATCCCGCTTATTACATGGCTACCAACAAAATAAATCAATAATTTCACACAAAATATTGATTTAAAAAGGAGTTTATTGATTTAAAAACGATTGTATTGCTTCCGCTAAAGAAAATAGTCCATTCCTGTGGTAAGATGCCATAGCATCTTGTGGTAAGATGCCATAGTCCATAGCAACGCTCTGTTTTTCATGGCAACGGTGTGTTATACCAGAGACAATTTATATAAGAGACATGCCACTTCCTCAATCCTCAATACAACTATATAAGGAAAACCCGTAACGGCAAAGATGGCGGTTGTATGCACATATCCCGCCCCTCCCGCTGGAAAGCCAATCATCTGCTTTTAACAGTCAAGCCGGGAAACATTTAAGCCTATCGTCTGGTTCCACTGACGCATGCGCACAGTTGAGGTTTTGCGACAGCGGAGACTATTTGGCGACAGCGAGTTGTGGCGTGTGCAAGATCAGATGGAATCCACATGGAAGAGGGTGATAACAATGCAAAGGCACCGGACTGTTAAAGCATTTTATATCGACCACAAATATGTTACCTTACATTCTAAGTAAAAGACACAAAATATGTCTTATTTGATCGGTGAGTAATGTAGATGAACTGCTGCGTTTGTGACACTGACAGGGCGCATATTTAACTGAAATCATATAATAAAGGCTAGATGACTCGTCCGCGCTGCTGGCCAATGGAGGTCGACGTCCGCACACGGCGGCCATCTTACCACAGGGTGCTCGCTCACTCGTAACATGGTGCATGTACTTTTAAATAACCATAGCTTGCTCAATTTTCAACCGATTTTCAAATGGTTTGGTTTGTTATAAACGTCAGAGATGTAGTTATGACACTGTATACATATGAATGATTATAACAATGGACTTCCATATGAAAGAATTATAGCCACGTTAATAACGTTTGTAAGAAACCAAACCGTTTGTAAATCCGTCAAGATTTCAGCGAGATAAGAGGATTTGTGTGCGTGCTGATCACTCACCTTAATTCACAGCTTCCCTGTGGTAAGATGGCCGCCGGTGATGCCGGAAGTGACTCCGCCATAAGACATCTAGCCTTTATTATATGATATCTATGGAAAGAACAAGCAGAGAGAGAGAGAGCTCCGGTCTCTCTCTCTCTCTCTCTCTCTCTCTCTCTCTCTCTCTCTCTCTCTCTCTCTCTCTCTCTCTCTCTCTCTCTCTTCGGAGCCAGGCGAAAGTGTAAACAAGACTTCACCGTCTCCAAATTAAGCGCTGTCTTGCTCTCTCGCACGCATATTAATCAAAATAAAACGACATGATGGTAAAAGGTCGGAAGACCAAAGTTTCATGTGGAGCATTCGGAGATTTTTGTTTCCTGAATTACCGCTGGGTGTGAATTGTGCCATAAATTGTCTCTGATTGTGCTAAAATACGTTGCCTTATCTTCTCTGAAATGCGTTCCGCACATTCAGCTGACATAAAATTACTCTCTAAATAAACAAAAAAACCTATCCAGTGATGTAATGTTTTCTGTGTTGACACTAACCTTGTGGGATGTCCATGTCCTAACTGCTGGGATAATCACACAACCGTATGACACGTCCAATTCGCGAACTAGTGACTCCTTTGAACCGATTCATTTTAATGAATAGTTAAAACAACTGATCTATACAATACATTGTTATTACTGATAAAGTGCAAACCTGCTTATATTTAAATAATGGAGAACAATATTGACATTGAATATTGCACAACACCGGCATTCTGGATGGAGACGTAAATGAAGTTGGTGTCGTGAACCCTTGCGCATGCGTAGTAAAAGTATAACCTGCGGGGGAAAAGGCGTTTTAAACCTTATTTTGGGGCAAAGTCATCAAACTTTTCCAGCGATTTTTATCATATTTTACTGCTGTTTCAATACATGCAGTTTGTATGTCCCGGTGACCAGTGAAAGTGCAGTTCTGACTCTCTGCCCATTCATTTAGATAGGAGCCTGGTCTTGTTAGTCCGAAATAGCTGCCCGGAGGCGTTGCCAAGATGGCGGCCGAGTGGCACGACTTGCCTAAAAGGACTTTGGTAATACTTCGCAACTATTTGTAAAAAAAAAAAAAAAAAAAATCGGTCTGTTATTTCTTGATAACAGACCGATTTTTTTTTTTTTTTTACAAATAAATTGATTACTTCACAAATACAATTAGACCTAGAACTTTTTTGTTACCATTTTTATGTATTCCTCTATATCCCTTTAATCCTAATTTAATTACTTTAAATTAAAAAAAAGTTGGTCCCCCAATATTCAAGATATGGAAAACTACAGATATGTTTTATTTTGCTATGCAAAACATTTAAGAAAAACAAAGCTCAGAAGATAAAGCGTACAGTCAGGTGTATGTTCTGTTGTTACAGAACAGAGACTCAAGACAGAGATAAAGTCAACAGAAGTTTCTTTATTGAACACAGATGAGCAATAAGTAATGCAGGTGAGAATTGGCAGACGGTGATTGTAGTTTGAAGGTGAAATTGGAAAGATACTAACAGTCTCTGAATTGCAGGTCGAGTGGAGATTGTGGATAGAACCAGGGTTGGCCCTGGCATTTTGGCCCAGACCGGCCCACTACATATGATCATAAACACAACGGATCTTTGCACGCCCTTGAATATGTATACAAACTCCTATTCCTTAAAACCACTAATGCCATGTAATGAGTGAGTAGGAATGAATAAGAGTTAACAGATGAAAATAACTACTAATTGTAAAATACAATTGAACAAATACTCCACAGTGATGAATCCTAAAACAAGCTATAAGCTGCATTGGCTTAGCAATACCAGTGTTTCCCACAGGATTTGTGGTAAATCTGTGGTGAGTGGACCTCTGTCCCAGGGGGGTTGAGGGGCATGCTCCCCCATAAGAAAATGTTGTGCTTTTTAATGTTAAATTCATCAATCTGGTGCACTTTAAGAGTTCAAAATGAAGAGCTCCAACCTCAATGTGCAAATTGAACAAAGAAAAACTCAAAACTCTTTTAGTTGTGATATAATGTCTGTCTACATTATACTACTACATAATAATAGTTATAATATTAATCCCATGACAGTAATAGCCATATATTGTCAAATAAATTTCACTGAAAAATAAAATAAACTTTCATAATTAGTTTTGTACTAATTTCTATAGGCTACTTGAAAGAGATAAACACATGATCTTTTATTTTGACAGAAACTGCATCAAGCTTTTATTTTGGCAGCAAACATGGTTTACAAACGCGTCTCATTATAATTCTAGTAAAATGCGTAATCGCCAAATATGCAGATGTGGAAATAATGCGTAACTGGGTATTGAGTTCTTACACTCATAGTGTTCTGAAAGTAGCCTGCTTACTGCAGTTTTCTACACTCACTAATTTCTCTCCTTATCCTCCTCACTATCCTCAACAACCACTTGAAGGGCCTGTTTCTTTCTCTGCACATTCCTTGTGTTTCTTCTCCATCTCTTGGACTATTTTGACAGATATATAAAGATGTGATTGTACCAGCCCAGTGTCAGTCAAGAACCAATGGGCCGCTGATACGTGTTTCATGAGCCGGTCTGTGAGAAAATAAATAAATAAATTATATATATATATATATATATATATATATATATATATATATATATATATTATTATTATTATTATTATTATTTTATTTTTTTTAAGTATGAGATGTATCGGCCCAAAAAGCACATCGGCCCACCGGGAAAGTGCCCAGTCTGCCCGATGGCCAGTCCACCCCTGGATAGAACACAACACAGAACAGGAGAAGCTAGAGAAAATGTGGAATAGGAAGATGATGGAGAAACACTGGAGACAGGTAACAATACTTCAGGAATCTCGAGTCAACAGGTAAGTGACTCAAAACAAGACCAGACAACTATGAAGAGTATTGTGCAGGCTTTTATGGTGTGGAGCTGATGAGGGGGATAGATTGCAGGTGCAGGTGATGATGGAGTGTGTGCAGGTAGGAGCCAGGAAGGATTATGTGTTATGGACTCTTGTTTTGATATTCAGTTTTATTTCCTTTAGTTCCTGTTTCCCTGAATTCTGTGACAGTTGAGTTAAAAAATAAAGATGCATCTGAAAGTTTTGGTTGGTGACCAATTTGTATGCAAATAAAAGTTTTTGACCAATGTTTTCAACTCAACGTCATTTTTAGCGAGAAATTACTATTGTAGTCATTAAATATTTGCTTAGTTAGCACCAAAGCTCTCTCTATTTTGTTGTAGATCATTAAACCGCTATGCTGCCAGTCAGAAGTCTTTCCAAAATCAGTTTGACGAGGTACCTTCATGTGCAAATGCTGCCTGCAAGGTCTTAGCCTGATAAGGCAGCGAGGCAACAAGTCAGCTGCAAAGTCCTAGTTTGCCTCCTTGTTTATTTTATTATTATCACATGTGTATCATTATGTTTGCCATGTAGGGAAAATTTCAATCGGAAGTGAGCATCCCTATGCCCTACTCACTCCGAAGGCCAAAGCCCTTGGGGACTTTGGAGGGAGCAGGGCACTTGTGTGTCTGTAAATAATGAAGCCGTTTGGAGAGCAATTGGCAAGGGAGCAATGAAAGACCACGCAATTTCCTCATTAGTTTCATATGAAATTTTACCATGACAAAGCTAGGCAGCGATGACAGGAATATCTTATTATAGCCTATAATATGTGTGTTCCTAGTCTATTCTTAACTTTATAAGTTAAGCATTAAACACATAAAGCATTAAACATTTTTTACCTGTGAAACTTTTTAAAACTTATTATGAAATGCGAAAATCTGTGTAATTTATCACAACGAAACAAAGCAACTTAAATTATTCTATTTATACGTTAACTCCAACTCTCCTGCCTTATCTAGCTTTAATATGATTCGCGAGGATTCATCACCCTGGGTCACGTGACAATAAACTATTAAATTGAAAGGTGACTTTTGAAAGGGCCTTTCGTGAAGGGATTCAGTTGTTCACTTTCATTTTGAACGTCCCTACAAATGGCATCCCCTTCCCAAAATGCCCTTCAAGGGTGCAAAAACACTATTTGGAATTTGCCCGTATATATACTCCCATCCTTTTGTTAGGGGATAAAATCCCTGACATGTAAACCATAACAAACCATTCTTGAGCAGTTTGAAGTGTCATACTGTAGCTGGTGAAAAGATGTTTTCTCCCCATAATGCAAGCGATCCATATAATCACAGAGTATAGATTTCCTTTAGTGTTAACCTGCCTGGTTAAATTATGATTTGTTTCTTTGTGTACAATGCTTATTGAGGGAACACAAGTAACCTTGTTTTCATCATCTCACAAATCTAAAAGCAGCAAAATAAACCGAGCTCTTCCCTTCTGCATGTGTCCTCAGGGTCAACTGCCCCAAAGAGGAATCACACTCATTTTAGCCCTGTCACTTCACAAATGACCTGATGCATCACTGCAACAAAGTAATGCATGGACCAAATAGAAAATATCATAATTTATATCTAGCATTTAAACATAAATAAATAACCTTTTATTTATTATTAGGTTTTAAGTCAGCAATGGTTAAAAATAGTACACGTTTTGCAGATACCTAACATCCAGGCCAACTGTGTTATTAAAGTCACCCATCTTACTATGATCTGCATTCCCACGAGGCCTGGTAAGGCCACAGTAAGAAAAGAAAAGAAAGACAAATGTATAGTTTGAATTGTGGATTAAATAGGTTGCACAGAGTTTTATTTGTTCTATTTGCATCATGCTTTAGGTGCAACATGGATACTCATCTACTAATCAAGATAAGGAGAAGCAAGGAAGCAAGACCAGACTAGATCAGTTGACAAGACGAGACAAGATGTGACGAGAGGAGATGAGGAGACACACAAAAAGGGAGGAAATTACAAGACCAGGACTGACATGAGTAGAACAGCAAAGAATGAGCACATACTGTATTGTGATGCTGTAGCTAGGGCTGGCCTATATAGGTAAATATGTTTTTGAATTAAGTGTAGTGTCTGGACCAATCAGACACACACAAATTATTCATTTATTTAATGAATAATCCAGCAAACTCACTCTCCCAACAAATGCCTGTGAAACTTCCCCAAAAAACTAACATCCCAAATGAAGCTAACACACTGGCAGAACGCGGTGTCTTGTAACAGGACACACTGAGACTGATAAGAGGATTTTACGATCCAAAAGAATGTCCAGAAAGCTGCGACTCTTACTTAATTCTCACTGAGAAGGAGAAATAAACCCTGTTAATTCTATATATTCTATATATAACCATTTGAGAAATGTGTAAACATGTATCTAATTTTCCGATCTCATGATTTTCCTTTAATGTGGTTGTCTTTCGTATTCTTGTAAACTCTATTGGGTTAATATTTCAGACTTTGGATAATATGGTTAACCAAATCATAGGTGTGGCATTTTTGGTCTCTATAAACTCCAATCTTCGTCCCCGTTTTGTTAATTTACATTACATTCTGCTAACTTTGTGACGCATTAGTATTATAAGCATCTTAAAGATTCTTGTGTTAAACATCCAATCAAATTACATGTTCAAAGGGACAATGGGTCGTAAAATTTCCCTCCAAAGGGAAATCTTCTCATTGGCTCACACAGCTCCAGAGGTTGTGCCATCTTCACGCTTTAAAGTCACGGATCAGCTCTTAGCTCTCGCTTAGTCCCTTTCTGGAATCCTGACGTGAAGACGATGCTGAACTAGAAGCCTCTAAGGACCCACCAAGCTTGTGCCAGGCTGCAGCCTTGTCTTTCCATTCACCAAAGATACTCTGAAAACCACTGGTTCTCTCTCATCAAGACCACATCAGCAAAGATCAACTGGAGCCTCAACAGATTGCATCAGGACAGTTTAATTCAAATGGACGAGACATGCAAGTATCAAACTTAGTCTCATTATTTTATACATTAAGTATCCTTACCCCTTTAAAGAAGGGTGTGTTAGAACTAAACTGATGGTTTGCTCAAGGCTGTTGATCTGCTGAATTTCAAACAATGCTATAATTTCTTGCTTTCCTGTATTCTGCTTCAGCTCTCTTTCCCTTGGTAAACTGTATGCATGTATGTGTGTGCATGTTCAACGCATTCTCATCCTAGGGCGTCATATACTGACGCTTTTGACATTTCGTCTACATCGAACGCACATGGCACCCTTTAGCGTCAATATGAGACGCACAGAGCTTTGTTCGGTTATGGGTAGGTTTAGGTCTGGGGTAGGGTTAGGGTTAGACCGCTAGGAGGCGCCTTCTGGCCCATATCTATCTGCGTCTCATATTGACGCTAAAGGGTGCCATGTGCGTTCGATGTAGACGAAATGTCAAAAGCGTCAGTATATGACGCCATGGGATGAGAATGGGCTGGTATGTTAGAGTAGTTTAAGTGTTTAGACTACGTAGTTAATAAAATCTTGTTCACGTCACACGTAAAGTTGTCCGTGTCTCAAGCTCATAACTGGAGTCACTAATCATTTAAGACTTTTGCTACTGCTCTTAGTAGTACTGTAAAGTAAGAAATACATTTCCCATGCCCCGGAAATGTACATTTCTTAGAGTTAATAAACAATTAATCTTGAGTGTTCACGGGACAAACAGTTGTGCTGCTAAATATTTTTGTGGAAACCATGCTAAAAAAAAATTCTGAATTATTTGATCAATAGAATGTTCAAAAGAACAGCATAATTTTTTTTGGTGACAATGTAAAAGTCTTTACCATAATTGTTTGGTTAATTTAATGTGTTGTCGCTGAATAAAAGTATTATTTTAAAATAAAATATATAATTTTCTTACTGACCCCCAAACCTTTGAATGGTATTTATCTAGTTTAAAGGTTAAGTGCATAATTTGGTAACACTTTATTTTGATGTGTCCTTGTTACATGTATTTACTATAGTAATAACTATAAATTAGGCATAATTACATGCAACTAACCCTAAACCAAATCCTAATCCTACGCTAACTCTATAGGGTAACACTTTATTTTACAGTGTCCTTGTTACATATGTTACATGTACTTACCATAGTAATAACAGTAAAGTATGCATAATTACATGCAACTAACCCTCAACCAAATCCTAATTAGTACATGTAGTTGCTAATATTACTCAGTACTTAAATATATAATTACACTGTAACAATGACACCTTAAAATAAAGTGTAACCCCCTATAGTAAGTAGATGTACTCAATTAATATTACTTAAATGTATAATTACACTGTAACAGGGGCACATTAAAATAAAATGTAACCCATAATTTTAATAGTAATAATCTAAATTAACTGACATTAGGGTCTTCAGGAAATGGGTAAATAGGCAAGTAATTGTATAAATTGTGTAATGATTATGCATATATGGTGATATATAGCAACAGCTCTTCAGAAATCAGCAGCACACCAGCAGAGAATTAGCATTATGTTTAGTAGAAAATGGGGCTCCCAACTGGGATAGTAAGTGACAATCTCATCAAGTCAATAAAATTCCTTCAAAAAACATAAAGAATGAAGTTAGAATTAATTCAAACTTGTCACACTGCCCATGCCCGCAGGAAATGTTACGTGACCTCCTGACTTCTCTGCACAGTCAAAAAACCTTTCACTCAAAAAAAAGAAAAAAAGGACGTTATCTCAGCAGGACTGTTAATTCAGCACTAAAAGTCTCCCATGCTGACTGGGGAAAATAGCAGCAAAAGCAACCACTTAAACGTCTACCTTTCTCCTATTTCAAGAATTTCCAACCGAGCTTCACATCTGCCAACTGCTGCTACACCTCAGCTAACTGTACATTAAGTCTTTTTATTATATTATATTATATTATTATATTACAATTAGCATATGAATTTACCACTGAATGCTCTCTTCATTATAGGTATTGCGCTGATTTCAATGGTGTTCCATAACTTAAAATGATATTCTTTAATGATCTTTAATGGCAAATGGCATTAGCAGTACATTCTGCACTGACAGGCACAATTATGCTTTAGAAAGTGTTTCACTGATTTGATAATAATGTTTTCATTAAACAATAACTCTTTTTTTCTCTTGTCCAGACTTGACATAAATGGGACGTAATTACCCAGGTTTTGGGTAATTTACCCAATTACGATGTCTTGAACCGATTGTTCAAGAATAGCTGAAAAGTCAGATTTCAGCAGTTGTGTGTGTGTGTGTGCGCGTGTGCGTGTGCGTGTGCGTGTGCGTGTGCCTGTGCCTGTGCCTGTGCCTGTGCCTGTGCGTGCGTGTGTGTGTGTGTGTGTGTGTGTGTATTTGTATTTGAAAATAATGGCTTGCATTCACATCCAAAAGCCATTATCTCAGTAATTATATGGTTTACTAATACATTCTCAAACTTGACATTTAGGTCAACCATTCAACATGTTAGCATAGTAAGTGGTTCACAAAATCACATAATGAGATTTTTAAATGATTAAAAGAAAACTTGACACAGCATTGTCCTTTTCAATGGGCTCTAATGAGAGATCTATAGTGAAATATTATCAAACCGTGGTGCTTTTCTAAATTTCACATCCTGCGAAACATAACCTCCTCATCAGACATGAACAGAATGCTCAATGAACAGGACAGATTCTTTGCAGAAAGTTGTAAAGCAATATGTCACAACAATATGCCATAACAGAATCACTCCAGTAAGCTCATAACTAATATTGTGTCCATGTGTCAGCACTGTAGCAGGCATATAGGCTGAATTCCTCCACAGGAGTGACTCATTTGCATTTTTATAACTGTGCCGGCGCTTCTAACTTTAATGATAAATCTTGTTCACGGTACAAGGTGATTGGTCGGCAAAGTGGCTCAATTACAAGACAGTGAAAAGATACAATGTTAATAAATAATGTAAAATAAACTGTCCACTCTCTTTACACAAAACACCTCTCTGCACACATTTAGGTGACTGCAGCATGATTCGAATATACAGTATGTGGTTGATTTATGAACTAACCATAGAAATACAGCAAATGGAAGGTTAACAATTTTGACTAACAAGCAAACATTATATGTGATGAGTTATGATAATTCATGTAATTCTATTTACAGTTTAGATTAGCATCAATGTCTTCTGTATCAAAATGACTGTTTGTTAATATTAGAAAAATATATATTGTACTATAATCTACTGAATATACAATAAATCCTAAAGAGATGTGTTCAAACAGTCTTATAGAATTCCAATGGGAGTTTTCGGTAACAATTTACAATAAGGTTCCATTTGTTAAAGGGGACCTATGATATTTTTATTATTAAATTTTTTATTATATTTTACCTTTTGCTTTAGTGTGTAATATAGCTGTTTGTGCGTGTAAACAATATGCAAAGTTACGGGCGCCGCTGCCGTGTCACAATTACGTGTGCCATCAGATCTCATCTGTCGGTAGAAGCCGAGTTCAGCTCGAACACACCTAAGCTGTTATATATCATAATCACCATGTATTCATAATGACTATTTTTAAAATGACTTGTCTATTTGTCCATTTCCTGAAGACCATGGGCCGTATTTTAACAATCTAAGCGCATGGTCTAAAGCGCACAGCGCAAGTGCACTTAGGGCGCGTCCGAATACACTTTTGCTAGTTTAACGAAAAATGGTCGGCGCGTCCGGTGCATGGTCTAAAAGGATTGTCCCTATTCTCTTAATGAGAAATAGGTGTGTTTTAGGGTTAATGTGCAATAAACCAATCAGAGTCTCATCTCCCATTCCTGAGTTGCCATGGCGGATTCGCTATTTACATGACGGAATTTGCAAGCGGAAACACTGAACGCTTCTCCAAAGAGGAAACGGATCTGCTCGTGCACGAGGTTAAAGCGCGCAAGCAGATCATCTATGGGACTACGGGATTCCACCATATCTTTTTGTACACAATAACAATCTTTTACATTCCTAATCCTTTTATTTTTAATATTTGGCATGTTTGTGTGTTTAATAAGCAGAGTGTACGTGCGTTGTGGACTCACCTATAGGCACATATTACTAGACTTGTAGTCAAGACCGCCTAAACCGAGACCAAGACACTACCAAGACCAGAGGGTATCGAGACCAAGACAAGACCAAGACCAAGACCAAGACAGACCAAGTCAAGACCAAGACCAAGTCGAGACCAAGACCGAGACCAAGTCGAGACCGGAGGGGAAAAAAAACAGACTAGTGTTGAAGCTAAGCAATAACTTGTATGAATTCAAGAACAGCAGCATACTAGGGTTCAGCCGCAGTTTACATTCAATACATATTAGACGGTATTACTTCAACTACACAGGCAGAACAATACAGAGACAGACCATGTCATGTGTGTGACTGTAAGCTCACTGTAAATGTTTTTGCAGACTGGGTGAGATCAACTATGTGTAGCAATTGCATGACGGCTGTTACTGCACTATTAGAGGATTGAGACTCCCTTAACTTTTGTGTACTGTTGAGGACTGACATGACTGGTACTGACTGGTTCATCTGACAAAACATCAAACACCTCCAACACCATCTTTCTCCTCCATAAACTGTCTAAAGAATGAGAAATATGTAACCAATTGAAATTATACTTAATGTGTAGATGAAATCGTAACATCAAATTAAAGATACACAATTGTAAACTTGGATTAGGCCTAATGTTTAGTCAACACAACGGAGATATGCATATGATATTTAAAGACCATTTATTTAGTCTAACACCATCTTAAATACAATACTGTAATCAAACAACATACACACACACAGATATCAAAGTCACAAATTCATCTAAGCAAATGCCTGCCTATCTCTGCCGATTTCGGAGTCTCCAAATGAATCCATTCTGCAACTTTTAAATACATAATTCATTTTTAAAAAACGAAATTATAGGCTTAAGTGCAGGATCCGAAAGTTGATCGTTTTGTCGCTATGGTTACACACACACACACACACCGTTGGCGGTGCGCTCAAAGTCATCTGTCAGTTGTGCAGTTACCCAAAATCTCCTGAATGAAGTTAAAACCCATCATGTCACTGATATGTGTTTTTTAAATCAAGTGATCAAAGTGCTCGTTGCCGCTGCGATCAGTGGCGCGGATAAAGTGTTTTCTGGTGTGACTCGCGCACACGCCGAACTTTCACTCGGACGCGCGCTTCAATCCGTTCCGTTGCGGATAATAATGTTGCATTATCGAACGTTGTGTCGTCGTGGATATTGTAGTATTGTATTGCTAAATTCCCCGACCACTATGTCGGTCTGAGACAGCGAGACCTAGACAAGACCGAGAGGTCCGAGACCAAGACGAGACCAAGACCAAAGACCGTCAAGGCCGTGACAAGACCGAGACCACGTAAAAGTGGTCTCGAGACCGGTCTCGAGACCAAGACCGGTCTCGAGACATACATCACTACATATTACTAATGCGGCCTTTAAATAACAAAAAACTATTTAGGACGTGAAAATTATAACTGTGTCGGGCTGAAACTAGCAAAAAACACTTGCGTCGTGCTTGCCGCTGCATTGTGCCGGTTGTATGATAGGGCCCCATAAAGTCAGTTAATTTAGATTATTATTTCTATTATTAAAAGTATGGGTTACACTTTATTTTAATGTGCTCCTGTTACAGTGTACTTATACTGTACATTCAAGCTTTGTTGTGTTCTCACCATTTTCTGCTTCTAACCATTCAACTGCTTCTAGAACTATGCAGTTTGATGCAGGTCAGTCTGTAAAGGACAAACGATTTTTACCTTGATGTCGAGAAATGACAGCATACAGAGGTAGGCTATACTATAAGAAATTACCACTGAAACGTCTTGCACAAGTCGTGCTTGCAAAGGTGGTTCGGGTAAATCAGCTTGTCAAAACTATTGGACTTCCTGTTAGAGCTATGGGCGTACAGCAAATGCTGAGGTTGACTGGCAGGATTTTACAAGACCCTTCACATGTCCTGTGTTCTGTGTTTGAGTGGCTACCCTCAGGGTGACGGCTTCGCTGCAGGCTGTAGGACACAAAAAAGGAAGGCAAACTTTGCTCCTAAAGTAGTGAAGCTTTTAAATTCCCAACCATTCCCAACTGACTTTCCCCCTCTTACTTATGTTTTTATTGCATTCAGTTATATACATACATATTTATTCACTAGTTCTTTTACATGGTGTCTGTTTTGGATAGTTTTATTGGGTATCTGCCTGTAGAAGATTATATTTAAAATGTACATTGTGCACAGTATGTTTTTAGTTAATGATGCTTTCTATATATTGTATTATGTTACTCTACGTAACCTCACAAATTGCCCCCTGGGGATAAATAAAGTGTTTGAAATGAAATGATCAGTTTGAACTGATACAGCAAAACCGAGACTGTTGTTTGCATATTGTATTTACAGCAACTTAGGATTGCTTTCGGTACAGACAGAGGGTGAAAACAGGTTTTGCAACAATGTAAATAATATATAAATATAAAAATAAAATACAATTTATTTTGAATTTAATTTCAAAGTGAACTATCCCTTTAATCTGTGTTCAGCAAAACATTTACTTACATACATTATTAAATTCAAACTTGTCTGTTAAGATTACTTTATGGACCTGGGGCCCGTTCTTCGTCCGTTGCTTAAAACATCCGAGATGATATCATCGTGCTAATCATGATCTGGCTAATTAGGTTCTTCGAACACACCTGCCGAATATGATTAGTATAGCTGGATTGAGTTATCTGAGATAATTGCGCATTCATGCGCTGGTTTAAAAGGGGATATGTATCGATAGGAGAAACATTTATCAGCAACGCTGCTATTGGCTGTTCAGCATGGCCAAAGAGCGGGCTCAGTTTTTCTCCTCAGCAGAGCAAGAACTAATAGTCGCAATTTATTCTGAATTTTAATGTTTAATCAAAACGCAAGCGAACACCTCAAAGTCTGCGAAAGCAAGGAGAGAGGGCGGGCAAAAAGTAGCAGACAATTTAAATCCGTTAGAAGTGGCCATGTTAGATGTTTTTATCACTTATTAGCCTATATTTTTGTATTTTAATAATTGCATAATTACTTTGTTCATTGTAATGTCAGAGTCACCACACTAGAACATGGGAAGAAATAAAAGTGAAGTATAAAAATATTCTACATAATTTTTGGTTATATTATAGTCTCTTTTATAAAAGGCACTGTTAAATAAATGGTTGTCTGTTTATAAAAGTAACCAAGAAAAAGGCTGAGAAAAAATAAATAAAATATCTTAGTAACCTACACTGTAAAAAAAATGTTTTTAAATTAAGGCTGTATAGTCATTTCAGCATAAATCTTGACTAATGATGAATTGCTTTGACTTGTGAAAGTGAAAGCTGATAAACTTGTTAATGTAAAAATATTTTGCCATGAGTTATTGATCACATTTTTCCCGAGTGTAGTTCATTGTAATGACATTGTGTTTTCCTCTTTTGTGCACTTTTACATAATACACCAATACTCGTATCTGTTCCCAAGAAAGTGGTAGCTGAAATATGTGAAGTAAGTGGACATTTTCTAACTTTCCAAAGGAAAGAAAGTATAAGACTTTGTAATGTCTATTTGTTTCCATTGCACTGGACAGTGAATAAACCCTCTCAGATAACTGTCATATGGAGGAACTAGCCTACCTGCAAGTGCATAATAATAACTTTTACATAAATTACTTAATTTATACTTGTATGCTTTATGGTTGCAATGTAAGTTGCAGGATTCCACATCTACAGAAAGGCCTACAGAAGAGTCTGCACAGACAGAGGAGACATAGGCCTACAGGTGGGCAGTGTATAGCCAACTTTTCCTTTTTATTTGTTGCATGAGGCATGTGTCTAATATATCTTGTTGCAGGCACTTGACCACTGGCTTTTCTTTACAAAGAACAATTGAAATAAAACTCAAGGAACTAAGCATATTTGTCTTTTATTAAACATTTAATGAAAAGTGTTTTTTTTGTGTGGCAATGTTGTGTAATATGGCACATGCAACAATGTCACAGGCCCTGTCAGGTGTGCAACCCTCAGACTTTTCAGACACTGAAATCTTCCCTTTAGTTAGCCAAAGTTAATTTCATTGTGTGCCCTTGTCCTGGCTAGAGCTGCATTGTAACTGGTTTGGGTCAGGGAATGGGGTCATACAACACCTGTCTGCAGGCAGGAACATGTCATAATCACCTATGAAAAAAAATGCAGTTCTGTTAGGATCAGCATAAGTGTATGTAATACAGTGAGCTTGATATTTAATTGTGGAACTTTCCTTACCACTTTCAAATAATGTGCATAAATGTGAATCTCTGAAAATTCTTAAGTCATGCACAGATCCTGGCCATTTTGCTTTCACATTCACATCACATATACATACTTGTGATAGGGAAGATTTTAGTCAACTGCCTAAACAAACAAACAAAAAAACTGCTTTAAAAGAACCGTCGAAGAACCAAACAATCCAAGATCATGCCAAATCGCCAACAATCAAATCCAGCTCACTGAGTTAGCGGCGTACGAAGAACGGGCCCCAGAGTTAACATGTCACTATTATGTTTAGTTTGTTTTCATTAGTCACATGTTTTCCTTTGTTCAGTTTCCACGCCACTCCTTTGTTACCGTGGTCACCGTCATTATGAGTTAATTTGGTTCATCTGTGTTCTATTAATCATCCTCATTTGTGTTTGCTATATATTGTAAGTTGGTCCCTCACATCCATTCTCTGTCTGATCACCGTTATGTGTAAGTGTGTGTTGCTCAGTCTGTTTACCTGTCTTCTGAATTATCATTAAAACATTGTGGGCCCTATCTTGCACCCAGCGCAATTGACTTTGTACACCGACAAATGTATCATTCCTATTTTGCACCCGACGTAAAGCGGACTTTTCCCTCGACAGACGCACGTCGGTAAATTAGGGAATGAACTTGCGCTCCCGGGGACGGTTCAGCACAAAGAGGAGGCGTGTTCCGGCGCAAACGTTCCCTGGTGCTATTTTGCAGTTCCAGAAAACAATTCCACCACAGACCAGGAAAAACCTAGTCTAAAGTCAGTGGCGCATTCAGATGCTATTTTAAGGGTGCATGCTTGGCCATAATAAATGTAGCGTGTGCACAATGTGCATACACTTTGCTTCTCTCATCTACACACAGACGCAGCAGTTGCCATTTTTGCAAACCATACGTAATTACAAGGAAAAATATTCCACATGAGGGAAATCATTGTGGTGTCCATGAAGATGAGAAAAAAATAGGCATAAATCTAGCTTACACATTTACCAAAATTATTATACGCCTGTTTAACCGAAGCTAATTTGGGTGGGTTTCTCCCATCCCCATACAATGTCACTTCTCTGTCTTTTACGGCCCTGACGAGAACGTCGGTCTCCTTGGCTGTGAACCGCTCCTGGCGCACGCCTGGCAAATCCGCCGTTATAATAGCATCCGCCATGGAACAAGCGCGCCTGCTCTTAAAGGGATGACGCTCTGATTGGTTTATTTCACGTTACACCCAAACCACACCTATGAGTAATGTAGCTACTTCAGACCAACCCATTTTAGATTTGCGTTGGGCGCAAGAGTCATTTTTCCCGCCGGTATAATAGCAACAGCGGCCGAGATCCGCCCACAAAGTTACTTGCGTTTCGCGTTTGATACTACTAATTATCTACTTATCTACTACTTCGTCTGCCTTCCTGCAACCCACCGTGATAACATGAGGTAATAATGAACATTAACACAGATTAATAAATACTGTAACAATTATTGTCTCATTCACAGTTAACATTAGTTGATAATGTTAAGATCTTCTTGCAAAGTGTTACCAGATTTTCTTATAAATAAGAGACTTCAGAATCTAGTGAGCCACCAACGTAGGTAGCATTTTAACACATCATATTCGCTGTCCTGTAAAAATCACTGTTCTAAAATGTAGAAATTCCAAATTCTAAGCCAGCATTTTTAGAGAATCACGTTGTTAGCTTAGCAACAATGGAAACCTCTATTGAAATCAATTGTGATATGAGTCTCCTGTGCATTTTGCTGTTGTTATGCTGCTGTCTGCATAACGTGTTAAAAATCAGAAACTAACAGTAACCAGACAACAACATAGTGTCGGCCCAGATCCGGCCCACATCTTTTACGCGTTGAATCCATGATGCTCCATCCATCCATGTTGCTGTCTGGGTATGAGGCTCCATTTCAGTTAAGATACTGCCAGCTGCCTATGTAGATCGTACGTTTTGGAATAGAGTCTTAGATTTGAGTTAGATACCTTTGGATATGACATCAGAATACATTTAATTAAAATCATTCAGGATTTTAATGTGCATATAGCTCCACATGGGATTTCTCTGAAATGTCCAGTAATAATATTACTCATTATTCCCATTTAGTAGGGATCTGTAAAATACTACGCATATCCAATTGGATTCCATGAGTCAAATAAGATTCTATTGAAAAACTGGAATTTTAAACTGGCAGTTTGCTGAAAGATGTAGAAACTCTGCAGTATGGAGTGATGTTGTATTTATGTTGGTGTAGGCAAATTCTACATGAATTAAATATCAGATTCTTTGTGTCCCCTCATGTAATCCACTTGTGAAATTTTATATATTACATTAGCTCTGCAACAGAGGGGGAAGTAAGAGCGAGACGTCCAGAGAGAAAGGGCTCCACTCAATTTTCTGTTTTTCCAGATGAGAGCCCTGTCAAGGACTCATGGAGGCTGATTAGATGTGGCACTCGTTGGACACAGTCCTTCCCGGCGTTTGTTCAGCTCCCCACACAGACTGAGTCCATATACAGTCTCTTCAGCCTTCAAATACGCCATTATAGTGGCCCACATTTGAGTCATTCCTGTTAAGCGCTTATATTTATTGTTGCTCTGCAAAACTCAAGCAAAATCCAGTCATTTCAAAAGGATTTCATGCGATCTGGAGATTTGAGTGAGGAGAAAAAGTTCAGCTACACAGATTTGGCTCATGATGAAGTTGGTCACGCAAATTCACAGCGAAAGCTTTGAAAGGGACTTCATAAGTTGCTAATACTGACAATGGACCTTTTTCTGTCTGGGATCTGTGAAAGAGGACTCAACTGCAGAATGAGTTTTGCAGGTTTATTGACAAGACAGCAGACTAGACAAAGAGATGGTGAGCGAGGAGGTGGTAACGGTCCAAACAGTAGGCAAAGAACAATGCACAATAACAGGCAAGCAGAGAGAGCGGCCGCTGAGACTAGCCCAAGATGACAATAGGCTAGTGAGCATTGATGGCCAGGCATGGGGGAGTACTCTGGGTTCGGCCCGAACTCCGAGCTCGGAGCCCTCCCCCCGGACAGCGCGCCAAATACGCATTAAACTTTACCCCCTCAAATTGTATGTAAGTGTGAACTCGTGAAAGACTATAAACTCAGGTATCTCAGGCACTGCACCAGTCTTGCTGCTAGGCAGTGAGTGTAAGCAGCCAGGGAAGCTCAGATTGCAGGACAGGACTAGAACAAATAAAAGACACAACAAACACGAGACACAACTAGACAGAGACTAAAGCTAAGCAGTAGCTAGAAAGGAACTACAACTAAAGAAGTGAGCTAATAAAGAGAGGAGAACTAATGTTAGGGATAAAGAGAAAACTAATATAATAATGGTTGAAGGCAGACTACTATGGATAATAAGGGAAAAAACGAAATACTAAAATTACTCTAGAATAAGCAGAGAAAACTAAGGGGAAAATACAAAACAATAGCAACTGGAACAGAAGGCAGATCAAGACACAACTAGTAGCATACTACTACTACTACTACTACTACTACTACTTACGAGTCATTCATGAATGTTAATTGCGTCTGTCATGTGACAAATGAACAAAAGACTCGGAAGGTAAAGTAAATATTTATGTTCCCTGTAAATTATTTTTGGCTGCATTACAATCATTTCTTAATTCAGACTATGATCAAGATTGCGTAGGTGGATGTGTTCAGGGAATTTGGCTGTTAAATGAACGAAATGACTCGAAAAAGATTTGTTAATTTTAATGAACGAGATCGAATGAGAGAGTAAGTAAAATGATCCGAACTTTCTATCACTACTACCTACTACTAGCAAACAACTTTAACGCAGCACAAGTCTAGACACCAAGTGGCACAACGATCTGGCAAAACAAGAGGAAAAGAGAACACATTTTCTGCATCTCAATTCACCTACTTATACTACGCCCTAAAAGTATGTACTCTTTTAGTGAAGAAAAAATAGATACTTTTGAGTGTGTAGCAAAAAGTAGACAAGCTTTGGGACATACTATCACGTCATACAATTGCGTCTTTAACGGTAGCTCTCTGTCGCTTAGTTACACGCATCATGTCAACTGAAGACAACTAAAAACTCACCTCTTCCGTGAGCACTTATCCTCATAATAAATAAACAAAAAAATATTTCCTTTTCCTTTAATCCTCCCTTATTGGGCTTATGCTACTCTGAACAATGCCTGAACTTCGTATTTTGAGCACTTTTTGCGTTGTTTTTGCCTCTTCACGATGACTCGCTTAATTTAGTCCTAAATTGTAAGTCGCTTTGGACAAAAGCGTCTGCTAAATAACTAAATGTAAATGTCACGCAAACTGACCTGTCAATCATCCTGTCACACTTAAAATCCTCCACATTTAATTTAATTTAATTACATTTCCTACCGTATCAGAGAGAAATGCAGAAACACGTTGATCTGCAGTCGCGGGTCTTTCATGCGGAGACTCTCCTCATATTAATGCTTAATGATGCATTTAAAAGGTAATGGATAAACACATCTTTATAAAAGTCCATATTGTTATTGCAGATGGAATATAACACGGATAACATTAAATAAATATATATTTTTTTTTTTTTATCAGGTTAAACTTGGATTAGACATTCAAACCTTTATCTGAACCCCTTACCGTCGATCGCACATATCCATCATTTTTTGTAGTTTTTTAACACTTTTTACTCCAAAGCGCAATGGGTTTTGGACAATATTAGCCTTTAGAGTGTGCACGGATCCAGACTTCGAAAATCCACCGGAAATAGTAGATCATCCGGGGACTTCTGGCATCCTCTTTTTAACATACTATGCTTTGGGACACACTTATTCTAATCTCACATACTGTTAAGGATGGATAGTATGAACATTGAGATGCAGGGTTTATAAAGGGAGATGAGAACAGTGAGAACAGGTGAGACAAATGAGGACTCAACAAGCCAAGGTCTAAACAAGGAGGCATGGTAATTGAAAAAAGGGGGCGGGACTAGAGAGCACATGGCCAACACAAACAAAACAGAGCCATGAGGATCTGCGCCCAGACACGACCACAACGCATAATGTAGTCAGCCGGATCCAGGCCGTATCCAGATCAGATGGAGGACCTACTCCTAGACACGACCACAACGCATCCATGAAGTGTCAGCAGAGATTGTGTCAACTAGACTGCCCCCTGTGAAGGCCTCATCGACTCGACAGCCATCCGCACTGATCCTCAACAAACCCATCTCCATACCGGCGTGACTTCGATCTTCAACCAGATGGAACTGGATAATATTCTGATTGTTCCAATCCAATCTGACTTCTGACCTATAATGCTGCTTGAATCATAATCATACACTGTTCGTTCATTGGCTAGAGGAGGACTGGCCCCCTGACTGAGCCTGGGTTCTCCCAAGGTTTTTTTCTCCATTCTGCCACCTGATGGAGTTTTGGTTCCTTGCCACTGTCACCTTTTTCGCCTTTTTCACCTTTGTTGCCATTGGCTTTTGGCTTGCTTAGTTGGGGACATTACATTTAACATTTCATTTAATTTTCAACAATAATATTGATCTGCCTGCATTGACACCATTACATGAGAACTGAACTGAGCTGGACGATGACATCACAGTTTTCTCCAGAGTGGCTATATATATATAAATGAACTAAATGAATAACTTTTTTACAACAAAAATTAAACATCACAAAACTTAATTAAGCTGGACTGTGACGCTATTTTCTTCTGGAAACAAACTTTGTTGCATTATTTTCCTGTTATCTCAGTAAAGTTTTGAAACAATCTGTATTGTAAAAAGCGCTATAATAATAAATGTGACTTGACTTGAATAGTAATAACTTTTTACCTAAAAAAGTTCATTTTAATTTAACCAAACCTTCCACGTGTGAACACTCCTTTTGTTTGCCTCACTCCATCATATTTCATAAAAGCACATAAATTAGTAAGATAATATAAAAATGTCTGTGGACTAAACATTTCAAGCAATGACTTTGTTCTTTAGCTCTTTATTTCCATCTTATTGATTTAATACTCAAGTTATATTTAACAACGTTTAAATTAGTTTGATCATGTCATATTTCTGAAAAGGCTGCTACACATACACAAAATATGTCCTTAAATTAAACAGGCACATTTACTGTTTATAAAAAAAAAGCCACTGCAAAACAGATTAGAAAAGTACTGGATAACATAAATAACCCATTTATGCTCACACAAGCCTGGTAACCTTTCCATGAACACAGTCCTGTCCTTTTCTTTATAACTGATAATATCTATTTAGAGGCAAATTAATGCAGCTGTTTTTTTCCCAGAACCATGGAAAAATAATGGCTTTCCTCAACACTTATTCTGCTTTTGTCTTGTAGGACCAGCTGTGCAGGAAGTTATCTTAAAGTGAACTGGGAATGAACAGCATGCATTTAATGTACAAAGAGCAATTAAGAGCCATTGTGTTGAATTATGAATATTACAGTGTATTAATTTTCTATGGGCATTGATGACTTATGAATTGATGATTGATTGCAACCTTATTTAGGATGAGAGTTCCAATGAGAATCAAAATAATGAATTACATGTAATCACAACATCTGACTTCTTTAGCATTTAAAGGGGTAGTTAACCCAAAAATGAAAATTCCTTATCTCGTTCCAACTTTGGTTAATCTTCGAAATACAAATTAAGATATGTTTAATGTAACCTGAGAGATTCTGTGTTTACCATATGTGATGTCCTCTGTGTTTAAAAGTGAATAAAAGCCTAAATTAAATCTATTCAACATATAAAGAGATTGTATCGCTTCACAAGACTTGGAATAAATGGTTAGTTTCATATGGATTCATTTTACAATGCCTTTATGACCTTTTTGAATCTTCTACATTTTGTTTACCTGGACTTTCAGTAAAGTAAAGGGACGGAAATCTCTCATGTGTCATTAAAAATATATCTTGATTTGTGTTTTGAAGATTTACCAAAGTCTTATGGGCTTGGAACAGTTTGGTGAGTAATTGAGGACAGAATTTTTGGGTGAACCTTTAATGAAAAATGATTTTTGTTTTTAAGCAAGTGTCCTTAACATTCTCCCATTTTCATTGGTCAGAGTTTTGAATTTATAACACCTCTTTAACACCTCTTCCGTAGTCACCTTTCGACATCCTTGCCTTTCTCTTTTTCCCCAGCATGAAATTACCATAGTAATTGAGTATAATCAAACTTTGACTGATATTCGCCTCTCTGTTTTTTTTGTTTTTTTTCTTGGTTGGATGAGGCTTGATTAGGTGTGGTGAATAGTTGGGCCATTTTATGGGTTGGAGATTTGGTTCCATAACTTAGGAGAATTACACCAACCGAAAGTTTACTAAGGGTCACAGTTGATCTCTACCTTTTTTTTCTGCACATTGATAGTAAATTACTACCTTGGGACCATCCTAGCAATCAGCCAACCTCTGTGAATGGCTTTGTAAAAAAAAAAAAAAAAAAAAAAAAAAAAAAGGTCATCAGATGACCCATTTTGATCCCAACCTTTTGAACAAATTTGCTCTGGTATCTGAGCAACCTTTTGATTCTAAAAATCAGAATGTATTGCAATAATGGAAGGTTAACACCGTGTTTTGTTTTTTGATTCATACAACTGTCAATTAAGGTTAATTGATGAAGCTTATTGAAATCAGGTTTTTGGAAAATGTTCATGTACTTTAGATATAATAATAATAAAGACAATAATAAAGCACACATTTTCACGTATGCAAATACTTGAATATAGCAATATATTTTAAAGTAGCCATTTAAATATATACTTATTGAAAATAACCACTTCAGCTTGTTTGTAGTAATTAGAATGTTTTATAAAAACATGTTAGAGGCCGTTCACACGGAACTTGTTTTCCATTCCAACATGCTACTTTTCCATTGTTTTTCAATGTAAACACAATGTGGAAGACATGGACGTCTTTAACTAATGTGCTCTGGTCTCGCACGACACAACATTCTAAAAATGCAGCGCTCAAGTTGAAAGAAGTTCAACTTTTAAGCAATACGTTTGAAGACCTTGTGCTTTTTTCGTTCCACTGACCTGCATCACATATTTCTAACAGCAAAAACGTGTTTGGTGTGAACACGCAGAATGCATTTTTGCATTCCACTGCACTATTTTCCATTGTTTTTCAATGTAAACATGCACTAGCTTGACGCGTTTGACCGTTGCGCTCACATCGCATGTCTTTTGCACCATCTCGCACATGATATGGCATTCTAAAAACGTGGCGCTCAAGTTAAAAGAAGTTCAACTTTTAAAAAATGTATCTTTGGACTTTGCACTTTTTTCATTCCACTGACCTGCATCTTGCGTTTCTAATAGTCAAATCACATTCTGTGTCAACAGGCCCTTATCCTGCCTTTAGTAAATTGACTGTTGGGGCCCTATCAAATGCGGCGCCAGGCGCGATGCAAGTGTTTTTTGCTAGTTTCAGCCTAACGCAGTTATCATTTTCACGTCCTGTGCCACTTTGTTTTAATAGCGAATGCATTTGCGCCCATTTGTGTGCCAATGGCCGTGCTGGTCTGAAAACAAGGTGTGTTCAAGGCGCATTGTTGGCGCGTTGCTATTTTGAGGCAACTGAAATAGACTGCAATGGTGCAATATTAATATGGCACATTAGTAATATGCGCCTATCGGCGGGTCCACAACGTGTGTACACTTTGTTTATTACACACACAGGCCCTCGCAGCAACACACAAACATTTTTAAATATGAAAAATGTTTGTGCGCTTGCGCGTGCCTTACAACAGCTTACAATGACTTACAAAGGTATATAATAGCTACATTTACATTTACATTTAGTCATTTAGCAGACGCCCTTATCCAAAGCGACTTACAAATTAGGACTAAGTTCAGCGAGTCATCATAAAGAGGCAAAAGCAACAACAACGCAGGAAGTGCTCAAAATACGAAGTTCAGGTATTATTCAGAGTAGCATAAGCCTGATAAGTGATGTTTCAAAGGGAAAGGATTTTTTTTTTTTTTTTTTTTTTTTTTTTTTTTTTTTCTATAAGGTTAAGTGCTCACGGAAGAGATTGGTTTTCAGCTGTTTTTTGAATGTTGTCAGGGATTCTGCATTCCGGATGAGGGTGGGGAGAGCGTTCCACCAGCATGGAACTGTAAATGAGAATGTTCTGGAAAGTGATTTTGTGGCTTTCTGTGATGGAACCACGAGACGTCGCTCGTTGACCGATCGTAGGTGTCTGGTAGGGATGTAGACTCGTAGGAGTGAGTGAAAGTAGGAGGGAGCTGAGCCTGTGATAGTTCTGTAAGCAAGCGTCAGTGCCTTGAACTTGATGCGAGCAGCTAGAGGTAGCCAGTGCAGAGAGATGAACAGAGGAGTGACGTGGGCCCTCTTGGGCTCGTTGAAGACAAGACGAGCTGCAGCATTCTGGATCATCTGTAGGGGTTTGGTCGCACATGCTGGGAGTCCAGCCAGAAGGGCATTGCAGTAGTCAAGCCTAGAGATGACCAGGGCCTGGACGATAAGTTGTGTTGCATGCTCAGTTAGGAAAGGCCTGATCTTCCTGATGTTGTGCAGTGCAAACCTGCATGATCGAGCTGTCTTTGAAATGTGATCTGTGAAGGTCAGCTGGTCATCAAACGTTACTCCAAGATTTCTGACCGATCTTGATGGGGTGATTAATGATGACTCTAGCTGGATGGTGAAGTCGTGCTGTAGAGACGGATTGGCAGGGAGGACGAGAAGCTCAGTCTTTGCCAGGTTGAGCTGCAGGTGGTGTTCCTTCATCCATGTGGAGATGTCCGCCAGACAGCTTGAGACCCGTGCAGCTACTGTGGGATCATCTGGTTGAAAGGAGAGGAAGAGCTGTGTGTCATCAGCATAGCAGTGGTAGGAAAAACCGTGTGCCTGTATGATGTGTCCCAGTGATGTGGTGTAGATGGAGAAGAGGAGGGGACCAAGAACTGAACCCTGGGGAACCCCTGTGGTCAGCTGATGTGCTCTGGATACCTCGCCTCTCCATGCGACCTTGAAGGACCTACCTGTGAGATAGGACTCAAACCAGTGGAGTGAAGTTCCTGTGATGCCCAGTGATGAGAGGGTGGACAGAAGGATCTGATGATTCACCGTGTCGAAGGCAGCAGACAGATCCAGGAGAATGAGGACTGAAGATTTGGAAGCAGCTTTTGCGATCCGTAGGGCTTCTGTGACTGACAGTAATGCAGTCTCAGTTGAATGTCCTTTCTTGAAGCCAGATTGGTTGACATCCAGCTGGTTGTTTAGAGACAAGAAGGATGTTAGTTGGTTGAAGACAGCTCTTTCAAGTGTCTTCGCAATGAATGGTAGGAGAGAGATAGGTCTGTAATTCTCTACCAATGATGTGTTTAGCGTTGGTTTTTTGAGCAGTGGAGTAACCCGAGCCTGCTTGAATGCTGTAGGGAAGGTGCCAGTGTGGAGGGATGAGTTGATGATGTGTGTGAGTGATGGTAGAAGTGTGGGAGAGATGGCTTGTAGAAGGTGTGAGGGGATGGGGTCAAGCGTGCAGGTGGTAGGGTGACTGGAGAGGAGAAGTGTAGATACTTCTTCCTCGGTTAGCGAAGAAAAGGAGGACAGAGGGGTATTGGCTGTGGAAGGGGTCGGTCTGGGTTCCTGTGTGTGTGGAGCTGAGAACTGACTGCTGATAGCTGTTGTTTTGTTGGTGAAGAAGGTCGCAAAATCGTCAGCAGTTAAGGAGGAGGCGGGAGGTGGTGGAGGTGGACAGAGGAGAGAGTTGAATGTCTTGAAGAGTAATCGTGTGTTGGAGGAGCTGTTGATCTTGTTGTGGAAGTATGAAGATTTTGCAGCATGAACATCAACAGAAAAGGAGGAGAGGAGAGATTGATACATACTCAGGTCAGATGCGTCTTTTGATTTGTGCCATTTCCTCTCCGCTGCCCTGAGTTTGGTCCGGTGTTCCCGAAGAACCTCAGATAACCAGGGGTTAGAGGGAGTAGTGCGTGCTGGCCTGGAGGAGAGAGGGCAGATAATGTCTAGAGAAGAGATTAGAGTGGAGCATAAGGTGTCCGTTGCGGTATTCACATCCAGAGATGAGAATTGTGAGGGTGGGGGAAGAGAGGATGACACGGCAGAGGAGAGATGGGAGGGGGAAAGTGAGCGCAGGTTTCGTCGGTTCACAGACGAAACAAGTGTACATACACTACAAGTGTATGCACTACTTGCTTTATGCAAGCACTATATAGGATAAATCACTATACAGGATTTACCCTATTATACTTTATCGACACGAATTGATAGGTCAAACAGCCACCCACAAATTGTCTATAAATAGGTTGTCTTTGAGTTCACAAGAACAACGGTTAAAGCTGCCGTCGGCAAGTCTGGCAGATTGGGTCGATTTGCCAAAATTTTGAATGTTTACAACTCTCATGCCCCTCCCCACTACCAGCGAGCACCCTCCCATCGAGGTCGTGCTCGTCAGTGCGTCACTGTGCGTGTGTACCTGATTTTCTGTGAACGCGTCCGTCTCTTCAGCATCTATCAACACCATGGACTCGGAGGTAGGCTGCCCTGGCTAATCTATCCATAGATAGCAATAACCGAGGAATTGGAAGCTTGTTAGTAGATTTTCTCTCCGCCATCACGCTTCATGCAATCTCCAGGCGAACTTCAGGCGTGGCGTGTGCATGTGATTTTAACGTGCGCGAGTGAGGGGGGATCTGTGGCGTGTGCACGACCTGTGATTGACAGTCAGATCTCACACCCCCCTGCGCTGATTGGACCCGATGATCCGGGAGCGGTGGATTTTTGCAAAACAAATAACACGCTCCAGGTGGAGTTAGAAGCTCGGGTTTTTTTCTAAAACCATCTTATTTATGTTGTTCTGTCGGATTATAGTGTCAATTTCACTGAATATGATCAAAAAATTTTGCCGACGGCAGCTTTAAATTACTTGTCAGGCTACAGAAGAATACCATAATTCCTCCGTTCAATTAGGCTTAAGACATCAAGAGTCATGCAGACCTATAACAACCCAGCCACAACACATAATTGGGAATAACATGCCTTACCTCAACACAGAATGGATTTCAAGGACTTCGTGCGCAGATCAATGGCCTCCAATGTTTGTTTTTTCAACGAATCTGCACCGCAGCGCCACCATAGCTTAATGCTCATGACAAGAATGGCATGTATAATTATCTTTATTGAAGTGAATTAGGTTTAAATCGCCATCATGCATGAATGAATGATATTTTTGCTATGTTACACATAATTATCCACGATGATCACATTACACAAAACTGAAATTGCACGTCAAAATAACACATTGTCAATATTTTTGAGACCCCCCAAAATTTCACAAATCTCGTTTTAAGGGAAGCCCATGTCTTATTAAGGGGAGCCAAGCTCCCCCTAGCTCTCCAGTAGTTTGCACCCTGGCAAACGAATCTCCATTGTGAAGTGGGACCATTAATATTGGACTACTTTGTAATTCATTCACACCAAATCTACTCAAATTCACATTTTATACAAATGTAATATTTTAATCAATTTCAGATCAATACACAATTAACTTTTAGATCAATTTACCAATTATACCCTATTTCCTACATGACTCAAACACATTGTTTTCACTAACCAAGTGATGATCTCAGACCAGATCTAGCCTATCTTGCTTCATTGAAAAGCAATGTTAAAAATGTCTCAATTAATAGGAGAACTGAATACGAGCACCAGGAGAGATGTATAACCACGTTTGAAAGTGGCCCAAAGCAGATTTCAAAAAGATAAATGTGTAAAAGTGCCCTACGTTGCCCCTACAGATCAAAAACACAGGTTTACACAGCAGGTAAAATCTCCCAAGTCTCTTTTTCTCTTTGACCCAAGTCAAGCTGACATCCTCACCTCCTATTAGTAGTCTATTTCTGGAAGAGTGTAAGTCATGCTGACACTACTGCTCCTGGGGAGTGGAAGCTTCATTCCTGTTGCTTTGGCTGCAGTAACTTATCTAGCTAGCATTTGTCCCAAAAAAAATTTTAAAATTAAAATAATAATAATAATACAAAAATAGGGTTAGGGGTGGGTATTATAAAAGGGTTAGGGTATTATCAAATATATAATATTTTATGTTGTTATTGGCAAGTATATAAACACAGTAAACACAGAATATCATTCATATATTAATACATATATTACATATAATTACATATTATTAGCCTTATTGATAACACTTATGATAAAAAAAAATCGAAACTATATATATATAGTCCCTTCATACTTTTGCATTGTAAATATTTCCTCTTATACAGACAGGAACATTTCAAATCTTGCTTAACGACAACTGATTTTCCATTACATACGCACGACAACGACAGATGCAATGTCAAATTCAATAAATCATGCATGGCTTGCACTCTGAGTGTGAAGTTTTTGAGTGTATATTGCTGTGAGGAGCTTTGCTGTGAATTATTTTCTACCTACAGTAACTGTCTTCCGACTTATAAAACATTTCTATAAACAGCTCAAAGGCAGGTGATAACTGGGCAGCGATGCCAAATCTCCTGGGAAACTATTATTCTTTTCATACTGCGTGAAAATAACATGCCACCGGTTCTACCCTGTTTCAATATTTGTGCTATAATCAGAGATTCAACCTTTACGAAGCTATTATCCTAGTACTGAAAATGAAAACATACACAATGTTATGCAGTGTTCTGTTGATAGTCTTTTTCGCACTGTGTTAACAAAAGAACCCTTCTAAATTTTCACTTTTATGGAGAAACAATTGGGCCCATTTTCTGGTCATTTTTTTTATTTTTTATTTTTTATCTGTATTGGAGGGTAATGTTCCCTGTGCAGTCATAAATTAGCATAATAACCATTGTCTGGCATATGCTTCAGATGTGTGACTCTCTCTCCTCTTCTTCGTTCTGTGGCATATGAAATGCATTAAGTAGCCAAAAGTATATGGACACTCCAAACACTTACACATTCATGTTGAAAATTTAATTTCAAACAACAGGTGATAATTGGCAGTTTGCCTTTACTTTGCAGCTATTGTGAATAAGCAGATCATAACTTAACATAAAAGGATTTTTCTTTTCCATCACTTTTATTCAGCATATGTGTTATTTAGTTTTGTGGCATCAGGACTTCCCCCTAGTTTTTAAGGTCTAAAAATGTCTCGGTTACGTATGTAACCCTCGTTCCCTGAGTAGGGAACGGAGACGTTACGTTAGTGACGATGAATGGGGTTTCGCTTAGAAAGCCTCTCACCTTCGAGTATACAAAACGAGCCAATGGCAAGAAAATGCCATGGGTCTGCAGAATTTGCACACCGTAAGTCCGCCCCACCTCGTGGGTATATAAGGAAGTACGCTGGCAATATGCAGATATGTTTCTTCGCTGAGGAGCCGAGACTGAACTCCGGCGTTCCAGCGGTACAGCGGAAGTGGCAGGGAGACGTAACGTCTCCGTTCCCTACTCACTACGAGTTACGTCAGTGACGACGAATGGGGTTCCCAATCTAATCACGCCACCTCGGCTGTCTTCCAGTGCCCTGCGTAAGTCTGAGCTCCCTGTTGTGAGGCTAGCACGGACGAAGGACTCCTACTTAACACAGGAATACAAAGGTACACTGGGAAGCATATCTCAGTGGAAATATGCAATTATTGCCTGCCCGAAGGGGGGAATACACTTAGGAATACACATATGACCCGGAGGGGGATGCATATGGAAAATCACTGGGGTGTCCAGCCACAGGTAGAATATTTCAACCCCAGGGGTGGCAAGGTGGCTTGCCGAGGGAAAGACACATGCTCAGAGAGGCTTACAGTGGAAATACACACGTGGGGGTCGCCCAGAGGGGGAACCATGTACATGGAGGCACCTAGCCAAGTGGCATAACTCTGGCGTTGGCGTCAACAGCACTGGAGGAACTCAGGGCCTGTGGGAAAGCTCACCTGAGGAGAATAATCACACGTATCCCATCCGTGGAGAGGAATGGCGAGCAAGCGAAGACACCTGAGCAGAATCTAGTTCCGGCTGGTTGAAGCGAGTACATAAGAAGAAACCAAGGGGGCACGGTCGACCTTGCTGCTGGTAGCCAAAGCAATGGTGTCCACTGGAGAGAGCCTCTCCCTTCAGCTTCCCACCATAACAGACAAAGAGCTGGTCTGAGGTCCTGAACACTGCGTTCTGTCTACGTAAGCACGGAGGGCGCGTACTTGACAGAGCAGTGCCAATGCTGGGTCTGCCTCCTCCGAGGGCAGCGCTTGCAGGTTCACCACCTGGTCTCGAAAGGGTGTGGTGGGAACCTTTGGCAGGTATCCAGGCCGGGGTCTCAGGATCACATGAGAGTAGGCCGGCCCGAATTCCAGGCACCCTTTGTCAACCGAAAATACCTGCAGGTCCCCTACCCTCTTAATGGAGGCCAATGCAACCAGGAGCGCTGTCTTCATTGACAGGAACTTAAGCTCCACTGATTGCAGAGGCTCAAAGGGAGCACTCTGCAGGGCAGTTAGCACCACTGAGAGGTCCCAAGAAAGAACGAGAGGAGGGCGAGGAGGATTCAGTCTCATCGCTCCTCTCAGGAACCTGATGATCAGGTCGTGCTTTCCCAGAGACTTACCTTCAACTGCATCGTGATGTGCGGCAATAGCGGCAACATACACTTTCAGGGTGGAGGGAGACAGCCTTCGCTCCAACCCTTCTTGCAGGAAGGAAAGCACGACACTGATCGGGCATTTCGTGGGGTCTTCACGATGGGAAGAACACCAGTTGACGAAGGGGTTCCACTTCAACGCATAGGCATGTCTCATGCATGATGCTCTAGCGGAAGTGATGGTAGCCACCACCGCTGGTGGTAGGGTACTCAAACCTGCCTCGTCCAGGAGCCACACGTGGAGGTTCCAAGATCAGGATGAGGGTGCCATAGGGTGCCCCATCTATGAGAAAGGAGGTCCTTCCTCAGAGGAATTGGCCAGGGAGGTACTTTCGTGAGGAGTACTAGTTCGGAGAACCAGGTCCGGTTGTGCCAATAAGGGGCAACCAAAATGACCTGCTCCTCGTCCTCCCTGATCTTGCACAGGGTCTGTGCAAGAAGGCTCACTGGGGGAACACATACTTGCAGAGGCCCTGCGGCCAGCTGTGCGCCAATGCATCTGTGCCGAGCGTGCCCTCGGTCAGGGAATAAAACAGGTCGCAATGGGACGAGTCGTGGGAGGCAAACAGGTCTACCTGTGCGTCCCCGAACTGATCCCAAATCAGCTGAACCGTCTGGGGATGGAGTCTCCATTCTCCAGGGAGAGGCTGAACCCTAACCCTAACCCTAACCCTAACTGTGAGAGCTCGTCGGCTGCACAGTTTAGGTCTCCTGGAATGTAAATGGCTCGAACCGACCTCAGATGCTTCTGACTCCATATTAGGAGGTGGCGGGCAAGTTGCGACATAAGGCGGGAGTATTGAACTGTCGCGGTATTGTCTGATCGGACTAGTACGTGCTGGTTCTTGAGCAACGCACGGAAGCGGTGCAGAGCCAGACGTACTGCCAGCAACTCGAGGCAACTGACATGCCAAAGGCGCTGGGGTCCTGTCCAGGTACCCGTGGCAGCATGTCCATTGCACATGGCGCCCCAGCCCGTGGTGGAGGCATCTGTTGAGACAACAACATGCCTGGAAACTCATTCTAAGGACACTCTGGCCTGGCGTTGCTGCGGCTGCGGATGCCATATGCCCCAGGAGCCTCTGAAATAGTTTAAGTGGAACCGCACTCTTGGCCTCAAATTGACGGAGGCAAGTCAGCAGTGACTGTGCGCGCTCGCTCGTAAGCTGTGCGCACATGGCGACCGAATCGATTTTTATACCGAGAAAAGAGATCCTCTGCACGGGGAAAAGTTTGCTCTTCTCCCAGTTGACCCGAAGGCCCAGACGAGCTAGGTGCCGGAGCACTAAATCCCTGTGTTCGCAAACCTGGTCTCGAGAGTGAGCTAGGATCAGCCAGTCGTCGAGATAGTTCAGGATGCGAACCCCGTGTTCCCGTAGAGGAACAAGGGCTGCCTTGACAACCTTTGTGAAGACGCGAGGAGACAGGGCTAGCCCGAATGGGAGAACCGCGTACTGGTATGCCCGCCCCTCGAAGCAAACCTTAGGAACGGTCTGTGTCGAGGTAGAATGGAGACATGGAAGTAGGCGTCCTTCAGGTCGATCGCTGCAAACAAATCCTGTGGCCGCACACATAGAAAATGCGTTTGGCCGTGGCATCCTGAACGGCAGCCTGTGAAGGGAGCGGTTCAGGACGCGGAGGTCCAGGATTGGCCATAACCCACTGGACTTCTTGGGGACAATGAAGTAGGGGCTGTAAAGCCCGGACCTCATTTCGGCTGGAGGGACAGTCTCGATCATAGTGAAGCGGCCTCCCCTGAAGCGGGGAGGAGACCGTGCGAACTGAATCGCATAGCCGAGCCTGATGGTTCGGGCAACCCAGCGGAACAGGTTGGGAGCTCTAGTCAGGCTCCCAAGAACTGTGCCAGCAGCGTCATGCGAACCATAGACGTACCCGTGGTGGTGCAGCGAAGCGGAATGACCGGCCCGGACGTGGGTGGCATAGCGGCCCGGTCTGGGGGTACGGTCATTAGCCGCATCCTGCCAGAGGAGGCCAGGGAAGGACCAGCGTTCCACAGGGCGTGCTCTGGCAGGGGTCTGGCAACAGAGGGGGACGAGAGTGGCGAGGCTCGTGAGCGGAGCGCACTGTCATCCACAGCCTCTTGGACTCGGAGGAAGGGGCATCAGTTCTTGAAACAAGAGATTCCCTGCTACCAGCTCCTGAGAAGAACTGAGCGCTAACTCCAAGCTGCCCATCTCGAAAGTGCTGCTTAGCCTGGCGTTTGACCGGCTAAGGGGCGGAGACGGGCAGTGCCGCCCTCCTGCATCCTCCTCCTGCCCGGGGCCGGTGAAGGCTCGAGGGGAGGAGCCCCAGGGAGGCAGCCTCGGCGGGAAGCAGACTAAGAAGACCGCACGGACGGATGACCGTTGGTGCAGAAGGCCTCAGTCCGCTTCAGGGGAGGGTCGAAGACTGTTGGGCGCAGTCCTCAACCACACCGCAGAGCAAGCCGCCCGTCTCAAGAGTGCTACCTAGCCAGGCATTTAGCCGGCTAAGGGGCGGAGACGGGCGGTGCCGTCCTCCTGCAACCCTCTCCTGCTCGGGGCCAGAGAAGGCTCGAGAGGAGGGGCCACAGGGAGGCGGCCTCGGCGGGAAGCAGACTAAGGAGACCGCACCGACAGATGACCGTTGGTGCAGAAGGCCTCAGTCTGCTTCTGGGGGGTCGAAGACTGTAGAGTACAGTCCTCAACCACACCGCCGAGGAGCCCAGCCTGGGACATGGGGGAGCTGAGAAAATGAATTCTCAGACCCCCTCACATCAACCTGGCTGAGCCCATTCCTGGACCACGCAGGTACCGATGTCGCCCGTAGAGCGAGGTCAGTAGTGTGCGTGGCGGATCGACCAGTCCGGACATGGGAGGCATAGCGTCCCTGCGTGGGGGCATGGTCGAGTTTTCGCATTCTGTCAGTGTTGGCCAGGGAAGGACCAGCGTTCCACGGCGATCTGGTCTGACAGAACTCCCGGGTCAGCACTGCCGTGAGGGCGAAGGCGACACACAGCACTGCATGCCTGTGCCACGATAGTGACAGAGCACAAACAGCCCATGATCGCCACGCAATCGAGTGCAGCGAAGGCGGATGACGCCTGCGGGCCGCGATAAGTCACAGGGACTCTCGCAAGCCGGAGGCGTCCTGATGCACGTCTGGGAGAAAGGCACTGGGGGCAAGAGCTGTAGAGCAACACGTGCCCAGGAACCAATCATCAAGCCTACAGCGCTCAAGGGGAGGGCGGTGCCACTCCAACCGATGCTTTCAGCTGCCCGGGAAAGCAAGGCCATCAGCTCTGGATCTGACTCGACTAACGCGGACACTCCCGAGGGAGGCAACACAGTCGAATCCTAATTTCCAGAGGAATCAAGCCCGCCTTGTGATGCTGTGAGTGACATGACACCATCTGCTGGAGCCCCGAATGAAAATACTGAGTCCCCGAGAGGAACCAGGCACACACGGAAGCCCCACGGTTTGCCATGTGGAGGGGGGCGGGGCCCGAGGAAAGCTCGTCCGGTATTATGCCACACCATAACCCTCAGATCACCCTGGCCACCAGCCAAAGTATCCCCTCTCGAGGAAGAGATAGATTGGGGTGTGGCAGAGGGGACTCTCACACAGAGATCATTGAGTCTCGATCTATGAACATCGTGATGGTCATGTTCCCGCAATGAAAACATGACTCATCCACGAGCGCTGCCGAGCGTGATTAAGCCCAACACGCGAAACAGCGCTCGTGACCGTTAGGCAGATGAATCACATGCCCACATCCAGTAAATACACGGGCGAGCTGCACTGCACAGATCAGCAGCAGGCAATGTGATCTCGCTGGAATGCGCCGTCACACCAACACACTGAAGAGCTGGATGATTCAGAATGGCTGTAGGAGTGAAGAGAACTCTTGGCTCCGAAGCGAAAACATATCTGCATGTTGCCAGCGTACTTCCTTATATACCCACGAGGTGGGGCGGACTTACGCTATGCAAATTCCGCAGACCCATGGCATTTTCTTGCCATTGGCTCGTTGTGTATACTCGAAGGTGAGAAGCTTTCTAAGCGAAACCCCATTCGTCGTCACTAACGTAACTCGTAGTGACCACGAAAGGGAACTTTAGTTATTTTTTTTGTTAACTTTAGTACTATATATATTATTTTTATGTAGTCATATTTTAATGTACTTTTCATATTAGTGGTAGTTTTAAATATTTATGTCCTTTTTTTCTGAGATTGTTGTGCATATTGACGATGTTTTAACCTATTCTCACCTTTGCAAATAGTTCTTGTTGTATGTTTACATAGATTTTTCATGCACTAAATAAACTAAAGGGCCATGTGGATAGTTGATATAAAACATCAATCTGTGACAGCAATGTTAAATGGTTAAACATCTTTAAAAGATAAATTAAGATAAATAAGAAATAAATACACCTTGTCTATACTATACAAGACGCAAGTAGCACAATGTGACTCGACAAAAGCAAATAGAACCCATTGTTTCTTCACAGACTCATTGGAAAAAATATTACCTGTGGTGATATTTTTGCTAAATGTTTTGCAATATAATTTTTCAAAACATACAAAACTATTATTATGGGGCAGATTACTGATTAATAAAGACTTATTTTCAGGTGGTTCCTTGCACAATACTATATTATTACCTCAAAACACCTTTACCATAGAGCATGATTTGCATCACATACCCAGTTCCATAAGTTTGGCTTTTTTTTACTTGCTCGGTAGCCCACCGTAGCCCAGCAGCATTGTTCTTGTGATGTGAAATGTGCAAGACTCCTGTGAAATATGAGTAATGACAAATGACCTCAAAGACTCTTCGAATCAAGCTAAAATGGCATGGTTGCTTCAGCAAATGTATTTTATGTCACATTTGCTTCTAAAATCTAATACCGCCCTACCATATAGTATGCAAAAAACAGTACACCAACAGATTAGTATGTCCAAATACATAGTATTCGAAAGCAGTAGGCAAAAGTACCCGGATGACCTACTACTTCCGGCGAAATTCTGAAGTGCACAATCAATGGACACTTTACTATCCCATGAGCCCACGGCGAATTTGTGAAAGGCACTGAAGCGACACAACTGATGTCGGTAGGTCACGTGACAGTAACAACATGGCGGATGCAGTGCTTCTGAATTTCATTCATACTACCATGTTCATATACTGTAGAACATACTTTTCTAACAGTTGCAAAGTAAATTTTAAATTCAAATTTATAATGTGTTGTAACTTGTATTCCAACTGAAATGAGCATGCAAAACTATTATTACAGGGGGGCAGATTACTGATTAATAGGGATGCCACAATTCTCAATATAATATTGAACCGTTCGGTACGACATCCACGGTTCAATACGCCCTTGTGAATTGCGTTTTTTTCGGTTTTACGTTTGAATAATTTATGTGCGTTTTATTTCTCTCCGAATTGACTGTTTGTGTGTGCCTGTAAGCTGTGAGCTGAGATGAGGATACTCCTCCCCGCGAGTAAATATTAAATCACTATGCTCTAAAGTTAGGGGGCGCTTAACCATCATTCCACACTTTAACATGGCGAGTGGCGGTTAAGTGAGGCAACAGTACAAGGAAGCGCCGGCGTCTTTCAAATCCGTGGTGTGGGGACATTTCGGTTTTGCCGTTCACTGTAAAAAAAAAAACTGTGAAAAAACGGTATTATTCCGGCAGCTGGGGCGCCAGAAAATTACCGTAAAATAACGGCAAAAAACAATCTCGTTAAAATACAGTAATTTTCCATAATTAAATAACAGATTATATCTTTAATATTACATAAAATCTTATGTAATTATTGGGATTTTAACGTTTAAAAAAAGTCATATACACCTTTAAAACAATTAAATACTGTAAATTTAAGGTTTTATACAATTATTTTATATAATAATGCTGTCTATCTACAGTAATTTTCTTTTAATATAGTTTTTCTGTGTAAAATAACAATGAAATTATGTATAAAAAATGCACACAAGTACATAAATTCAAATACAAATGTTTGTAAATTTACAGTTTTTATTTTTATTTGTACCGATCCAATTTCACAACATCTCTAATTAAGTTCTTAATAATAGCGAATGTACAGTCAATTTCTTTTAAATTAACTAAATGTATGAGTACAGAATACCTGCATATTTACAGTATTAGTAATTGAACAAACACTAAACATCAAGATAAGTGATTGATAGGAAATAGATGCTTAGTATATAATTTAGAACATGTAAATATATCCACAATAAAAAGCAATTACCGTATACCTTTACAGTATAACTTATTTTAACATTTACAATTACATTTTATCCAAAGTGACTAACCAATTAAGATAATAATTAAAGATAATAAAAAGCAACAAGTGCAGTGACAAGTCCCAGTTAGTCGCACAGTACACATAGCAAGGTTTTTTTTTTTTTTTACAAAGATATAGTATTATTGGGTGAAGTGTTTATGAAAAAGATGGATCTTTAGCAGTTTCTTGAAAATGTGTTGAGTTGCGCCGGTCATTCCACCACCAGGAAACAGTCCAGGTAAATGTCAGTGAAAGTGGTTTTGTGTCTCTTTGGGATGATGGCACCACAAGGCGCCGTTCACTTGCAGAACACATGCTTCTGGAGGACACATAGATCTGAAGCAGTGAGTTTAGGCATAGGGCTACCTTTAAAGACAACTCTTGCTGCAGCATCTGGATCAGTTGCAGAGGTTTGACTGATACTGGAAGAGCTGCCAGGAGAGCATTACAATAGCCCAGTCTGGATAGAACAAGAGAGTTGTGTAGCTCCGATAGGAAGGGCCTGATCCTCCTAATGATAAGGCAAATCAGCAGGATCACAGCAAGTATGTTTTGGCTGAAAGTTGAACCATAAGCAGTTCTGTCTTGGCAAGGCTGATTTGAAGGTGAAGGTCATTCATCCAGCAAGAATTTTCCATCAGGTAGGCTGAGATGCGAGCAGCAACCGTCAGATCATCTGGCTGGATTAAAAGGTAGAGATATGTGTCATTAAGATATTAGTGATAGGAAAAGTCATGTTTCTAAATGACAGAGCCTAGTTAAAAAAAAGAAAGAAAGATGGGTGGAATCTAACACAATCGTAATCTTGCTGTAGCAAATCCAAACCTTGTGCATACTTTTAGTGCAATCATATGGAATCAGAAGACTGTTATGAACATATGGAATCAGAACCATTATGATTTTTATGTTTTAATGAATTCTTCCCATACCTTGTTTGCCATGATCATCTGCTTTCCACGTGACCTGAAATCACACACACACACACACACACACACACACACACACACACACACACACACACACACACACAAGTTATTTTAAAACTCAGTATTAGATTTACACATGTCAGAATATGTTCCATTGGGACAATGCAAAAACTCAACTGACTATGATCTTGAAGCTGAGCTGGAAAGGCCAGCAGTAATATTTTGAGCTGCCATGTGATTTTAGCTAAGTTACATTTATAGAAAGTAACATTAAATGAATATGATTTACTGTGACCTAGACCTAGATACACCTAGGGGTTCATCATGTTGTATTCATATTCTAGTCTTCCTGTTCTAGGCTTTCCTGTATCATCAACAAGTACGTTAAGTTACAGACAGTATTTCGATTTCTTAACGGTCTTAATAAAGTTAGTCATGTTAACTATTACGAAATAAACAAAAGAAACACAGTAGGCCTATTTTTAGTAAAACTGTGGCTATTACAATGGTAAAAAAATCAGCTAAAAACGTGTTTACTACAATTTTACTATAATAAAATAAAGTAAAAAAAAAAGTTTACAAAAAAAATAAAAATAAATTGAAAAATAAAGTTTTCAGCTTCCAGACATGGTTTCAAAATGTCCCGCCATTTAAGAGATTGGTTTAATGTTACTGACTATCATAACGAAGATTTTATACACAATTATGGACTTTAATATGAATAACAAGTCTACTAAAGATTGTTTTAGGTCTATAAGTTAACAAGTAAGTTAGAGTGGGTTCAACTGATCTTTCTTAACACAGATCGATAATTGAAAAGACCCATGCTGCATTTGTGTTTTGCCCTCGACGCCAGTTATGACTGAACATAATTTAAGAATGCTAACGTTAGCATGGAAACAGTCTAACCACTTAACACAAATGTAATATAAAATATCATTTACATGTAGTATTAGACTCTTACCTCAGCCGTTGATCGGTCGGGATGCGGTCTGCTGTGACGAACCAGGCTCACTGAAAAAGGGCGCGTTAATCCGGACTGACTGACACCAGACTACAACTAATCTGTGTTCAGCAGCGCTCCTGCTCACGGCTGCTTCTGTCGAATACGATTATAGCTCTGAATTCAAATCTCCCGCTTGCCCTTGACACAGATCGACGACAGAGACAGATTTGTAGCTAACCGTTGTGGGCTGGGCGGGACTAAGCAACGAAACGTAATGGCGGATAATTTGAATCTGCGCGCGGCCGCGCGCGCGGGCAGCCGGGCACACACACACACATTCAAACGCACACAAAGCCACGCAATGTGCAGCAACGCAGATTTGGAAAAACGATTCATAAAAGACATAAAATATAGGCCTAAATGAAATTTACGGGCAAATACAAATGATGATCAAAATGAACATCTATTTGCAAGACAAAATTAAAAGATTATAAATAATTAAATAGGCCTGCCTAATGTGTGGACAAATCTTAAAACTCACTTTAACCCCCACATGCTTAATAATCTTTAAGGAAAACATGTTAAGTGACTGCTGATTTCTGCAGTTATACCTTATTTTTCTTTGTTTTCTAATTCCACAGAAATAATCTGTAAAATATTACTTAATTTTTTATGTAAAATTACACATAACCCTATAAAATTACAGATAATTTCCTTTAAAAAACGTTAAATTAATGTAAAACCACAATAAAAGCAATTACCTGTAAATTTAATAGTGGATCTTTAAATTACAACAAATATCTGTAAAATAACAGGTATTCACTGTATAATGACAAAACGGCAAAATTCTGTAAAAAATACAGACAGTTTCCTGTAAATTTACAGTTTTTTTTTACAGTGTTGAGTATAATGCAGAAAAAAAAAAAAAACGGTAAACAAAAAAAATTACTGTGTGCAAGCATTGTTTTACATGTGTAGCCTACTCAAACGGAAACACTTCCAACATGACTGCACATCTGCGGCACCATCACCCAGCAATATCACTGTCTGAATGCACAAATATGTTTATTTGAAATGGTCAATTTATGTTTAGGCTACTAACTTCACGTGTATGTTTATTTTCAAAATGTAGGTATTTATGTATTCCCCAGTTTGTACATGGGCTACCAGCAGCTGTGAGATGTCAGTGTTAATTGTATATTATACAATAGGCCTACACTAGGAACTAATGGACTTTTCTTAGCTTTTAAGTAAAATAAACGAGTATTGCAATAAATCGTTTTTATTTCTGTTCTCCTTAACCTCTTACTGTTCCTATTGCCTAAGCATAGAATAACAAAAAAAACACTCTTATGTGTCAAGCCATCAGAACCGAACCGAACCGAACCGAACCGAAAACCGTGGTTAAAAAAACGAGTTTTGAACCGTGGGCTAACTGTATTGTTGTATCCCTACTGATTAATATTATTTTCTCACGGTCACAATCTATTTTGTTAAAAGCGCTATATAAATGAAGGTGGCTTGACTTGACTTGACTTGACTATAAGTAACTTTGCAACTACATGTCAACTAACTCTCAGAGTATTAGTAGACTGTTTGCGTAATATCTGCTAACTCTTTATTGTGATGATCCTCTAACAGACATTCTACTGACTATAAGTAACTCTGCAACAACATGTAAAGTTTTTCTAACCCTAACCATACCAGTCTACTAATACTAATTCTACTAATAGGTTAAACGTCAAAAGAATGTGTTAAAGGGACCATCAAAATAAAGTGAAACCAAAAAATGTAATAAACTGTGGTGGGATTTCGAACACCGAGCTCCTTGTTACAATGACAGAGTAGGCGTTCTAAGCCATGAAATTTTTGCAAATTCACATTAATGTTAAAAATCACATGTTAACTAGAAATTGAAGTAGGCTAATTATCACCTTTAGTATCCTACTGTACTGGTCCTTTACTATAGTGATATTGAATAATAAATGTTTTTAAAAATCATTCTAAATGTTAATAAAAAGTTACATTAAATGAATGTTATGTTTGTATAAATAATATTATAATATTGATATATTGTTATTAATCAGAACAAATTATTCTGCCAGGCGATAACTAATTAGCCTGCTGTAAGCTGTTTATCAACTGATGTGCATTTCACTGTGTGTGTGTGTGTGTGTGTGTGTGTGTGTGTGTGTGTGTGTGTGTGTGTGTGTGTGTATGTGTTTGTGTGTGTGAGCATTTTACAATGGCTTTGATCATGTATCATCCAATCAGAATTCAGGGTCTGAACTATCCATTTTATAATTACTGCTTTGTTTTCCAATGCTGTCCTGATTATTTCAGAAGATCTGGGATCATCTGACTGTACACAGGTTTCTTGGCATCTCTGACTGGCCGTTATATACTTTTTCAGGTCATTTTCTACATTATATTTCCAACATAAATGACAAAAATGCTTAAATGTAGCTAAATTGATGTTGCTTGATTGATAGTTGGTGTTGATTCCCCGATGACATCTCATCCTGCAGAAAGCATCCTTCCTTCTCCATCTGCATCCTTACACTTACCGTCACCGCATCGGCCCTAATTTGCCTTTTAATTCCCATCTGTGGTGAAGAGCAAACAAACGGATGCATTTGTAAACAACTGTCTCGCCGCTTTCTACCTCACTGCCTTGATGCGACCCGGAGGTGTAGCTGACAGTTTTTTTTCTTTTTTTTTTTCTAATCTGCAGGTTTCTCTCTCTCTTGCTCCCTCTCTCTTTCTTTTGCATCTGAATAAATCACTCCGACAGTCCTCCCTTTTCTGTTATCCACTACTGGACCCGAATGCATCCCTCCATATATGGCACACTGCTCTGGACCTTGTGCTATGATGCGAAACTTGACAAGGTGCCTTAGAGGCAATGAATCGCACACATGTCGTTTGCTAATGTTGCACACCCAGGCGAAGGGCTGCCCTTAGATGAACACTGATTCATCCCTCTCGCTCTGTATCTTAAAAGGTTGGAGTTATCTGAAGCCTTTTAAAATGAAGTAGGTGAATTCACACTGGGAATTTTCAGATAACAATCTTTATTTTTGCCATTCCAAATATTGGCGCAAAAATGACACTCTTAAACCTTTAACAGATGAATCTGGAATAATTCCTTGGTAGGTAAACACTTCTAGACTGTACTCGAAGAATCAGTGCTATTCAAAGCTTTTTCCGAAAGTACGAGGGTAAGTGAATACTCGGAAACGTCGTTCTTGCAAACTGCTTTGAAACGCCTCAGGCTCTTGGATGACTTCATATCTATTCCACGTGTTTGCCTTGGCAGATTGCTATGATTTGGACATGATGTACTGACTGAGGCAGGGACCCATCTGTTCCCAAGAAAATTCAGTGCTTATATTCAAGTAGAAGATGAGGAGGAGAACAGGAAAGAGAGAGGGCGAGGAAAAGACAACACAGAGAGGAGCAAAACAACTGCAGGTGTGTCCAGAGGATTGTCCAGTATTGAATGAAAATAAGAGTGTATTGTTGTGTGTCTTCAGTTGCTCTGTATGAGGAATGCCACCAATGAGACCAGGCTCTCACATGAGAGGATGTATTTGCCTGGACCACAACATACAAGCTGTCTTGAACATCCACTGAATATTAGTGAAACAAATATACTATCACAACAATGCCACATTGGTGGTGGTTGAGGAGATTCCCCCCTTCTATGTAAAGCGCTTTGAGGTCTCAGAAAAAGCGCTATATAAATGTAACGAATTATGTAATGAAAACCACAGTTCTACCAGAAAGACTCGGGAGATAAATTGATATAACAAGCGTATATTTATTAACAGCCCAGCAAGCATAAATTCATAAAGTTCTTTGGCGTAGGCCCCGTCCTTAGCGCGCAATGCGAGGGTAGCGGAAGCTGCATATCCTGCCTGAAGACGAAGGCAGGGGCGCAGCCAACCCGCTGGAGGTAAAGGAAGGGATCATCCTTGTGGTGGTGGGGAGGATGAAGGGGAAGGTACCATCTGGGTGGTGGTTGGGGAGGATGGAGGTAATTGGCAGCGTTAACATCCGCGAACTCAGACAAATGTAAGTACCAATCTTTTATACTGCGAGTGTTAGCACATGATTGGTTAGAAGTGAGGTAATACATGATGCGCTGATTGAGTCTTCCTGGCAGAACTTACACTAAATATATAGGAATACTGTAGGAAATATATAATACATAGGAATACTGTCAGGATATACACTCGGATAACAAGGTTAGAAGGATTCAGAATAACTTTTAATGAAGCTTTCATTGGACAGCAGGTAAATTCAGATGCACAAACAGGTACTGTGAGAATAACATTGATGAATGACCATCTTTTCTCTTGCAGATAATGGCAGGCTTGAATGTGGCATGAATCACAATCCGAGGAACGCAGAGCATGGACACCAAGGAGAGTGTGGGATCTCAGGACGAGGAAAACAGGTAAGTTTCACAAGGTTGTACAGTGGAAACAGACTGGAACAGTTCGGGAACAATAGTCTGAAATGCACAGAGAGCAGGTTAGTGGGTCTTTCCTGAAGTTTCGACAGGGACTGGAGGTGAGGTGTGTTCCTTTGTAGTGCTCAGTGATTGCTGGGATTGATGACAGGTGCAGGTGATTAGTATTCGGGTGAGTGTGATCTTTGTGTTGTGGATGTGAATGAGCCTGACTGATTCCTGACAAATACATGCAATGTTTAATTATAGAAGACAGTTTTAAACTCCTAGGTAACACTTTCAAATACTGTTCCTTCATTAATAAGTAACTACACAGGAACAAATGAGTAACGCACCATTAACATTCTAGTAACTACTATTAACTAACAAATTAACAAATTAGTAAGTAATAGCACTCAGTTGAATGTGGTAGTTCACTATTAGCTAATCAGTAACTATTATTTTTTTCATACCTCTCAGAGAACTACTATATACAGGTTCATAATTAACATGAATAATGCATCATTTATATTAAAAGGTAACGGTTAGGGTAACCCACTAGTAATAACTCAAGTGTTACTACATCCTTCTAAGGGAACTACTAATTATTTGGATCAGTATTCTGAAGTGAAAAACATGATAACTACCTAATATTGACTAAAGTCACTGTAAGCTTTTGAGATTTTTGTAAGATTTTGGATAGTAATTCCTTCCGATGGATTTGGTAACACTTTAGTCATTACTAGTGTGTTCCCATGAACTTCACTTTGGAATACTGATCCAAATAATTAGTAGTTAATTTAGAAAGATGTAGGAACACGTGAGTCATTATCCAAAACTTTATATACATTCAACTGAGCGCTATTACTTACTAATTTGTTAATCAGAGTTTCTTGTTAGTTAATAGTAGTTACTAGAATAGTGTGTTAGTCGTTTGTTCCTGTGTAGTTATTCATTAATGAAGAAATTGTATTCTAAATTGTTACCTATGTTAACTCCTAAAATAAAATTCAAACTGAACTGGAAAGTCAGCAAGTTCTGCTCCTATAAGACTGGATATCATATGCTCAGTCTGAAGGCAGTGTCAGTCAGCTATAGCAAAGTGTGATCACTGCTCAAAGCCAGCAGTTTCAAAGTGATTCCCCAGGACTGTTTGGTGTATGGAGTTTGCTCCTTGGTAGTGTAGAACAACAGAGAAGAGCCGGAGGCAAAATTTTACTCTCTAGTCACAGGAAAACCACAGCATGTCTATGAGTTTGCCATTATATATATATAAAAAAAAAAACCTTAATTTAATTGTGTGTGACTCCTTTGATCATGTGATAAATGAAATACACTGTAATTAAAATAATAATAATAAAAAAAAATCCAGGAGAATTAGAGTGAAAACCACATCCTCCAAGACCCAGAGCAAAACTACACCTCTCGAGGCTGAGATCCAGTCCAAGACCTGTCAGTCCAAACAGAAGGCTGTCCATTTTAATGACCTGAAATGATGAAAATGTTTTACATAATTCATTTTGTTGGAAAGAAAAAAATACCTCTCCTTTTCTCCTCTCCTGAGAAAAAAGACTCTCCTCAATAAATCACTAGTAAATCTCTACTCAGATTTACCAAAGTCTGAAATCACAAGCCATAAAAAAAAAAGTCAAAGTCAAACAAAAAGCCAATACAAAAAAAAAGTATTGGCAGTGACATAAATTTTGTGTTTCGCATTTTAAATAATTGCATTAGAGGCAAAATGGCCTCACGTGCAAGGGAATTGTTGCAAAGAATGAGATCACTGTGACCGTCTCCTCTTGAAGAGTCAGCTACGCAATCGTGCCAGCACCAGTGCAGAGCTGCTCATGAATAAAGTATAAAGAATTGTATCGAAACGTCCTGCAAGAGCAACTTCTCAATGACCAAGGAGCAATTTGGTGATGATCTGTGCATTTTCCAGCATGATGAAACACCATGTCACATAGCAAGATTGATAATGAAGAGGCTCAGAGATCATTACATAAAAATTTTGGATCCATGGGCAGGCAAGTTTAATCCCATAAAGAACCTGTAGTCAATCCTCAAAAGGCGAGTGGACAAGCACAAGCCCACAATTTGTGATCAACTCCAGGCACTAATAAGTCAAGAATGGATCGCCATCAGTCAGGATTTGCCTCAGAAGCTGATATTCAGCATGCCAGAGTGAATTGCAGAGGTTATGAAGAAGGGTCAACACTGTGCATATTGACTCTTGGCATATTGAATGTATTTGCCAATAAAAGATTTAAAAAATGCTTATCATTGTTTTCCAATATACCATAGAAACATGTGAAACAAATTATCTACAAATACTAAAGCAGCAAACTTTGCGAAACACAAAATGTATGTCATTGCCCAAACTTTTGGCCACAACTGAACAGTAAATCTTAATATATGTATACAATAATCTGAGCTGCTATCTACATTAATTGTATAGCTCTGTAGTCTTACTTTTGGTCAACAATTGTCTCGTTTGTCTGTTTTTTATTGTGTTTCTCCCCAGAGATTTCAGGAGAAACATCTGAGATGACGTTATACTTCAGTGAAACTCCATTAAGTCTCCTGAGCGATGAAATCCACTGGGATTTCGAACATTAAGCTACTTGTAACAATGGCAGAGTAGGCGTTCTGAGCCGTGCAATTCTTGCAAATTCACTGTAATGTTAGAGATTACATGCTAACTAGTAATTGAAGTAATTATCACCTTTGGTATACTGGAAATAGACTGCAGTCGAGACACGGACCACGACACAGAGTAATGACAACTAGACCCAGAAAATTCTGTGTGTCACGGGAAGAATGATGTTGATAAAATGGAGTATTTCTTTTTAAACAGTTTTGCATTTGTACTCACAGGACCGTGGCTTTGGGGATAATCGATGCTGCATCACTGCAGTTGCTCCTGTGTGGAAAGAAAGATAGCAGATATTTGCCATGCTAACTTCCAATAGACCAACAGGAGCACTGGATAAGTAACCCTAAAGAGATACTAACGCAAAGAGATACTGGCGACTAAACATGAATCCTATTCACACATCCCTGCTTTTTTAGTTATTGAAATCACATTTCAATTATTTTTAGGAATTCCCTTAAAGAGGCAAACAACAAAATAAATATCAATAACAACACATCACAGATGGAGTGAAATTTAAATACATTAAACCATCCATTGTTAATTTACCAGTGTGACATTTTGCGTTGAACTTTATGTTGTAACTCCTCATGTGTCGTCTCTTGGCCTCTAATCTTCCGTTCAGTTGACAGGTCAGATCTGCCTCTGTCTCTGCGTGCTCTCGCGCTCTGCAAGCTCCTTGATAAAAGGTTGTTTGAACTACAAAGCGAAAGGTTGAGATCACATTCATGTCTATGCATGGATAGCTTTGTAGGGCACCCTTACTGTCATCTGTTGAAGGCAATTGTTAGAAAAAATGGCTGTGATCTATTAGAAACAACAGCGTTGCAGACAACTAGCAATTTGTGATGTCAGCAGTGGGCTGAGTGCCCTCCCATGATCCTCCTCTTTGAGTCACGAAGGAAACACTGTGTGGTCTATATGAGGAGATGTGCATTGAATTAAGAGCAAAGAATGGCACTTCCTTCATCGTTTTCAAAGCGAAAACAAGTTGAGGATGACTGAAAACAGGCTAAATAAAATTGAAGATTCTCAGTTTTGGTCTTTTATTTTGAAGTCCTTGACTTTTGGGTAATTTCGCCCTGACCACCTTGGTGTTTTTGTCTTGTCCAATTCAAGTCAGTATTGTGTAGCCAGGATTTTGACTTGTGGCATAAAGTCTGGTTTACATTGTATTTTATAATGGCCATGAAGAAATATTATGTATTGAAGTTTTTTACCACAACAGAATAAAAAAGGTAATTGCGACTTTTTTTCTCACAATTGCGAGTTTATGAGTCAGAAATATTGATACAAAGTCCCAATTGTGTGTTATAAAGTCAGAATCGTGATATATAAACTCGCAATTGCGGGTTTAAACTCACAATTCTGACTTTTTTTCTCAGAAATACACAGTCAAAAGTAGTCGATCTCCGAATTGCGAGTTTACATCTTGCAATGCTGACTTTATAACACGCAATTGGGAGATATAAAGTCCGAATTATCCAGCGGGCAGATACAGACAAGGGCTAACGCAAATGAGACCGGACAGTCACTGTGATGGTGAGGAACTAATATACACATGGTGATAACCTGAATGATGAACAGCTGTGATGATTAGTGTCCATTACTGATGAGTGGCGGGAAAATCAAACAAAGGAGCACATGTGATGAATGACAACAAACTGAAAGTCCATGAAAACGACATAGGGACAAACACAACTGAGTGAGTGTGACAATATCTGACGAAAAAAAGTGCATTTATTTTATCAACCTTAATAACGACCAACTAACCGAAATTTGTTTGATTTTCTGTGTTGTTTAGGGGTGAGTGTACTTAAAGTGGTCCTATTTTGCCCTTTTACGAAGTCTTGACTTAGTTTTTGGGGTGTACTAGAATATGTTTTCTTGCTTGATTGTTCAAAAAAGCACATTATTTTTCGCATATTTTAGATTATTACAGCACCTCACCCAGTCTTCAGTGAAGCCCCTCCTTCCGAAATACAAAATGTGCTGTGATTGGTTAGCTGGCGCAGTGCGTTGTATTTGCCGTGTGTCCGGGAAAATGTCCCACGCCTCCATAACTGCGATGTGTACAACAACTAGTGTAAATATGAATAAGGATGGCGTCAATTTCAAACCAATTTGAGCCCGATTCAGACCCTGACAATGTTAATGAACAAGAGGAGAGTGCAGAACGGATTTCATGCATAGACTTTGCAAGCACGGATTTCACAGGACCTTTCAGAGTGGTGTTTGTCATTTTCTTATACATTGGAGATACAATGTTATCCACCATTTAATCGTGATATTTGTCAGAAAACTACTAGGTAATACAAACAGTAATCGATCACAAAAGCATGACTAATTTTCCTAAGAGCTTACAAAAGCAACAGAAAACAAGCTGTTCTCCATAAAATGTGCAGCACACAGACAATCGTTTGGGTTTTAATGGTCAGGAACAGTGTTTAAAATAAACTTTAACCTCTCAAAGTTTGCCAGCCTTAGGAAGGTCAAACAAATGAGTTTTGGAAATGTTGTGGGAAAAAACAGTGTCTCTTTGACATAGCGACAACACTGTCTTCTCTAATGCACCTCAACCAGGCCTCATCCCTTTTTTGCGTATTCTGTGGGCGGGGATTATTTAAATGAGGAACATTATGACTTCATAATGACTCCTCTAGTAAATAGTTTCCTGTTCATACCACAACAATAGAATAGGGTGGGGGGGATAAAACGATAATGATAAAAAAAAAAAAAAGCTTAATTCTAAAACTTACAGGACAAATGTGATAATAGGACCAAAAAAAAAAATCTTTTAGATTGACAAGAATGGACTTGAGGCATATCTAGAGACCAGTATATTACAGAGACTTTGACTTGGGCAAATAAGCAACCAAGCATAACACCTGTGAGATGGTCAGTGAATGGACTGCGGGCAGACTGTTGAACGCCTGAGGCTGAGACCAACTCAAGTCATGTTCTGTGGTGTTTTGTCTTTGCATTTGTGAGTCATGCCATTGTGTTTGGAATATTGGACTATTTTACTTTGTCATTGTTCATTTTAAATTGCACTTGGGCTTATCATCACACGTCATTGTGTTACAAGAGCGGACAGTTCTAGATGTTGTTGAAGACTGAATGACCTGTAGAATGTGACAGTCATTTCATAGTCCATTTGTGTGAAATCTTCTCTTATCTTTCTTCAGTACAAATTATCATATGACCATTTTGACCAAGTCTGAAATGGAAAGTTGTCCAGAGTGGAAAATTGGTGACAATCAAAAACTTTGATGAATGATTTAACAGTCAATATACATGTATGATAAATTCAGTCCCTGGTTTTCTTCAACCACATCTCACCATCTTATGAAACATAAATTACAAATATTGAATATGTACACAAAGAAATGTGTCAAGTTTGAAACATCAATACTTATTAACTAAACTCGAGTTGTGGCTGTTTGGGTTATGCAAAGGGATCCATTATCTGGTAGATCAAGCAGCAAGCACCTCTGCCAAGGTAGTTCAGTAACAACTTCTGTTTCAAACTATTGTGCTGTTTTAGCATTCATGTGCATCAGTTAAGCATTTCAAATGCATTTAATGGGTCATGGATGTTCAATGTGTGTATATAATTATGGCAGCTGGCAACTAGTTAATGGTGCTTTAACAAATCATGCATCTGAACAATAACAACACTCATGTACTGTATAGAGTTCCAGGTATAGCACTAATCTAATATAAGTGCTAACAAATCTAAACACTTTAGCAATCCACAGCTATAAGTGGCTGTAAATTTCCAGATAATTCTTAGCAGATAGTGTGTATCAAGGCATATGCTGAAGAGGCAGCAAAACGTAAGGATTTGAATAGAGAGAGAAACCTGTTGTTAGGAAAGCCTGTCAGGAATCAATTAGCTCTCCATCTCAGACGCTATGAATGGCAAGGTGCGAGGGAATTTGGGAAATCGCTGTCTAATTCCCAGAGGTGCTCTGTCAGTTGATGGCCTATCAATTGTGCATCCACTCTTGTCCTTCAGTAAATGAGGTGTATAGATGACTCAAACAGTGCTGGAAAAAAACTCATTTAGCAAAACATCTGCTTGTCAGGTAAGAAATCATTTGACAGACAGTAAGTGGAACTCATCAATTAAAGGAACGAGTAGACATGAGCAGATAAAATGTCCGGCATGCTGATTATTTATTAATGTGTGTATGCATGAATATATCTGTTTAGCTTCATAGGCGCATTGGAAAAATAGGCCTCTATTTTGCAAAGCTCAAAACCGCAGTTTCTGTCTGAAATGAACACTAGTGGCAGTAAAACTTTAATTCCTTTTCACACATATTATGATTACAGGGGTAGATTATTGATGAATAAAGGATTTTTTTTTTTTTTTTCAGGTTCCTTCCTAAACACTATGTAATGCCACAAAACATGCAGCAGCCAATATAAGATTACATTTTTCAAAAGAGCTTTTGTTCATTTTAAGTAGTGCTTGCTTCACAATTTTTTATTTTTTTTTATCTTTTAGAAAATATAAACATTTATTTGTTTATTGTGCTTGCACTTATTTTGTAACTTTTGGAATATTTAATTATACAGTTAAATAGGTAACACTTTATTTTACAGTGTCTTTGTTATATATACCATAGTAACTTACCATAGTAATAACAGTAATGTATGCATAATTACATGCAATTAACCCTCAACCAAATCCTAATCCTACCCTAACCCTATAGTAAGTACATGTAGTTGCTTAATATTACACAGTACTTAAATATATAATTACACTGTAACAATGACACCTTAAAATAAAGTGTAACCGTTAAATATTATATTAGTTTAATACATATTTTTAAATTATTGTTTTAATGATGCAAAGTAAAATTTTAAGCCAATCATGCTTAAGAATTTGGATTGCATCATTAAAAACAATTATTTAAAAAATATATTATTTTCTAATAATTTAGTTTTACTTGATCCCATATAGCATTCATAGTACTATGAATCCATGCAAATCTGTAGTTACAAATACCTATTTATGAAATCACAAACTATTAACCTACATTTGATTACATAAAACATGTCACTGTGGTAAAGTGAATTCGAATATGACACAGCCAGTAATAACTTGACCACAACAACAATATAATAGCCAAATCAACAACATTAAACCAAATAAACATCAGCCGGTTCAAGTCATGCTGGCCTTTAACTTTGCAATTTGGTTTAATGAGTGAGGCTTCACTCACTGAGACCACAGCTGTCCTTGACTATTAATGTGTCACATGAAGTGGGATGAAAAATAATAACTGTGATTTCAAAATGTTTCCAGCCAGCAAGGTTAAAAGGAACACAACGTTATTTGAATGTCTGTCAGCTCTTTAATTAAATATTCTGTTTTGCACCATCCATAATTATTCTCTTATGGTGTTTTAAAGGGGAATATTAGACAGTCACAAGCTGGCACAGCTCAAGTGAAGACATTATGGCTTACAAAACAAAGTCATTGTTTATGACGTCAGAAACAGAACAGATAACTGAGAATTTAATGAAAGTCTCACTAAAACACAATTTTCTCATTTTAATGAAGCCCGTGCTTCTCACAAAATGGCAGAATAACATGAATGCTCATCTCCTATTCATATTACTGTCATTGCCTCACTGATGCTCAACAGAATGGTAGAGATGCCCTCAGGAAAAAAAAGTTATTATTATCCACATCATTGTGACTCTGAATATCCAAAGACACTTGATTGTTCTTTTGAAATTAATCCACTGGCAAATTAATCATCTCCCTGTCAAAACACAGATGGTTCAAGGGGCAACAAATTCATCAGTTATTGTGGCCCAAGAAGTATTTGGACTCAAGCTTAAAATGTATGAAGAAAATATCGTCATAAAGTGATTGGCATTTATTATTAAGTAATATGGCACACTTTCAGGCAAAATATTTCACCTAAAAGTTTGATAAATAAATAAATAAACAAACAATTAAACAAACAAACAAAACTCACGGTTCGGATCATATTACGTTTTTTTTTTTTTTTGAGTCACAGATCGGATCATTTTTCAGATCAGCAAGTGTAACTTTGCTTTCCATTTATTACTTAAAGCACACTTTGAGTACTTCGATACCACAGCAAAAACTACTAGCCTAGCTAATAAAGTTCAAACATAATTCAAGACAAGTGAATAGTCAGCAATAATATAAGAACAAATGCACTAATTACAAGCATAGATAAATACAATATAACAAAGTTACAAATAAAGTAAGATCTAACAGTAGTATTCTGGTACAGAAATGTAAAGAGTAAAATAACACTATAGTGTTCACTGTATAAATTAAATATAGATGAATCTTTGCTAAAGCTTTTGTTGTTTGATTAACATTGCCACAGACAGCAGCAGGTATTTATAGGCTGCTGTCACTTTAAGACCAATGAAGAGGATCCAACATATTGATGCACATCCAATTTCTTTCTTAAATATTTATATTCACTAAAGACATAACCGACTGTGTTTACTAGAATACTTGCCAAAATTTGTATTTTGCAAGGAGACGCAAAAGAATAATCAATTCGTTGCTCACGCAAATCATCTGAAACATGTCTCTCTTTGTATGCGCATTTTGCACAGAAAACAGTGCGCATTCTGTTTTCCCTCTTCTTGCGCTTGAATGGTTTAAAATCGCTTGAATGTTTAAATTGGCCAGACAAAATGCATGCAAATGATAAACTTTCACTCTGTGATGGTTAAATTTTGCGATTATTCCGCGAATCACATGCGTGCCGTACCGTGGGGCCTAGTCCATACGGATCACGGATCAACTACGATCCATTGTGCCCCTACTCTTTATTCAGTTACTGTGGCAGGCAGATGTCTCTCTGTGTTCCCATCGGTTGTTGCCGCATTGCACCTCTGCTTATTTGCATAAAGTTGAACTCTGGTCAACTTTGTCAAATTTTCAACAATATCTTCCTCATGTGACTTCAAATTATTATTGCATAGGCTTTGTTACTGTTATGATCCCAGCCTGTGTCCCCCTGTCTTAAATGTTCCTGGACTCTTATGTTATTTCCTGTCTTGCATCATGTTTTGTAGTTCTTTGTAGTTTTTCATGTTCGTGATTTATGTTCCAAGTTCATGTTGATTAGTCTCCCCAGGTGTTTCTTATTATCTACGCCCCCTTGTTATATTGCTAAGCTTGTCTGCCTGTTTATATATAGCTCTTGTGTTTCACTTGTTCTCTGTCAGTCGTTGAATGCACGTTCTCCGGTTTATCGTGCTTCCTCCTGTTCTGTGGTGTCATTTGTTTACGCCAGTTACCTTGTGTTCTATAACCTAAACCTGCATGTGGATCCCAGCCTGCTCCTTACCTGCCTGAATGTCTCACCATGTTGCAGTTGCTTTGTTGCTGCAAATTACTGTCATTGTAAACACACCTTTAGGGTGATGTATGGGTTAGAGTATGCGTGATAGCTGTGCATATAACACGCAATGCTGTTAGCTACTTGTACATCTCACTTAATAAACTAGCAACAGCATATCCATTCTCTAAAATCCATGTAAATAATGTTTTCATACCCTGAAATACAAATGACTAATGAGAACACGCCATAAAACAGACTGTTGTCATTCACAACTTTAAATTGCAACCTGGAAGCGTAGCAGCGTGGAGGTTTTGCATTTGTGTGGTCTTGTTAAGAGCAAGAAGGCTGCTCTGTATTTCTGCATGTCAATATAATGTGATTGAAAAAAAGCAATGTCTGTACCATAAGAAACAGCTAGGAGAAGTCACTGAACCCCTAAAACCGTGTTTATAGTCATTTGAATTGCAATCACAAATTGCTGGACATAAATTGTGTAAAAAGAGCTGCTATTACCCTGGTGCAACACAGTAATAAATACCGAAAATTGGCACTAATTGTGTGATCAGAACATGATCTACAGCTCATTGTACACACTTTCAGCAGTTTCATGTGGACCAATAAAAAAGCATCAATTCCTCTTTAAGCTATTTTTCCCTACCACAGTAAAACTTGTGTTGATGTTGCTTAAAGACATTAAAGTTGAGGTATGAGCTGGGTGAATGCAGTCAATCTATATCTAACATATTTCTGATATGTCTTTGATTGCTTGCACATCTTACTTTACAAACTGACAGTTTCAAACCCATCTGCAGAAATCCCTGTAAATTAATTTTTCATTGGATCAATTAGACTTTATAGAAATACCCATCTCTTTTTATGTTAACATCTGCCTAATAAACCCACAGGGCCTGTGACACTTGAATGCAGTGAGTCGTATAAGTTGCTTCCACTCAGATGAATTTAGTCTTGCTAAAAAAATTGAGACCAGGGCAAGTTGTCACTCTTTATAGTAAGGGTTGGAAATACATTTCTGTACAGACACAGAGAGATGTTTTAAAGATTTACACCAAAGGGATGCATTTATTTAATCAAGTATGTGGGGCAAGTTGTCACAAATGGAACTTTTAAGTAAAATGTTCTGTGAAGTGGTTTGAGAATTACTAATATTACATGCGTATACTGAATTTACTAAAGATTATACACCTTTTGGCAAAAAAACACTATCATATAGTATAGTCTAGTGGTTCTCAATTGGTTTTAGTTTGGATTCCTAAAGTTTTTTATTTATTTATTTTTATTATCATACAAAACATTACAAATTTGGTTCAAAGCCTTATAGTTGTTGAGATATAGCCCATGTGACATTGTTTCTGGTCTTCCCTTTATGTCTCTTTAACCAGCAGAACAGGAGCAATGGTGCATTTTGAGCTTTAGAGTGAATGAATCCAGAATCCACTGGCAATAGAATCATACTGAATCAAGACACCAAGACACGCGCCACTACCATCCAACTGTGTAATTAAATGGAAGCTCTTCTGCATATGGATAGAGAAACAGAGAGCGGCCCAATATTGAAATAGTGCACTAATGCATATGGAATCAGTGAAAAGGATGAACTGAATTTGTGCAAAATGTAATACATTTAGAATGAATGTTGAAAAATAGAGTAGATAAAAAGAATAAAATATGCATAGTATCGATTCTCTGCCTTTCTGAGTAGAGATAAGGAAAATGAGCTTTACTTTTTCCTTTAAGCGGATTAAGAAAAATAACCATCCTCTTTCCTTTTCTCCCAAATGTAAGTCTGATAATCGGACCAGTGTTTCGGAGCTTCCGTTCGCAGTCTTTGCTCCATGTGCATGTTAGGCTGATTAGAGGTCTGGCTCTGAGGTTAAGCCTGTTTTATGCAGCTAGAGTCTTGTAGTATCACACATGTTGCTCTGCCGCTGGTAAGAATGTGCACGTCCAGACTTGATTGACACATCCAGGCCTAAAGAAGTTATAAAATGAATCAAATCATAAGAAATAAAATGTCCCTTTATCTTTAGAACGCAAAACGTCCTGCAAACCTGAAAATACCGGAGAGTCATTAAATTAAAGAAAGTGTTCACCTAAAATTTTGATTTTTTTCTGATTATTTACTCACTCTAGGTATTTTGCTTTCTTTCATCAGCTGAGGAAAAATTAAGGTTTTGGAAGGAAACATTCCAGGATATTCCTCCATCTAATGCAAGTGAACGCTGACTTCGCCCTCCTACGTACTTCTGCTCAAATTAAATTTTCCTTCAGTACTCTTTCTGGGTTTGCGGTATATTCGTGGGTTTTCTCCGGCCAAATTTTTACCAGTCCAATCAGCGAACAGAGGGAGTGGCTGGGAACGATGACGTTGAAGTTGTGCGCTAGTTTGAGTTGTAGGGTCGGTTATGTCACGACCAAACGTTAGCGATTGGTTATGGCAGATCCAGAGTGGCTCTGGGCAGATCCAATAGTTTTAAACTTCAACAGTACCAGCCTTCAAGGAAGTTAACGCTTGTCAATGGAGAGTGGCTAGACTCTCTGTACAAATTAAATGTACGAGAGTCTGGTAGGACCAGGCTAAGTGAACGTTGCTCAACGTAGACCATTTTTAACGGTCCAAAATTCATGTTATGGCACTTTTCCACTACACAGTACCAGCTCGCCTCGGCTCGGCTCGACTCGACTCGACTCGGCTCTGTTTGGTTTTCCACTGTGTAAAAGTTGTACCTGTACCTGCTTCCAGGTACTTTTTTTCGTACCACCTCCGGCGAGGTTCTAAGCGAGCTGAGGCGAGCTCAGCTGAGGCGAATGGCGATACTAAAATGTGACGTGAAAACACAGCAGACTGCTGATTGGTCAGAGAGAATCGTCACTATTCACTGTGTCATCATTGCACGCGCCAGACGGAGTATCCTGAATAAAAAACAGCAAAAACAAAAACATCCAAAAACAGCATACACTCGATTTCCTCCATTGTCCTGTGTGTGTGGGTAGCGGGTGTGTCTCACGTAAAAGATTAAGTCACGGCAGTATCCGACGGCATCGCTATGACGACCAGGTACTATTGTGGAGGTACTATCTGTAATGGAAAACGGAGCGAAAAGCGAGCCGAGCCGAGCCGAGTCGAGTCGAGTCGAGTTGAGCTGGTACTGGTAATGGAAAAGCGCCATTAGGCAGCTTCAAAGGGGCCTTTCTAACTTCAGAAAAAAAAAATTATATACTTTTTAAATAAAAATGCTCACCATTGTCCTGCTCTGAGAAGCACGTTCACGAGACGGCTGAGTTCACGTTGGGAAGGTCACGCATAATGTAGGCACCAAGAACTGTTACAAAAAAAAATGTGGAGAAGAAGCATTGTCCAAAACAAATTGTCATTGCTGTATATTATTTGTTTCAGTTTAACCTTTCACACGTAAGTTGAAGCTGCCAAAATATGGATTTTGGACCGTCAAAAATGGTCTTTATTCAAATTCACTTGCATACGATTTTGAGCAGTCCCAATGAAGATGACCAATCGTGGCGATTTCTGTGGTCGTGCCTCTTAAACAGTGGTCCTACGTCGGACAGTTAGAGAGGTTCAAAGAGGGCTTGTCAGATAGCATGCGATCATTTTCTGACAGTGTTAAAAATGTATCATGATCATTTCAGTGTGTTTGCTGCTACAGCCTACGTCTACTGACTAGCCAATAAAAATGCGACATGAAACGGCATATTGATCAACACGGCACTAAAACTTAAAACTACTTACCTCAAGCTCCAATTGCAAAAATAAAGGGAGACTTCACCCATTTGCATCAAGCCTTGTATCTTTAGAAACCCAGTCATATATTTGAATGGTCGTGTATTATTCCCTCATTTTCCCCTTAGACGGGAGAAATAAGGATTTCAGTGTTGCAGTTCCTGCTTACAATGACGCAAAAATCGTCATTTTGCGTCATTCTAAGCAGGAAATCCCATATCTTTGTAGAGGGGTTGAGACTACAAACACTCGTTCCTCATCTTTCCCAGGGGGTGGGACCCGCTCACGCTACAGACCTATTACAGATCAGTGGGTGGGACTTCACTTTCTGAATCTAAAAGCAATATTCTCCATCTTGTTTGGAAGCTAAGCTAACAGGCTCTATGGAGCCAGATGTGAAGTGACGACAATGGCGGAAGGTACTCAATATGATATGGAAGAACAGGATTTCGTAAGTCTGATGCTTGAATCAGATGTTCGTGGCTACTTTTACAAGCCGCAATATAGCGAAGAGCAGCGGAGACTGATGGAGGAACAGGAGGCAGAAGACCTGCCTGTCGCGGACGAGGAGCCCGGACTGGCTCGAGTTAGGGCGGACTGGTGGTGCCGGTGCTCTCACTGTTCGCCTACGGACACAGAGATAGAGGCCGTCCACGGCAAAGAATTTCACAATGCCAATTTCTCCTGGACAAAATCTCTGAATCAGATGAGGACACGGACGTTTGTGTTGTGAACCATCCTTTTTTCGCACTGCATATGTTCTGACTGAACATCCCGGTACCGTGCAATAATTCACCATTTCGAAAGAAATACAAACGAGGAGTAATTCACTAATGAGTTCGCCAACTAACTAGAAATTTTGTGTGAAATGAATTTCAAGCTCTGGTGGTAGCTAGCCTTGTAGACGGAAGAGTGATTTCTCTGATAGGCGGATACCTCATGTGCGCTGTTCTGGATTAGTGGGAGTGGCTTGCGGAGCTGTGCAATGTGGTGCATTGTGGGAGTTGTTGTCTTTCATACAAATGCGACCTAAAGTTATTTTCTGTCTTTTTTCGGTCAAGAAGGCACCAAATTCGAAATTTATTTTACATTTCGACTACATATATGACCCACTTTCAATAAAGATCAATGTTCCCATGGGTGAAATGCTCCTTTAACATGCCAAGTTAACCTATTTTCCCTAGCCATGTCCACGTCCATATTCTCCTCATCCACTTCCTCCTCTTTTTTTCAGCACACATAAAAACCACAGTTGTCAAAGTGTGATTCATCTTTCTCTATTTGTTCACCACTAGCGCATGTTTTATTCTTCTATACTAACTTGAGTCATACCCTACGATTCAATATGTGTTCTCATCATACAGTCTACATACAAATATTTTCTATACAAAGGGTAGGGCTCCGTAGCTGAAAGTAGCAGATATGATTGATGTCCCCCCACACCCCACACACACACACACACACCACACATACTAACACACTTATTTTATTTTTCAAAATGAATGCATATACAGACAAATGTAAAACTTACATAAACAGTTGAAAGGCCTTCCACAATCACAAGTGCAATCTATTTCAATCAGAGTCGTCTGTATGACAGTGTTCGTCTGGCGAGTGTTTGGCTATGATTAACTCTTCACCCATGCCAGCAAGCACCTGCCAGTGTTTATTGAGCCCTGTGCTACAAAAATGACAATGTTCTCGCCTGGAATAGCTTTTGAAAGCTTGTTTGATAGAGCCAAGATTTCCATTTTCTTGTTTCTGTCTCACTCTCACTCTCGCTCTTTCTCTTTTGAAGACAAGAGCATCAAAATGTCATCTGTTCTGGCAGCCTGTGAGGACTATGTGCTGCCCTGACCCTGAGAACACTGGAAATCGACCCGCTGCCATGCCAGCTCTCCAAGATCAGCGGGGAACCAAAGTTAAAACAGAGGTTGAGGATTTTTCTTTTAAACCCATGGTGAAAGAGCACTGCCTAAAATATCAAGTAAAACTGAACAGATTTCATTCTCCTTTGGCACAAAAAGTAAGTGAGTTAACCTCGGTCACAGCATAACTATTATTTTTAGTATTTCTTTTTACCATGTCATTTGGCTTGAGCAAAGATGACTCCATCAGTCTGGTCCGGTTACTGTTTAGCTGTATTTTCAGGGACTGTCTCTGAAATTGCCCAATTAATCCTTCCAAAACAAATCTGTTTCGATTTGTTTTCCTCCATTTTAATCAACTGCTTAGCATGTCTGCAGAACTATAATTGGCAAAATGAAGGAATCATTAATCAATTTATTAATTAACAGTTTCTTAATTGTTTATCTGTATATCTTTTTATGTAGTTAATATTTATGTTAGCTATTAATAGCAATAAAATTATACTTTAAAAATACATAAAAATGGCTAACTATTTCTTCATTGATTTGCTAGTCGAGAAAAACTAATGTCATTGGTCAGTACATTTGTGAGAGGACTGAATGAACTTATGAACCCATTAAATTAAACAACCTAAAGGCTTCACTGATCGTATAAAAAAGATTTTGATGCAAGAGTATCTCTTAAAGTGATCATATGATGCGTTTTCATGTTTTCCTTTCTCTTAAGTGTGTTAAGTAGATGTTTGTGCATGTATATAAGATCTGCAAAGTTACAAAGCTCAAAGTCTCCCTCAAAAAGATTTATTCTATTTAAAAGAGAAGGCAGATCCAGACCTAGGTAAATGTCTCGATCGGAAGTATTTGCATAATGCCACACAAACGGCATTATTCGGCCAACTACAAAACGCACAGGTTCAGCTTTTTGGAAGGAGTGACTTTGTAGAAATTGATGCGTTTTCAGAAAGACTGGGCATAGAGGAGCTACAATAATGTACATTGTGGGAAAAATAATGTATTTTTGAACATTAAAGCATTTTAACATATTCTATTACAACCAATACACAAAAAATAATGATCTTTGGAAACTTTTTATGCATTTGTCAGTTTTTATTTTTAAGTGGCATTTCTGGTCCTTTTTCAAGATATGGAAACAGACAATAACCACCTTCATAAATGAATTATGAGTCTGAAAAACTTTCTTATACCTCAATATGGCCATCAGACATTTTCTTATACCTCAATATGGCCATCAGACATTGTTACATCACCTCCAGTCATCTGCATCTTTCTCTCTTTGAGAAAAACACCCGTTCAGTGTAGTAGGCATATTCTTTCAGTAGGTTCACTTTAGTGTCATTACATGCAATTGAATGAGAATGATTTGTTCATAAACACCAATTCTTTCATGACCAATGCGCCATGACTTTGCACGTACCCAAACATCAAGGTTTATGTTTAGACTGGATAACTTAGGCTTTACAATATCCAGATACAGAGAGTGTTCAACTGAGCTCAGTTGAATTCATCTTGGGTAAGAGGATAATACATGAACATGCCAGAAGATATCGTGGAATTTCCTCATCTGTAGTGGTTAAATCAGCAGATCTGCTTGTGCTGAGGAGAGGCAGACCTTAATCAATATCATGCAATGGCTGTCTTATCTGGAAAACCAGATGCCTCTGCTGTTATTTATAGATTTGCTTCCTTCTTGTCACATTAGTGTTCAAATTCTGCTGTTGTGAGCAAGGAGGAAATATATATTGCTTAATAACTACACAAGGCGGATTTTAAAGCCAGGGTCCAGAACTGATAACCTTTCACTGTGTCTAGAAGCCATTGTTCAAAGCTAGAGCAAGTGGCATGGGCCACTCAAACACCAGAAAAGATTAAGAAACTTGCTTACTCTGCATGTAGGAGGATGGTGATCTACAAAATCAGGGGAATTGTTGACTGGAATTCTCCAACACGTGTCATAGTTCATCTTCTCATGTAATCTGATGTCTGAATTGCTGTTATCAGTGGAAACAGACGTTGTTGGGGAAATCTGGGATGCTGAGGTGGACGGAATGCTTATTAACCCTTAAAAGCATGAATGTTATAACAATCATTATTACATAGTCTTTAGCGACTAATATTGAGGTCTGTATCTAACACAGATGGATCTCTACCTTTCGCGATAATATAAAACTATCCTGATATTAGAGTAACTATATGATATGTTGTTACCTTTTGGAGCTTGGAAGGGTTCAGTTTGAGAAGATGTTTTATACCATTATCACTGTCATCGTCAGAGCTCATTTCCCAGTACATTCAGAATCTGGCTCATATTCACGATCTCAAACATATTCTCAAAACTATAATTTTCAACATCTTCAAAATCAATATTTGATCGCTGACAGCTTTTTTTCACCATATCCACCATCAAGTGACAGTGACCCTAATTTGATTTCATAGAGTACTTGCTCTGCTGTAAATTGCTGAGCCATTTCAAGTTTTGCTGATGATACTTTCTATTCCTTTGTTTTATGCCTGCAGTAACTATGAGTGAAATGTCACTCCATCATTGTGTATCAGACATTGCCACCTTATGGAATAAAGGTGAATTGCACTTATATAAAATATTAAATTATTGTTGTACAAAAAAAATATATATATTTACACTGTTACACACCTCGATTCGTTAGCAACCCTATACAATTTTTTACAAAACATAATAATGAGAAAACAGAATAATTTTGTTCTTGTTATATTGTTTATGAATTGATTGGAGAATACTAAGAAGGTTGAAACCTAACTTTAAAAAATGACAGAGGAGGAGGGTAGTGAATGACGTCTCAGGTCACTAAAAACCCGAGGTATGCGTTTAAGGGTTAATATGGAGTAAAGCATATAGGACATGTGTTATTAGATCCCAGTGACGCTGCTGCTCTGAGTCAGACCCCTGCTGTAAGATATGTAGAAGAGCTCAATGAAATTCAGATACTTGCCTCCCATTCGCATTCAATGATAAATCATTTCACGCTTGAAACATGGGACAAAATGTCCTACAACTTTACCTGCCATTAGTTATAAAATAGCAACATTTCCACTTTGTAATTCATCAGAGATGGTCACAAGAATGTTCTTAACACAGATGTACCATTTCAGTTTTTAGTTTATTTAAAAAAAAAAATCACATCATCATTCACCACCCCTAAAACCTATACAAAGTAATTTTGACAATATATCTTGCAATTGTCACGTGCACTCTAGACTACATTTCCCAGTATACATTTCTACATTCACCTGACACAAATCACTACCCATCAAGAGCACACTTTGCATTCAGTAATTGCTTTCCTGTAGCTCAGTGGTAAGATCATTGCGTTAACAACGCAAGGTTGTGGGTTCGATCCCAGGGGATTGCACATACCTATGTATAAATGTATAGGATAATACAATGTAAGTCGCTTTGGATAAAAGCGTCTGCCAAATGCATAAATGTAAATGTAATTGTCTGGTCTATGACAAGGACTACTCACCTTAATACTTACCCCAATGATTCTCCAGCGATCTTCTACCTGCTTCTTGTCTCCTATTCCCCAATGATCCTCATCTCTACCAGTAAACGGCTACCCATACATATGTAATATGTAACATATGTCATATCTAAATCAAAACATAATATAAATGGTGTCTAAAATGTCAGTTTTTCATAAAAAGTACAATATTTCCACCTGAAAGTTTAATAAAAATCTAAAGTACTATAAATTTAGACTTGAATAGAGAGTTAATGTATAAATGTGAAAATATGTGGTCACAGTTATGTTTAACATAAGAAATAAACTAGGTTAACTAATAGTTACTAATGATATAAAAGTGACATTACACAGTTTACCCCCTTATTTTACCAGGTTATGGTCCGGTCTCCCATCGTCAGTGTTGAAGCATATCAAAATCCAATAAAAACTCATAAAAAGCAAACAAAAATAACACTCAACTTTTGTGCATCCATTTCTCTTTTTAAAATCCCCTCACAAACGTCCGCTGTCACACAGCTGCTAGGCCATTTAACTTGGTTCAGTGTTGCAATGTCTGGAATTGAGTTACTTTTACACTGTTGCTGTGTGTTGCTTGTATAGTCTGCAGGTTGTTGTCTTTACTTTAGCTATATTTCCATTTATAGTTTTGGACCTAGTTCTGCTTCTTTTGATTAGCAATTGAGTGGGTTTTGTTGTGCAGACCTGGCAACCCTGGCCCTTGGTTCGACCTTTGTGCACTTCGTGCAAGGATGCAGCCTCTGAATTGGGACACAGCTAAAGTCTGGTTTTATCTTTCTATTGCATCTTTCTTGTAATTGCAATTTTATGTCTCTCAGTGAGACTTTTAATATTGCTATTGCTACTTTGTTTCTTAAATGAGAACTACTTCTCAGAATGCCATTTTGTATCTAACAATGTTACTTTATTTCTCACAATCCTAACTTTATATCTTGCATTTGCAATACTTTTCATAATTGTGACTTAATATCTCGTGCCTTTATATCTTGCAGTGTGACTTTGTTTCTTGTAATTGTGGGTATTTCTCAGTATTGCAACTTTATATTATGCAATGCGACTTTATATTGCGACTTTGTTTCTCAAATGGGGACCGGTTCTTAGAGTGGGACTACTTTGTATCTCACAATGTGACTTTATATCTCACAATTATAACTTCATATCTTGTATTTGTGACTTTTATATCTCATACTATCCCTTTATATCCCACAGTGTGACTTAGTTTCTTGTAATTGCGGTTATTTCCCGTAATTGTGCCTTTCTATCATTCTATTCAACTTTTTAACTTGTATTTGCCATGACGGTCACTGTGATTTTGCAAAGTAAGACATGTTCCTAGATCAACATATTTTGATCCTGGAACAATATTCCTGTCTGAAAATTAAGTCCTAACCCTACCCTAAACTTTTGGGACTAATAACTTGTTGCATTTTGTACTTGCTGTGACTTTGTTTCACGTAATTGTGATTTTTATATCTTGCAAATGTGACTTTATAGCTCATAACTGTGACTTCACAATACTTCTCAATATGCCTATACTGTATATCTAGCTATATGACTGACTTCTCCCAGTTTCGACATTATTTATCATAATAACATCTTATTTTCTTGTAATTGTGATTTAATATCTCCCAGTTGTGACCTTATATGTAATTAATTTTGTGAAAAAGGTCCCTTCTTTTTGTAGACTGTTTAAATTGAAAGAGTAAGGCCTTTTTTGTTCTTTTTTTTTTTTTTTTTTTTTTTTGCACTTATTTTTCATGCATATAAGTATGACTGAAACATGAGAACAGGCTGGCAGAGGACATGCATCGATATTAATTACAAACCTCAGTCATGATCACGGCAATCACTTCACCGTTAATTCTTCAGCACAGGATATCAGTCATTTACCTTACAAAGGCTCTAAAGATCAATGATGGGTTGTCCAGGAGAGAATGGTGACAGTGACGTGACATGCCCACAGTATTCTAACAGATACTCTTTCCCTGCTGGAGGCTCTTGCCTAATAGAGGAACAAAAGCAGAAAGATAAGAGCGCCACATAAATCATGTCAACTCTCTCAAACCACTGCAGTGTCCTCAGGAACGGGGCTGGAACTGAAACAGATTACCACTATCAAAACCTGTGATGAAAACAATTAACACCTCAGGCTTCTGACACACTCAGCTCTGTGATCGAGACAGTGTTGGTGCAGTTAGGTAATGAATTTACTTCATTGCCATCAAAGCTCTCGATTTCTCACTTAGCTGTTGTACAAAGTATTGCCTGCTGGCAATTTCAAACTGTGTTACTAAATAGTTTCTTGATTGGCCCACTGGATTGCAAAAAGAATAAGAAACAGTCAGTCAATTATTTCGTACCAGTTACCACTGATTTACAAAAGAAAAAAATAATCTATTTACAAACTGCTTTGACGGACTACTGGCTGGAAGCACATCACAAGTAATTAACATCTGTGCGACTCAATTTGCCTGTTTGTGAACGGAGCGCATGGGACCATCATAGAGCCCAGACTGTCCACTCGGCACGGCTAGGAAGCATATAACACCCTCATGGTCACTTTCTCTCTCCATTTGCACCAGGTCTGTTGAACTGTCATTGAACTGAGAGTCTATCTATTTGCTCACTGCAGAAGCAATTTTGCTCCACGCACTTTCATGCCAAGAACACAAACTCTGTGGCCTCTAATATTCTTCTCCTGATGTTTGAAACAGCAGAGACACACTTCAAAGATAACTCTGAATCTCAGCTAGCTAGCTGTATATAAATGCTGTTAAGAAGATGATTGGTTCTAACTCAAAAGTCAAAACCTGGCTTCAGTTGCAGCTTAAAATTATCGGTAATAAACAATAATTTAAGAAAGGCTTCTTTTGTTTATGATATGATATATAATATTTTTCATTTATTATTATTAGATTAGGGTCCAATTCTCACTATTAACTAATTATTAACAACGACTTTTGCCTCAGTAAACTCTTAATTACTGCTTAATAATGGTTAGTAAGGTAGTTGTTAAGTTTATGTATTGGGTAGGTGTCACCATTCTGTTGGTGGTTCAGAAGAGCACCAATTTTCTTTATTTTTCTGCAGTTTTTTTTTTTTGTCTTGCCGTCATCACCCCCCAGGACGACAAGACCCATGAATACCTTGTTCTGGATCGGGGCGAACTTTCACAACCCCATAGAACTCCCAGACACTACCAGACTGAATTGGAGGGAGGCATTCGTGAGGTGTCTGGAGAGTGTACGACCCCGATTCAGAACACCGCCAGACCCAGAGCCAAACATTTACCACCTTCGACCACGGAGAATGCGCGAGAGCCCCCCGCAGACATTGAGAGACCACCCATCGCGACGTGTAAGCCAGAGCCCGAGGCCAAAAGGATTCACCATTGCCCAGGAAGTGGAGCCCCTGAGCGAGTCTGTGACATCAGTTGCTGAGGGAAAGGGAACCGAGGACTGTCTGCTAGACACCAGTGAGGAATGATTGACTCCCACCCTAGCACACCCAGTACATAATGCTTCTTCACAGTTTAAAGACAGCACTGACAACAATAATTCTTCTGTTGGACCTTCATCGCTGTTTAAAGACAGCATTATGAGCAATATGGACTGTGATTTACTAATTTATTTGATTTATGTGGACTGTGCCCTACTCACCATCATCCTGTACTGTCTCATGTCATCTCCATCAGAGAGCTCAGCCAGTCCTCCAGCCCCGCCGCTGCTAGAAGTTTGCAGCCCGTGCAGTCTCTGGAGATGCTCTGGCGGGACGTCGAGCCACAGGTCGAGCAACCATTAGCAGCGCCAGCATTAGAGGATCCTGCGGCTCTGCCCCCAGCCTCAGATCCCTTCGCTCCATCTCGACCTGTCGGCTCCTTCCTGGCTCCTCCCACCTTCGGCATCACCAGGTACCCTCGTCCCACCGGCTCCCCCTTGGTCAGTCGTTGCCCCACCTACACCACGGACATACAATCTGCTGAGGCCATCTGCTGAGCTCCGTCCCTCCTCCCCTTACGGCTGCAGCGGGCTCCTTCCTCCCTTTAGCATGGCCTCTGTCCTCAGTCGCCCCAGTCTTCAGGTACTCTGTCTGCACCTACGATGCTCGTCACCGTGACATCGCCTGGGTCTCCAGCTCCAGCAATGTTGCTCAGCTCCTCCAGCGGCCCTCCGTCTGTACCTTCAGATCCGGGGCACTCTGTTGGTCGCCCCGCAGACGTCGGCAGCCACACCAACCACATCTTGGCTCCTCCTGCCTTCCTCTCCGCCATGACCTGTCGGCTTTGTGGAGATCTGAATCTGCGCCAAAGGACTTCCTCCACCTTTAACATCTGGGTCTCATCGTCCTGCCATCACCATCCCTTTGCATGGTCGTCCTGCCATCGCCAGCCCTTCTCCACATCCTGCCACCATCCCTTCGCCACATCCTCGTCCTCCTCCAGAAACCCAAACCAATCTAACCAGGCTTTGTTGGTACCATGATGCTGATCATCAACTTTCTCTGTCAACTCAGACTTTGATCCTGAGTTTATGAGTTTAGGTGTAACATCAGTAGCGAACAGCCAATCACATGCTGAGAAAGAGTGAAACTGCGATTCATTTCTCGCGAGAGAAGCAGCACGATTCAATTCTCTCTTCTGCAGAATATTACAAGATTGAAAAATATTAAGAATTTAAACAAATTTACACTGCAAAAAGAAAATGGCTGTCTATGAAAGAGGACAACTAAAAGAAAATGTATTGCTATATCAGTGCTAGTAAAAGTTGTGAAGTTAGTTTATACAGGTGATAAAGATATAGAGAGAATTGAACATTCAAGCTGACATGTTGTCATTTTATAGCTTTATCTATTGATTCTAAAGCGTATTTATTACCTTTATATGTTTATTCCTTTAAGCTCTGCGTAATGCATGTGTGATCGAATAAGGGTATAATAATTACATAAAAACATCTAAATCATACAAAATTATTATTCTAAATAAGCATTACTAAAAGCCAGACGATTTTGTCTTCAAAAATAATTTGCTATGTAGTGACCTTTCATTTGGAGTAGAAACAGGTGGAGTGACTTTATCGCATCAGAAAGATGTCACTTTGTGTCACAACTGATTGGTCCAAGTTCGGTTTGCAACCTCTTACCTGGAACATAACCTGCCCCGTACCAGGTCAGCCGTGGAGTGTAAGTTACTATGGCGATAGAAGCCAAAAAGCCAAACCACTTTCATGGTGCCTAAAACCCAGGGTGGGCACAAACTAAACTGAAACATGCCTGCCCTGGTGAAAAAAAAGTATACTTTATTGTATTTGAAGTATATTCCCTTTTTCAATAGTGCATTGCAAATATACTAACACATTTTTTTTACTATCTTTAAATATATTAAAAATATATTAGCATCATGCTTTTCCCTATTTTCACAATACAAATTTGAACACCCTTTAAATTAATTGTACTTTAGTATATTTTCTAAAAACATACTTGAAGTGAAAATTCAGTTTATTTTTAAGTGTATTTAAACTTTTTATAAAAATATATATTTAGGTATATTTTAACTTTGTGCTGGAAGTGATCCTTGTAACAATGCATTGAAAGTATACTTTCAAAATACATTATAGTATTACTTAGCTACAAAGTGTAGCTAAGTATTATTTGTTTATTAACCTGTTAAGCTGCAACGCCACTTTTGAAAAATCCCCAGAAATGACATACCCAAACTGAAACAGATACAGTTCATGAACCCTTTGCACTAAAAGCACAAGTATGATCTCATTTGAAAGCTGACACCTGGTAGTTTATTGTAAATGTAGATTAATTATTGTCATAATGAAAAAAACATTTTTTAAATAGCTTCAAAGTTTTGTAAAGTTATTAGAAATGTATTTTTATGAAACATTTTCATGAAAATAAAATTGAAGTGGGCCCTGTAGCAATCTAGAAATGCACTGCAGCTAAAGCCATATGTGTGACCATGTTATATTTAAAATCTGAAAATGATAAGTCTAAAACTCTGTATTTAGTTAAATGTTTTTCAAGATCATGTCAAATTACTTTATTTTGGGCCTAGCTAGCATGTTAGCTTAGCACACCATCAATACACGACCATTTATGAGATTAAAACCATGTTTGTGTTCCAAACGTACTTTAAAACGCAAGTGGAGTGTTTTAAATAATCTTCTGTGATCTAATTTGGCTTCAGATAAAAAAAAATCAGACAGAAAATATATTATTTATAGAATTATGTACAATGATAAAGTCTATATCGATTAGCATTACATTATAAATATAATCTATTATAAAAATACCTGGCATTGCTTGAAGAACACAGGCAAATCACATTTCATTGCAATCATGTTTATTGTTTTCAAAACGTCTGTATCTGCATATTACAGCGATCTCTGTGTTAGCTTTGTGTGTAGCTGCTATCAGTGACGTCCTTGAAGGTCACATGATTATGGCTCTTCTTCATGTTCCATATATGGAGTATTATTGTGCATATAGCGCCCTCAGGCTATTGGTATGAATTGAAAACACAGCACATCTCAGTAAGAAGCGCTCATAATGATTACATCGACGCATTTGGGTATAAATTCAATAAATATTATTCCTGTCTATAGAAATATGATGTGAATCTATGAGAATATATCAATATTTCTCCAAGTCTGCACATTTTTGAGCTAAAAGCCCTGAGGGACGTTATTTTGTGAAGCACTGTCATGACGACAGCACGGAGTTTTTTTTATGAATGGACCAGCTGACGGTCATAATTCATATTAAAGGGATCAACGCATTTTTTCATTTCATAACTCCTGACACAAATTAAGACATAACTGTCACTATAAGTTTCTCAGAATACTATAGTGGTCAAATACTGAAACTTGAGTCTTATATCTTTTTAATGATGTATAGTTTGTCAAAGTAGGCTATAACATTTAATCTGATAGTAACTTTGAACTAAATAAATAAAAAAACGCTTCAGTGCGCCGACGCACTGGTGAGGGTTAACAGTGCTTTTGTTATTGAAGACAAAGTGTGTAATTTGTAGTATTTCGAATAAGCCAAAGGTATTACTGAGCATATACTTTTTACTCAAATATACACTGAAAAAAATGATAAACGCAACACTTTTGCTTGCCCCCATTTTTCATGAGCTGAACTCAAAGATCTTGCACTGTTGCAAGATGTTGCACTGCGTGAGGCAAATGGTGGTCACACCAGATACTGACTTGTTTTCAGACCGGACCGGATATATATATATATATATATATATATATATATATATATATATATATATATATATATATATATATATATATATACACTGTAAAAAAATTCTAACCCTCCCAAATCAAAAATTTCAAGTGACCGATAACTTCTACATTTTTTAATTGACCCAAGTGAAATTCTTGTTGCAATAGTCTGTTAACATTGGCTCAATGAGAAATAATACGTCAGACTAATTGATAATTGATATATACCATAAGTATATATACTTATACTTATGGTATACTGCTTGTTTTTTTTCGAAGACACTCATAATGAATTTGTAATGTACTTGTAACACAAATAAAGTACACTTCAATATCACTAATCTAAGCATTTAATTAGTTCCTACACAGGCATATACTTAAAGTAAACTAAGTATACTTGAAGTTGTTCCAATTTAGCACACAAAAGTACACTAAATACACTTAGTATTATGCTAAGTTATGCTTTAATACAATTTAATTACAACTAAAATATACTTAGTACAAAATTAGTTGTTTCAAAATAGCACACGTCAAGTTAACTAATCATTAACACACTTGAAGTTTACCAAATTAGTCTGGCTGCAAGTATACTTAGCATTTTTATTTATGTTTCTTCACAACCTCGTTAAGGTGGATGGGTGGCCATCCACCTTAACCGGCTTCATGGTATAGGCCCCTGGTCCGGTCACCGTTATACTTATACGTTATACGGGGATTATATGAAAAGTAAACTTTGTGTTGGAACATTATTCTTTGGAGTCTTCGTTTTCCTGCCTACATACACCGTAACAGTATAAGGGATGTAGAATATATGGTCATGCAGAATAAGGCATTAACTGTGCTTTATAAGTACTAATAAACAGCCAATATTAATATATGCATGCTAATAAGAAACTAATTAATAGTGAGAATTGGAACCTAAAGTGTTACCAAAACAGAAATGGTTATATTTGTTGTATTTCAAGTATATGCAAATTTTTCTGCTTCTAAGACGTCTCAGATTATTGTTGATAATTTTTTTCAGTAATTTTATTGATTAAATTAACAAGCCTTTATTGAAGAACAAACCTACTATTACATATCGTTAGCTCTAGACGGAAAGTGGAACAAATGTATGTTCTATTTTATGTACGTAGCATTATCTCACATTGTTCATTGTGAGCAAATTCTCATTTGAGTATTTTTGCGACACTTGAGCTTTGTGTAGGGAGGGTGTTTCATTTCACAGCAGGACCCTGTCCTAACATCACAATGATCGACACATGGTCTGTGATAACAGTGTGGACAAAGTGCACTGTTGCATAGTTCAACTCTATGGAGCTCTTTTGGTAATTTTCGGTTTCTTTTCCTCCCCTTGCTCTTAGAAAGCTTTTACTTGGAGAGGTCTGTGAAGTTGAAGGACTGTTATGGGCTGAAGCGAATGGCCGGGGTACAACGGGGCGTGTGGCGTATCTGTAAATCTTTCATTTAAGGCTCAAGCTCCAAAGGACTCACTGCGAGGAATGTGTAAAGTGGCTAACCGGGTGGCCAGCGACACATAGCTTGTCCTATCTTCCGTATGAAAAGAATGGAAAATGACAGGAGTGATGGTCTGCTAGGACTAAATGATGCACACTGAATTATACAGTCACTTAAAGTGAGAAAGAGAGGATGAGGTGATCTGGAGAGATGTGTTTGGCTGTCCACACACTGTATGAGCTGATGTTACTGTTGAACTTTTGGTTATATGTAGGTTAGTATTATTGACTTGGTGTACAGTCTCTCCTTTAAAAAGCAATCTCTACTATTTATATTTTTTTTCTCAAAGCTATTGCTTAATTTACTCACGGCTTCAAACCAGTTCTGCTGGCTACATTAAAAAATAAATAAAAAAAAGTGTAGGATTTACTTAAAAAAATCACTTTCACAAAACAAATTGCTATTAAATTTCACACTTAACTGCAAAGAAACCGCAAGTAACAATAAGAAAAAGAAAAATATTTTCCTCCTCAGTATTTTGTCTTGTTTTCCAGTACAAATATCTAAACATTATTAAATTAGTTTCAGAAGCAAAATTCCTATATATTTTAAGTCTTGTTTTTTTATATATATTATGTCTTGTTTTGCATCAAAATTAAGTTTAATACTTAAAACATTTTTTTTTAAATCTGTCAATAGGGTAAGAAAAAGAAACTTTATTTAAAGGTAAATAAAATCGTTTTTTTCTGACTGCATTGGTATTTTGTTTTTGTAGTTTTAATCATAAAGTGATATCTTTTCTTTCTTTTTTTATATATATTTTTTTCATTCAAAAAAATTATTATCAGTAATTATGCTTGTCAAGTAAATATTAATTTAAGACAAAAGGAAATGTATGGTCTTATAAAGGCTACTACAAATGTGTATATATATATATATATATATATATATATATATATATATATATATATACACACACATTATTATTATAATAATGAAGCATGAAAATGTAAGGTAAAGATGAGGAATGTCTGGTGAAAATAGGGATTTTCAAGACTGGGGGAGTTTTCATACAAAAAAGGGAAATGTTTCTTAAATTCTCATTGCTGTTTTCTCTACACTAATGTTGCTAAATGAAACCCTATGATGTCCCTATGATGAATCTACAGCAGACACTGTATCACATATGTACATTTTCATGCTAACAGCGTGAGATATCTCTGTGAACATCCACATCAACAACTGTGATTAGTGTTAACACAACACGGTCTCCGCAGGGACGTTTCGAGCATTAACACATCAGCCTTCCTTAATCTGAATATTACTGAATCCCGCGTAATACACGTTATCAGCACTACTGTAATGTTCTGCTCCTGGTAGAGCTCTCTCCTCTGCAGTCGTACTCATCAGATTATCTGTGTATTCATCTTTGATAGTGCTGCTTTAATGGACCAGCAAGGTCAGGAGGAAGTTATACATTTTCGAGCAATAAATCTAAAAACTGTAATGCTGTTTGTGTACAGTATTAGCATAATCTAGGTAGTGTCTCAATGATGACTGGGATAAAATGATATATTTTGCCAAAATGTGATTTTATGGGGGATAGTGTCATTAGAAGACCTCTAGATGCTGAACATAGTGGAGCTGTGGGTTATGGGTCATATCTTCACTGTGATTGGTTGCTCAGGGACCAATCAGTGACCAGGCATTACTCTTGTAATAAAAGCTTAAAATTGTATGAATACCTACGAATACTAGCGGGAGCATGCTGGAAAAGCCTATCTCTCCTGGTCATTGAGCTTTGTATCTATATGGAAGCCCATTACATCCTCAGAGTAAAACAAATATAAAGGTATTTTTGATATAAAGCTTGGTCACATTGTGCAATTTAACGTTTCAATACGAAGAAAAACATTTGCAATTAGGACAGTTACAATTACCTTTTTAATTATTTATTTTACTCTAAGGTGGAAATAGGCTTCCAGGGATGCTATCTGGCATGCCATCCTCTTATTCTCAGGTGCAGCATTTGTCCCAATCTCTAAAATAACATAATTGTTATAGATCACATTGCTGATGAATACATTATGAAATCTAAGTAAGCCAATGAATGGCAATAGAACATGCACATAATTTTAACAATGTATTCTTTTGAAATAAGGAAATGAAAGTTCAGCCTAAGGGTAAAGTCAGGTTTGGATTTTAAATTGGTCATTCTGGGGTTTGACCATTCTAGTCTAATAAAGATGTCTAAGCAATCAGGTTTCATGCAAAACTGCTAGCCTTGTACAAGGGTGTTTGGTTCTCAATCAGGCATTCCAGGGTTTTTCTGTATTTTCATTAATATTCATGTGTATACCAGGAAGTAAAAGTATTTGTAAGCTGCAGAGACAGATTGGGCTTTACAACAAAGCCACAATTAATTAATCATAGGCACTAATTTTGAACTGAACAAAATATAAAACCCAGACCAAACAGAAAACATGTGCCATGCTTTGTTTTCAAATACAGTATTTACATTTTAAGAGTGTACATAGGTAGTTTGATATAAGCGTTGGTTATACCACTTGGTCTACTGCCATGCAGAGGGCTGGTCCTATTATTCACTTTGAATGCCTTCATGGTGATCATTCAAAGACGTCTGTCCAGGGGCCGTAAAGAACCATGATCTCTGGATTAAAGGGATAGTGCGGCCAAAAATGATATTAAACCCATGATTTACTCACCCTCAAGCCGTTCGAGATGCATATGTCAATCATTTTTTCAGACGAACACATTTTCAGTTATTTTAGAAAATGTCTTAGATCTTTCAGTGGTTATAATGTCAAGTTATGGGGTCCACCTCCTTCAATCCCAAAAATGTGCATGCATCCTTCACAAAAGTAATCCATCCGGCTCCAGGGGGATAAACGAAGGCCTTCTGATCCGTGGGGTTTTGTCGTAAAAAAATATACATATTTAAAACTTTATAAATGAAAATAACTGGCTTCCGGCAACGGTCGACGCGCGTTCACAGGAGATGGATGCTGGCGTATGACGTAGGACGTAGCGTAGGAACCGTCGTGACGTAGAAACAGCTTATTTTTTACACAAAGTTTGATTTTACACAATTAATCTGTTTTGCAGTTCCTGTCTCTGTTGTTTTTCGGTTGCAAATTGCTGTTCACAGGCTTGCAGTGCTTTTGGCCGTATTTGTATGAAAAAAAAAACGTGCCAAAAGTGTAAGCGCGGAAAAATGGAAGTCAGAAGAAAACAGATCCTATTTACAGTATTTTGCGTTAGCACGAAGCTGCAGTTTCAAAATACATGAATTACACTTATGAATAACAGTCAAATGCTGCAAATATTTTTTTCTCACACTTGAAAGGCGATTTACACCTTTACAATCTTCTCTTGCGCATGCAAATTTAATTTATGCTTGCAATCTTATGTACACTTTCACAAATCTTACCCTGCGCATGCAATTCTTTATGACATCATATTACCTTCATACACACCCCTTCCTTCATTGTTCCGCATCCGAAATGATTGAAAACGCAGTGCAAGAGTGGATGTCTCTTTATCATAGCAGTAGCAAAGCTATATAAAGTTTCATGAAAAACAAACTCCAAACGAAGTTTTTTTTTAGCCTGATTTTGTTCGAAATGATGTCATATCAGATTTTGCTTTGAGTATATCGGGCCTTTAAGCTCAAATTTGGGGCCTCATTTTAAGGGCACGATTTGTAAAGTATGCGCTGCTGGGTCAGGATGCCCTTTAGCCAGCATGTGCTAGAGGGCTCTAATGCTTTATGCACTATATGACTGAAGGGTCATGGTGCACTGCTTTCTTTGACAGTCTCCAAATCTCAGAGCACACCGGCCAAGTTCATAATAAAGAAAAGCAAAGAAATTAGTTTCTCTCTATCCGCATGACCATATAAAAATTTCCCACATCTGTTATTAGTGTAAAATGGCCACAATGTTGAAAAGAACAGCATGCACATATTTAGATTATTTACAAAAAAATATTGTAATATTCATTATTTGTGAAATGTCCAAATCTGAAACTAATTTGCGAACAATACCCCAAAACATTTAAATTTGCTGCATGTAAACAGTATTGTGAATTCTGATCTGATGGTTAGTTTTCATATTCTGGGCCCAGTTGTTCAAAAGTAATCGGATCGAATTTCAGCTATTGGATTGGATCAAATCTTGAAAATGGGTGGTTCATAAGAAAAAAAAGTTCTCATGTTTGGAAAGGTGTTTGACGCAGGTTGCTTTTTCAAATGCACGTTATAGTGACTCAAACTCACAGTGCTTTCAGATGGAGCAGCGTTTACAGAGCCGTACATCAATGACAAGCTGTGCATTATAAATAATCACAGCCAAAGCCAAATTGGTTTAAGTGCGATTCCATGTAAATTGCAATTAATCGTGCAGCCCTACATTTAGTATACACGTGTTTAATTTTTATTTTGATTCTGCTCTTGATTAGTTTAACCATTAAAGTAAAGTATAGACATTAGGCTTCAGTACATTCAGTACAGTAAAGTAAAAAAAAAAAAGATTTTTGTGATGTAAAAAATTAAACAAAAATAAATAATATCAGAACTTTTGCACATTTAATGTAAAAATTACAACCTGCAATGCCACTGAAAAAAATAGTTTCAGAGAAGAAAAAAAAAAAAAGGTAGCGTAACTAACTGCATAAGTGAGCACACCCCTGAACTAATACTTGGTGGAAGCACCTTTTGCTTTTATTACAGCACTGTTTTAACTGGGTTGTGTAGTGCTCTGATAGATAAGATTACCCTATATGGTTGTGCTGATATTTGTATTTCTTGTAGGTATAGCACAAACCTTGAAGTCACAATGCCCACTGTAATTTCCACAACAACAACAACAACAACAACAACAACAACAACAAAATAGGTGACAGATATAAGGCCAAATACAAGAACATTGATGATCTAACAGTCTCAGCACCTTCTGGCCTTCTTGTTGAAAGGATATTTATTTATTTTGAATGTAGTTACTTGACAAATATTATTATAATTTCAACTTATTATAAGTTGCTGTAAGTGGATCTGTATTAGCTGACAAACCAGGTCTGATGTGCTGTCTGTTGTCTCACCAGGAGATTGTCAAAGTGTTGACCCGACACTCGACAGTCACATGAGTTCCCCACCCCCCAACAGAGACCCAACGGTGGGAAGGTGCAGCACTGATAAACACTCAATAAAGTGATATCAGGGACGCTGAGGTAAATACATCCCAGATGGTGGGTGGTTGAGCGGGCAGATGGCGCTGACTTTGCCTTACAGTCATGGCTAAATAGTCAGACCAACACGGAATATGGTTTCTGTGTAATTGTAGACACATTAAAGTTTAATTAATAAGCAGTTGGCATGTTTCCTTAACACTGTTGTCTTAATGTGGGTAAGCTTCAATGAGATCCAGTGAGAATTGTACAATGGACAGCATGTGTTTACATCTTCAATGTGATCTCTATTCAGAAGCCTGTTTTTAGTTTAAAAAAAAAATGAAGTAAGAGCCCACTGACATCAAACTAGTTATCGTTGAAGAAAATTACAGTGATCATCAGACGCACAACAACTGAATATGTCATCTAGCGTACATGCATGTCTTGCCAGCTGTTTGTTAAAACATAAAATAATACTGATCCACAGAGGGAAGGAATCAAAAATGCAGAAGTCTTCAGGATTTTGATGGCAACACTTGATGCATAATGTTAGATTTGATTATTCTGACAGTAGAAAAACAAAGAGAATGCCAATTCTACCCATCTAGAGATGTAAAATTGAGACTAACCAAAAAGAATTATAATAATTAAATACGAGGGGGGAAATTTTGTTCTCTTTTAGTTAACATATTTCCTATCATATTATTACATTTGGTAGGCCTACTTATCAATTTCATTGCATAAACAATAGGCTATTGGTAACTGAAAATAAGTGACGGATCCATCAGACTGATTCAAACTGGTCACATCTGGGAATTTGATAACTTATATTTTCATATTCCATGATGTCTTCAGACTTTAAAGTTTACCTAAAAATGAAAATTCTGCCTTTAATTACTTACCCTCATGTCGTTCCAAACCCGTACGACTTGCGTTCATCTTCAGAACACAAATGGAGATCTTTTTGATGAAATATGAGAGCTTTCTGTCCCTCCATTTACAGCTACGCAACTTCAAAATGTTCATAAAGAGATTGTAAAACTAATCCAGCGGTTTAGTCCAAATGTTCTAAAGAGACACGTTCACTTTATGATTGAATTTAGGCTTTAATTCATATCTACACATTCATCAATGCACACATCAGTTTTGGTAAACTGAAGCTCAAGCATTTTTGCTTGCCATGCGAGAACCAATGAGGTTTATTCTCGCGTTACCCACCACATTTGAGCTTCCGCAGGAACCAATGAGGTTTGTTCCCGAGCAGGTTCGGTTGAGCTTCTGTTTATGTTCATTGATCAATGTTTATATGTGAATAAAATACTAAATTAAACCTGTTCATCATATAAAGCAATCAATTATTTTCAGAAAATTTGGGCTAAACCGGTCAATTAAATTTTTGAAGCGTCAAAGTGGTAGTTGCGTATGGAGGCACAGAAAGCTCTCAGATTTCATCAAAAAGGTCTTCGTCTTTGTTCCGAAGATGAACGAAAGTCTTTGGAACGACATGAGGGTGAACAATTAATGACATTTTCATTTTTGGGTGAACTAACCCTTTAAATGTGATCCAATTCTGCTCTATTGCACAAACCCTTTGAAAAGCACAAAATACATTGCAGTGGTGATGGTATCATAAAACATGAATAGGTAGGCAAATGGTTGAAAAATAAAAATGAAAAAAGCTCATTCTGATCTTCTGCAGCTTTCTAACATGAGAAAAAATAATACATGACATTCCACATGTTCATATACATGATACTTATACAGTACAGTTCTTTCCATATTGTAGCAGCTTGGCATGGACTGTTTCAGTGAAATAATAAAGTATGTTAGATACATTATTATTCCTAAACACCATAAGTAGCAGAAGAAGATTTTATTGACAGTTTGTGCAGCACATTTCAGCACTTGTGAACCTGTTATGATGTGATCCAGATGCAAAGTCTGTTGAAGGATAGGCTGTGTGCTTTGGTCTTAAAAGCCTTAAAGGGACAACAACCGCTTATTTAATTCTGTGGGTCAAAAAATTAAAAGTGGGAAATGGCCATGTTATATTGATTTTAAAATATTATTTAATAGTACATATAACATTATGTGTTAATTTCCTTTTAATAGTAGTGCAGTGTTGTTTAATTTGAAATATGAGGGATGTAGATACAAGAATGTAACAGCTCTACTCAACGACAGGCATGTTTTGTCTGTTTGGACCTCTTATCCTGAGTATCATATTGCATGTATTGAATGTCAATGACAAATTCAGCCGTATGCATTGGGTTTCAAATGATGACCGAGCCGCAGGTCTACAACACAGTATTGTTGGTCATGATAAACACATCCTAACTCTGTTGCTGTGTCCCTGAGAAATCAATTTAACAGTGACATCCAAAGTGGAAACACATTCTTTTATTCTCGAACTTCCTGGAAATCGCTCAGATTCCGACACAGTCCAGATACACCATACATCATTCTGCTCTTGGGACACCAAAATGATTCAAAGCGCTGCGTGCGAAGTCTGCAACATTATGCTCGCAGTGCTTTTAGGTTGCTTATTGGATGAAACATTATCATTGCATTCTAAATATAAATATATCTTGAATTGTTTTTCATTGTTCTAGTCCTCCTCCAGATTTTGTGACACTTTGACACTCCAGACACTTTGGTGAACAGTCATAAACAGTCTTATTATCCACTGTTTTATGAATAATGTGAATTCGGATATTCTTTTTTTCGCCAACTATATATTGTGGAAGTATGCATATTTGGATACAGCCTTACTCCATAATCATTAAATCAGTCATGAGTTAAGTAATATCCAATAGCATGGTCCTTAGTGTTGATTCTTATAAATGAGGTTCATCGGGGTGTAAAGCTTCTGTAATTCTGACACACACGATATCGACAAGGTGGCCCGTTCAGTAACCATTAAATCATTTAAGAGACTCAAATGTGCATATGATCCCATTCTGCTGCAGAAAGTCTTTCGATGCTCAGCTGTGTTTGTTGATATTGGGGTGGAACAAACTGTAATAAATATTGTGTATTTGTGATCGTTTTTGTCTCCCATGGGTGTGATATTTAGAGATGTATGTACATACAACCTCATGGAGCCCCACAATGGATGGCCAAACTGCACGTTTGTGTTTGTCTAAACTTTCACATTTGTATTTGTGGCAGAGAAAATGGGAGGAGAAAGGAGTGTTTGTTTATTGTAGAAACAAACAGTAAAGGGTTGAACTCTCATGCAATGGGTAAACTTTTAGGTCATGTGTGGGTTTAATAGGTCATTTCTAAATGTGAGAGAATGGTGCAATGGAAGGAATGTATGGCTCATATTCAGTGCAGATGAATGTCCCTTTTTTCCTTTTTTTTCTGTCCCTGGTCATTTATATAGAGAACAGAGTATGAAGATCAAGCTTTCTATGTTTTGGAGGCTCCACATGTTCCTCTATGAATCAAACACCAGATCCTACAAACTAAACAGTGTTGTTCCATCAACACTTCAGAATGAATGTTTTGATGAATAAAATCAGTCATCCCAATTTGTAAATTGTTGAGAGAAACTCCCACCCACGGCGCATGGGAAACTGTATCTTGTGAGTTCAATATTGCCACCATATTTTAGGAATTTTTGTAAAGAATTTGCTTCCATTCATCACATGAAAACTGCATCTGTTACTATCACTTTTTCATTTCAAGATTATTGTGACAATGTGGCAGTAAGGCTGGGTGGTGCATTGATACTGTGCGATGGTAGACTTGTGTCAGCCGGTAGATATTTTGCTGCATCATTTATACTGCTGTAGATATATTTGTGCAGCTATCAGTGTGCAAGACTGCTTTACATTATTTACACATGATAGTGACAAAGAAACAATGAATAGTGCAAACATACAGAGCTCGATGTGTCCCAAACAGGCTAAGATGACAGAGAACTTGTTATTGAAAGGTGTCAGACACAAAGACAAAATATAGTTTGTTGTTTAAAGTGTCACCACTTGCCATATTCATTTATAATTCAACGCATTTGCAGACACATGTGTATATTGGCTATTTTACAACAGCCTCAAATGTGCAGGGAATATTCACTCATAATTTAGTGTCAGAACTATCTTTATAATTTAGAGTCTATCTTGATCATTTCTGACTATAATTTCTGACTTCATATTTCATATTATAATGCATATTTTTGGATGATCCAATAAATTAAATATTTTACAAATAAAATTCATCTGTGTTTCATTTGATTACTTTCTCTTTTTATTTGGAACTTGGAGGCTACCACAATTTTGGTCATTTATTTGCCAGCCCCTATGTGGTTTTAGATGGATTTTGGATGATCCATTAAATTAAATATTTTACAAATAATCAAATGAAACAGATGAATTTTATTTTCTCTTGGAACTTGGAGGCAACCACAATTTTAGTCATTTATTTGCCAGCCCCGTGGTTTGGATAGATTTTAGATGTTCCAATATACAAACTATTTTAAAAATAAAATGCACCTGTGTTTCATTTGATTATTTTCTCTTTTTATTTGGAACTTGGAGGCAACCAAGATTTTGGTCATTTATTTGCCAGCCCCTTTTGGGGTTTGGATAGATTTCAGTGTTCAGTGTCTGCTTTTTATAAGCGACTTTGGGTGCTTCCAGAGTAAAGTCCTCTTTTTTGGGGATCTTGGCCCCATAACACTAACATTGTAAATCTTTCTGTCAAATTTCCTCACTTGCAGTGCAAACATATTGTGTTATTATTAATCTATTTAGTTTGTTTCTCTTTTCCTCACATGTTTCTGCCTTGCCCTGCGTCTCCCTATTTAAATGCCCCAATTTAGTGTTTTATCAATGTGTATGCTACAATACATCAGATCAGAAAAAATAAAGACTTCAATGATTTTTGTATCTTGGGGGATACAGAAAGGGACGGTGAGTGAGTGGGTAAAAAAAAATCTGCCAAAATATTGGAAGAGAGGATCCATGCAAATACTATTAATATAAAAACTCTGGCATTGACTAATATCTTGGCTATGAGAAGGCTATGTTAATATATTTTACATAAATATGAATGCAATAGGCTAGTTGTTAAGTAGTAATGCTGGGAAATGATTAAATAAATAAAGTACTGAGATAATTATGCCCCTTTAAAGGTTAAGTTATTTTCTTACCTTCATTATCAATAGACAGCTGAATGCAACAGGATTGTATGGTAGTTGTTTTGTTTTTTGGTTAGGAAAGACATTTGTTTGGGTATTTTTCAACCAGGTTGCTTGTTTTCTTGTTGCTGATACATTTCAATGTAATTTTCCCTCACGTGAAGTAAATTGATGGTGGGTCTGTAAATAAATTATTTCAGTAAGGGTAAACTCCACACTGATGTCTAATTCCCCATGGTTTACCCGGAGGAACTCACCGAGTCATAAGAAGGCGACCAGCAGAGGGAAGTATTCTACTGCTTCCACTCAATCACCTCACATTCTGTCACACACAGACTGTCCTACCTGAAATCAATTCATGAAATGGAAACAGGTACAACTGTTAATAAATTATGATAAAGTCATATATTAATGGCTGCATCGAGTGAAGCAAAGCACTGACTGCAAACCTCGGCGTTACGACCGCAAATTCCCTCAAAGTCTTGACTGATGGCTTGTTAATGAAAGAAGCTGGTCGTAGACACAAAATAGTCATTTTGGCGGTGGAATAAGTTGTTCTCGACAACCTTTTATCTCACATATAATAATATCACGTTGACATCTTCCGGTTTATCGTGTAGAAGATCTCTTTAAGCATATTGTTTTATCGTTTCTGTGAAATTAATCCTCCCCTCAGAGTTAACTTTGCGCAATGGCGACTAAATCAGTGTTGCCAGATCTTACTCGGGAAAACGGTCAACTTGGTCTGAGAAAACACAATATACGTGCATCATATTGCTGCTTATTTACATAAAGTTGTGCGTTCTACTTGTTGCATCACTTGTTGTATCTTTTTCACAGACTGTGATGGCGAATTTCCACGGTTAACATCTGTTAATATATATAAAGGGCTTGACATTAACTTTTTTTGCTCATTTTTAACTTTTTTGTGGTTTTCCAAAGTAGCCACTTAGCATTTTCACTGGCCACAGTTTTGACATTGATAACATAGGTAAAAACTAGATGGTCCTCACTGCAGAACACAAAATCCAGGGGGAGGAGTTGGATCCAGATCCAACTCCTCCCACCTTGCATATACCTAAACCCACCCATCTCCACCCCCTGATCCCTAAACCCACCCCTAAACCTACCAATCTCCACCCCTTAGATCTGGATCCAACTCCACCCTCTGGATCTCGTGTGAGGTGCTACTGGTAAAAACTGCCATATAGATGTTTTTAATATTATCTCATAATTTGGCAGCAGGTATAACCTATCAGGCTGCTGTCACTTCAAGACCTGACGGATCAATTATACTGTTACATTTCACTTAAAACATAACTGACTGAATTTACATGAATATTCATCAAAACCGGCATTTTGACAGTATTTTGTGTGTATTTGACTGTTTAAATGCAATAAGCAGCTTTATGCACGCGCATGTTGGGTGTGAGCACAAAATCTGTGTGAATGAGTAAAATTACGAGCAATCAAGTCGAAATTCAAGTCCTGTAACCAACCATATACATCTGGAGCAAATTAAATGAATGAGTGAGGGGAGAAGAGTCCATAACTCGCTGTCGGAGAGATGACAGAGCAATGAGAAAGTGCAGATGGTATCATGTATCGTGTATTTTGCAGAAAATGAGTAGGCTATTGGATGCGTTTCAGATACTTCAGTCTCTATCAAAAAATCTATATTTTTGACCATTTTTGGGGAGTAGTGGCAAATCTTTCTCTCTTCTGACCACTGTGATCAAGCTCTCATTATTTATTTATTTTTCCTCTTTTGGAAACTCATAGAAAGGCTTTTGTGGATTTTATCTTTTGTCATTGGATCAATTGGGAATGTAAAAATTAAGATTATTAAAAACTTCCGCTTCTGAGAAAATGTGAATAGGGGAACATGGTCCCTTGGCTTGCGCTATTGGAAATCGCCAAATCTTACTGAAAATAACTGATGTCCAGTAAATTGCTTTGTCTCTGCAAGTCGCTGTCAGTTTGTCAACCCTTAATATGGGACAACATGGAAAACAAACTAACTGATTAATGTTATGAGTGTGGCTTAAATAGTATATGGGTATATCTATGCACTAGCAAACCCCCCAAAATGTGATTGTAATCTGGAAATAAGACCCACAAAAACTGTAGACCACCATTGCCATAAGCAAGACCAAACACAGAGTCGCTTAATATAAGCGGACATGGCAACAATGAACTAAATCCTCCTCCTACACTACAGTTGAAACCACGCCTTTTTCTGACGTCACCTTGATTCGGATCTCTCCTCGCGCTTGTATCAGCTACTAGAACAGTTAAGGTTGTGGCAGCAGTGCCTGAAGTGCGCCAAACCACGGAATTGTTGCCATATTCTGGAGAATCAGTCCGTTTTCTCGGGAAAAAAAATTGTTCGGAACGGATTTCAGGTCCGTTGAAACATCTTCAGCACCCAACAAAAATAATCTGATAATCCTCACACTCTCAAACTGAGGGAACAGACCGGGACCGTTGGGATTTATAGGACATATTCTGGTTACTACGGCGCAAAACAAAGTACAGAATCTTGTTAAACATACTTGTATTGAGGAGCAAACGGAACGGATGCATTAAACGCCCCCGTTATTCAGGGTTCACTGTTATTGCGCTTTTGTTTTGAGGGGGTTGAGCAGCCGCACTGGATTCAACGCTTGGGATGCAGGATCCCTGAACTTGTCTGCTTCTTATCCGCCTCGTCGAGCGGACTTTTCATCTGCAGAATCAGATTCGATCAGTATCTTACACGGGCTTTGGATGTGATCTAGATTCCTGGCTGTGCTAAACTCTTCATTGAATGCAGTTTTATTAACAGTTGACTTTCTGTCGTATAGTGAAGGGGTGGACAGAAGTGGATTGTGTTGAAGTTGCATGAATCAACGGATCGCTCTTTTCAGATCGCAATATCAGATCGGATATTTGGCGTGAGGCGTGATGGCAATGTTGGCGACTTTTTGGATTGTCCTGTTGGTCGCGTTAAACGCTCCAGGTAAGTCCATGAGCTCAACTGCAGGATGTTTGTCAGTCAAATGTGCGCTATTGTCATTTAGTGACATCTTTAAAATACTATGCGGTTCATAACTGTTTAAAGTTAGACTAAACCTCTCTGATGATACAGTGTTGCCATAATTAAGATAAACGGACTCGAACTGAACGCATGAGATACAGGCAGATGGCGATAGTGATGCTGCGCTAGAATATGTGTTCTGCTTGTTAATTGTGAGTTATTGAAGAGCTGCAGGTAATATAAGGGAACAAAAGATGCTAGTTTTCAAATTATTTTAAGAGATAAAGGGTATTCATGTTTACATATACAAGTGATAATTTATTTAGTAGTCCTTGTTCGACAACATCGTTTGACGCCAGATGTCAAATTGAGTGCCATGGTTGGAGACGGATCAAGTAGCCTAACCCATAGCGATGAATCATTCACATTACAATTTAATGATGAATATACGCACCTCTTGGTGTAAAATTCTCCAGACTGTAAAAATTATTTTTTTTCTTACAAAAGCAGTTATTTTTTAATATTATTAATATTTTCCTGGGGGTAAAAACATCATTTGTATCAAACATTTTTGACTTCCTCTCAGGCATCCTTATTTCATTGATCCATAATGTACACTTTAAAAAAAGCATCAATCTCAAGTGAACTTTTTAAAAATTGAGTAGTCCTGACAGAATATATAGTTGCAAACAAAGATATTTAATGACCTAGCAATTTTTTGTAATATTTTTGCAAATAGTTCTGGCAATTAATATGCTTCATAATGTTCTAAGGTGCAACGACTTTTGTTCTAGTCAAGTATGAGTTGGAATTAGTTAACTTTCCTTTGGCTGTCAGATTAAAAACACTTGCTTTGTCCGTGAGTGATATATGGGTGTGACCCCTCTGTGAAGATCATAGTAGCCGCCCTCCCTCGTTCATCCTCTTTACCTGAACTTCCTTCCTGTAAAATTAATAGATCACATGAAATGACATAGTAACCTTTAATTCAAACATACAGTTTCCCTTTAAAAGCATCCCTTTCCCTTATCAGCAAGAGTATTCAATTCATTTGCGTTCCCCAGAGACTCAGAGACAGTACTACTATTGGCCCAGCATTAGGTGTCTTTTAATAAACTGCTCTTGAGTGTATATTTTCCAATCAATACTGCACTGCTGACCTTTAATGTTGTAAACAAACTGTCTGATATATTGGTTGGTCTTAGAGCGCTTTTCCGGCCTGCCCCTAGTGGCTCTGTAGAAGAAGCTAAGCCAGTCAAAACAGCTGTTCAGGGTCAACTGAGTGAAAGGCTTATGTGATAATAACCCTTGCACATCCTTTCATTGGGTGATTCTTCCCTTTATCAGCTCGCTTTTCCACTCTTAAGTGATGAAGACATCCCTGCATCCTTGAATATTTCAAGAATATTCTGCTGCTCTTTGTAGTGATATAATGCTTCACTAATAGTTGTGCAAGACTCAAAGAATGCCTAGATCTTACCATAATGAGTTGATTTTATCGCTAAGCTTCATGGAATATATGGCACCTTTTACAGTTGCAAATATCTTGGCTCAAATAGCTTTGACGTGTTGCTTTTGGCGTGACTCCAGAAACGGAACAGTCTTTTTGGAATCAAACGGTGACCAAATGTTTGTGTGCCTGTAAGGCTGCTTTCAGATTCAGTTCCCATAGACTTTTTTTTTTTTTTTGTCATGTGATGTAATAAAACCAAATGACTCGTGTGGCAAGATGATGCAGGAACTAGAAGTAAAATTGTCGATGGTGGCACACTGTAATAAGAGTCAGCATTTTGAGCATTTGTTCCTGTGGGTAAGGGATGACTAAAGAATTAATTGGCTTGCGTTTCTCACCATTAGCAAGGACTGGTAACTTAATGGAGCAAAATATTTAACTTTCTTGACAGTAATGATATGCATAGAACTATAAAAAAAATCCAGGGTAGCCTATAATTTAAGACTTCAAAGTCATAATGCATACTAAAAATGGTGGGAGAGGTTATGAGAGCATAGAAAAGTCGCAAAGATCCGTTCAGACAAGATCCTTGAGAAAACAAACCCAAGCATGCTCTGTTGACAAGACACCTTGGAAATCTAATGATATACACAACCCGGGCGTAGCGAACACATCCCTCTTTGTTCACCTCTGTTCTGTGTTTACTAGACACTTGCCATGCAATTAACAGCTGGAATGGGGGGTCTTAGAAGACATCTGGTTATTGTTTCTCTTTCTGAAGCAAAGCAATCACTCAGCATAAATCAAATCTATGTGAACATGTTCATGTCAGAGCTGGTTACTTCACGTGCAGCTACACGTACAGCTGAATATTAGCGGTGCTGTGAAGCTGAGTAAAATAATGAAGCATAATGAATTATATGGATGCGGTTCTGCTTGCTGTTATTTGACGCCCAAGGCTCTCCCATTGAAAAGCATGGGCTGAAGTGTTGTAATTTATAATGTTATCTGCTCTGAGATTCACGTCCACTTTTTTTGCCAAGTTGGAACCCGTCAGGCTAATCTATTAATAGGGCAATTTGCAGCCTGTTGGTTGTAATGCGGCCTGAGGAATCTCTCGGGTATTCTGATCTATTGATAATGTCTGAAATGGCTCAACGCTAGGCTAGATGAATCAATAGATTGATGCTTTCTTAACCTCACAGGTTTTTATGAATTTCTTTCTTTTTGTGAAATTGTCAGTGGCCAACCGTGTTTGGATACCAACATTCTTCAAAAATATTTTCTTTTGTGTTCCGCAGAATGATCAGAATGAAAAAAAAAAGTCAAAATTTACTAACCCATGTCATTCCAAACCTGTGTGATTTTATACAGGTTTGGAATGACATGAGGGTGAGTAAATAATGACAGAATGCTCATTTTTGGCTCTTCCATTTTACCGGGATGGTTTTCCTCAAGGAACACATAAAATCCCTGCATTCTGTCATAAAGTGTGTACAGTGAATTTCAACTAACACATGTTGGGCTGTGATACAACATATCTGTGCTGTTAATTCTCCTTGTTCATATAAAAACACAACGGATGGATAACTCTTCTTTGTGGCTAAAATTCATTCAGCAATGCAAAGGATGAAAGAAGAGTTAAGGAACGGGCTGTGCTGTTTGATAGTGATTACATGACTTATAGCTCTCCCTATAGAGTAAAACAGATGCTAGATGGATAATTTCTCCTAAACTCCAGTGTTTGGCAAACCATCACTGACCCGTAAATCGTCATTTCCTCCTGTGATACCTTTTTTAGCAATACTTTTTTTTCCATTAACGGAATGGGAAACTTTTTAAAGCTTCAGAAAATAAGCATTCATCATAGTTTTGCTCGATTTAAGGAGTATTTCATGGAGGAGCTCTAATCTGTACCTTAATTATTTGAGCCCACCACAAACATCAATTTTACTAAGAGGGCTGTTTCAAGGTGACCTACCTAGGAAAGTGGTTGGCGTGTACGTGTCGGAATCAGTCGAGTTAATCTGGGGTAGAAAATGGCTGAATGCCCAAAATGCTTTTTCACCTGTTTCTAAAGCACTTTCAGCTACTGCATACTATATGAAAGGTGCTTTATCAGTGAAATTTTACAGTATGTGTACTTATGTGTACGTACTTGCCTAAAAAAGAACTGGGTAATATAAGGTAACTACAGGGGTTAATTTTGGGTTTAAGAGTAGGTTCAAGGTTAGTACAGTTATTATCCAGTTATTGTAATTAGAGTATAATAAGTACATCTTATGTACATGGGGAACAGGACTGTAAAATAAAGTGCTACAGTATATAAAATATGTAAAATATAGATGTCACTACTTTTTTCAGATGAAATGTTCACAATTAGACAAACTATGAATAGAGCGAAAAATGAATAGGGTCAATTCTGAGTTTTAGGTCGGCTTGATATTTTACTTACCAGAATGTCACAGAATGGAACAAATACCCAGTTGGCCTTGTTACCCATGAGTCCCCTTTTCGCAGAGAACGACAGCTGATTCTCTGCGTTCTGCTCTTTGATCACAAAGTCTTGCCTGATTTGTGTAGAGATGATCCTGTGGTTCATGTAAAAGATCAGGATTATTTTCCTGGCTGGAGGAATCGTGTTTGAAGTGGTTCAATCAAGAGAGAGAAGAAGAACATCTTGTGATATTCCCCCCCTTGCGTGTTTTGATTATCCCATTGACTGTGAAAGCCATGTTTGAGTGGCGTTTTTAATTTGTGAGTTTTGCCAACGCTCTCTAAATTGCTACGATGAGCAATATCAGATCGCCCAGGGTCTTTCACGTATGTGCACTAGAAAGATTACAAATGCTCAAAAGAGTTCAGCGAGGGGGAAATATACGTTGTTTGCTGCGAAAGCTTGGCTCCCTTTCACGTCAAATGGCTTTACTCTTTTCTTTATGTGCAATGACAGGAATTTGGTCATTCACTTTGAGGTCAAAAGGTGAGCCTATTAATGTCAGCCCTCTTTGAAGGTCTAAGTGATATACAAGCTGTAGTGACCCCCACAATGGATGGTTTAGCTGGCAAACAAGTGTGTGTGGGTGTAAAACCATCACTTGTTCCACTCCACTCATGAGAAACTGGGGTAAAGTCAGACAGATGGTTAACACTCCTCAATTGTATTTCCAAATGTGTTGAAAATCTGCTTTATTCCCAAATAAAGTGTTCATTACTTTTGCATTAGGTTACTCGCCTTGACATGAGTCCCATACCATTTTAAACCATTTTCAATTCACATCAGAGCATATTACATAAGCATGAACTGAAACTGTTTTGGTGAAGGGACCTGATTTTAGCAGTTGCAGTTACGCTTTGATGCCGTTTCACACTTTTAACCGCTTTTCTTTGACGGTGTTTAACAATGTGTTGCATTAAAAAGCCAGTTTCTGTTTATTGATTTCATCTGTCAGTGTGCACATTCATTGAACCGGAGTTTAGTCATGCATTTTAAATGAGTTAAGATGTTAGTTTGTGTTCTGTTTTATTTATTTATTTATTTTTCAAAGAAGGATTGTGCTATTTCTCCCACTGAGCTTGATTTAATATGCTTTATGCAAAGTGTTTTTGTATTTCATTTAAAGTGGCCTTGTTCAGTATTAAACATTCTCTTTCACAATCCTGTACTGAAATCTTGTTATCAAATGCATCAGTTTGCTCTATTCAAATGCTGCAGACTTGGCAAAGACACTGGCTCTGTTCCAAAACCTTTATAGGCACGATTTTAAGGTATCATAGGTGAGCTCCTAACATGAAGGGTATTCCAAAATGTAATTATGGTGCTGTTTTTTTTTTAAGCTAAAAGGCAGCATTAATTATTATTATTTTTTATTTTTTTTTGTGGATAAGGCAATCCCATAATGCACTTTGACCAGCTCAGTTAAAAAAAATCCAACATGGCACATCATATTTTTTAAATATTGAAACATCTCTTTAAAAATGTGGTTACCGCTCTTCACAATGCAGTGCTGCACTTATAAACAGGCTTTATACTGAAAAAAAAAAGAAATGCCGTCAAGCCCAGAATAGAGATTGGCCAAAATAAAATGAAAAACTGGGCGATTTTTGCACTAAACACACAATCAGCAACCGTCCGGTTCCGATTTATGGCTGGTCTACCTGAGCATCTCTTGTTAGCAACATATCATCTCTGTTGAAATCAATTGTGAATTGAGTCTCCTGTGCACTTTGCTATATTTATGACTCACAGAAATGTTGACTATGTAGAGCGGTCTTTGTATGTCACCTTAGAAAGCAGCTTCCTATGTAGACAGCAAGGCAGCTCACTAGGTTTTGGAACCAAGCCATTTTTATTGTTATCTGGGTAAATATAGCTTTTAATTACTGTAGTGTAAAACAAAGTAAGGTGAGATTTACAGGTAAGAGAGCAGGAGAGGTTATCGTGTACCCCTCATCATCAAGCAGAAGTGATCTATGGGGTCTGCCCAGTCATTCTTGAAATTAACAGCGTAGAAAGCTATTAACATGAACCATCCAAAGCGGTGCTTAAGATGAAATGGACTGTGCCAAAACAGCAGCAGCATACTCAATCCGCTCAATGCACAAATGTCTCGCAAAAAACACTTCACTCAAAATACGTCACATTAGTTGGCTGTGTTATAGTTGCGTTGATGGGTACTTGCCGCCAGTCCGTCATTATAATGAGGACATGGTCTCAAAGTTGAGATTTTATGGGAGTATGAAAAGTGTCGGTGGTCACACTTTTTCAGGTACATTGAAAAAGAGTTTTAAATTAGAGCCTCATTCAAATTGAGCTGGAAATTATCAATAATTGCTGTGCGTGAGGTTGCTCACCCTGTTTTCATAAACTAGATTTCTGTCATTATTGATAGATCAGGGCCAGGATTTGGCAAAATGATGACTTTGTTCATGGACCCTGGTCATCATTATCACATTTAGGGCCTTTGCAAAGAATATGCAAATACAAACATGCATTGTTCTTAAAATGCATATTTGCATTTTATTTTGAATGTTTAAAGTAACGTAGCATTTATTAAGTCTAATTAAGTACTTATTGATCACTAAACGCTGCTTGTCTGACGAACACGGAAGCACAGTTGCTTGTTGTGGCATCATGATAATTTTATCTATAAGCTAGGCCCCCCTTGCCTTACTTTCTTTCTCATTGCTCTTTAATTGTCTTCGCTGTATTGTGGATTCTGGGAATGCGGGAGGCTGGGACAGGTCTCTGTGGTATGTTCACTCATATAGATCATTGCCCTTCAGGCTGGTTAAAGCGATTTTCTCAACTCCAAATCCCTATCTTAGTTGGATTAAACATTTTGGGGGAATGAACACTTCCAATGATGGATGAGCATCAACCACAGAAATGCAATTATTCTGAATGTGAATTTGTCTATAGCTCTGAAATGTAATCCAAGTAATAACTTGGCACCATGCAAACTTGATTCTGCAAAATATGAATAATTTTGCTTTCATACACCTTCGGTTCTGTTTACCCGGGAGGCTTGTTGCTTATTGGTGCTTACTGTGTGAAAGACTTGCTGTGGACATTCTGGTATCCACTACAGGAGGGATTTACTTCGAGTAGTTGCTCTCCTTTTCAGTTTTGTAATATTTATTGAATAAAAATGTAAAATACTTCGGCCAAAAAACACTTTTCTTGATTGTTAGCTATATTCAGTTGTTTACAATTGACCTCAATGGTCTACAGTTGAATGTCTTTGTGCTGATTGCCTTTTTGAATGTGCCATAATTGAAGACAGGGGTGTGTTCTTATTTGAAGTGGATCTTTTGAAAACCAAAAGCCAGATGAAGCAGGGTCATAAAAGCGGACGTTGACCAGAAGCAGGTGTTTCCCAAAGGATCATGGAGCTTGTATGGGTGAAAAACCTGTAGAACTCATCAGCCAAACCTCAATAAGTGCTGCTTAACCCCAAGAGGTCACATGTAGGCCAGGAGAAGTTTTTTATTGCGTGTTTTTCAGTCTGTTTGTCTGTCCTCCTTAGAGAGAAATAGTCGTAACTGTCTGACAGTGACACATGGCTCAGCGTTTGGCGGGGGATGCTCACCGGATGGAGTTCTGCTGTGAAAGTGATTATACAGACATTTGGGTTGGATGGTTAAACATTAGCATGCAGATGAGAGCTCCATCCAATTCCCTTGGAGGTCTATTTTGTACTGGGGTGATGCGTGGAAAGCTGCCCCGAGCTTAGAAAGAACAGTGAGAATGACAGCCAAATAATATTACTATGGTGAATTTACCTCATGAACTAGTGCTAGCAACCCCTGCAGACTGCTAAAGCAGCATTTGAGACACTGGTTGAAACTCCAGTGTTGTGCGCAGTGGGGATTTTGATGCAAGCGCAATTCATTTTTGTACCTTATTAATATGGGTTTGTCATATTCAAGAGTTTTTTTTTTTTTATCACAAAAACCTGCATCTTACTCCCTAACCAGCCATAATCCAGTTTAACCAAATACCGTCTTTGCTTGTGAAGCGTCATTGTCATTCTTTTTACCACAAAACATGTATAAATGAGGCTCATTGAGAATGTATGTTTTGTATATTATAAAAAAAAACCATAATTGCCTGAAACATTTCATTGCTATTTGTCATTATTTAAACATATACCCATCTGTATACCTTTTTTAATAGTTTTAATGAAGCATTTACTTGGAGCAACACTGCTTAAGATATTAAGACTTGTTTTCATAGATTGTATCTTAAAGGTATTTTGTCTTACTGCAGTGGCACATTTGAGCTTGTTTATTAAACAACAAAAAAAACAAAAAAAAATTCTGTCAGCAAGACAACAACCATTCACATTAAAGATAACATTGTGTGAATGTAAATATATATTCTAAATTATTCATTGCTGCTTCTCAAGTATATTTAGGAAGTTTTTTAGGAACATTTATCCACTATCAAGTGAGTAAGACTCAAATTGAGCGTTTTCATACCGTTGCAATAAATTACACCAGATTATGGTAGTCTGCAGTAGGAGTGGGCGGTATGATAAATCTGATTTCACTATATGAGATTTGATTTTACGATAATGAGATATATATATATGTATATGTGTATATATATATATATATATATATATATGTGTATATGTGTATATATATATATATATATATGTGTATATGTGTATATATATATATATGTGTGTATATGTGTATATATATATATATATTTATATATATATATATATATATATATATATATATATATATATATATATATATATATATAACATTATGGTTATTTTATCTCATTTATGTTGTTAAAAATAAGCAAATAAGCAAATTACAAACAATAGGACAAATGCAATCTAACAATTTGTTTTAATTAATTACGTTTTTCAGGTATAATAGGTTTATTTAACAGTTAGAAATTTGTACAGAAATTTTAAATCAAATGTAAAATAAAATATTGCATAGTATTCACTCTATGTTCTTTTCACATTAATGACACAGAGCAGCAGATATATTAGGCTGCTGTCACTTTAAGACCAAATGCATGGATCCATGATACATCTGGTTTACACCCTACTGTTTACATTTGAGACTGTGGTGGCAAACAAAATTCTATCACTGAATAAGAGACGAAGATTTCCAAATGTCTTTGAGTTTTGTTTTTTTTGCAAAAAAAGGCCAGCAGTCATACAGTCACACAGAGTGGCTGCAGAGTGTGACAGTGAAGGGAGGGCATCCTTCCTCTTTATAGTCTTGACACCCAGAGTGTTATCTTTCTAGGCCAAAGATGGTATTTTCAACCATACGTGGAACATTCTTAGACTGTTCATAATATTTGAGGCCACTATTATGCTATTTTAAAGTTTCCTAATGTTGTTTTGGAGTCTCCTACAACAGGTTTATATGCATCAAAGGTCAAAAACTGTTTAATTTTCTTATAATATAGATTTGCACATCACCACATTTTCAATGATTCTCAAACGTCTCGTCAGATGAATCAATCTCTCTAAATCCCTCCTTTCCGTGAGCTGCTCTGATTGGCCAGACAGCTCAGTCTTGTGATTGGTCTACATGCCCATTGCCATAAGAACGTCAGCTCTGCTTGTCCTGAGGCTTCCTACACCGTAAACTAAACACAGTAACGAACAATGACGTTGATTTTACCATATCAATGTGAGCACGAGTCCGATGATGAAACATTGGAAGAACTATTCATTCAACCCGAACCTCCATCGCAAGGACAACTCTAGCAGGACATTTCTCAGTGATACACTACTCAGTTTGAGGTACCTTATGGGATGTTGCAACTGTAATTCCTCACCATCAGCATTAACAAGTGTATGTCCATCAATAAACCGATTATTTTACTTATACTTATTTATTTACCGAGTATTTTTCTAATTTATTGCGGTGAACATTTGGAAACTGTATCAATAGCAGTGCATACATTAGCCGAGCTCTAGCGTGAATGACTGTAACATAAACGTTGGTAAAACAAATCTTGCTCCATGCTTAATCTTTACTCAAAGTAGTGAGAACGACAGACGATCTGCATTAATATACACAGTTATAGGCAATAGTGGCCCACAACTGATCAGCAGAAGTATTTCAGTAAGACAGTAATAATGTGAGACCCAGTTAGCAGGAGACCAACACAATATTAAACTGAAAACTAAGTATTTTGAACACCATCTTTCAAGATTTAGCGGTTTGCGAATCCTGCATTGAACTCTTTAGTTCAATGCAAAGTTTAGGATTACTGCTGTGGTATCGTGGTAAAGATGAATTTAACCACTGATTCTTCACATGCTCGTCCTTGGGCAGTGAAAAAAACTGGCTTTACCTTCACATTGTAGAGAACAGCGTCTTCTCGACATGATGCTATCCAGACCAGTATCCACAGGAATCAGCTGTCGGTTTGAGGTTCAAGTTTTCCCTGGTGTGTGCGCGCGCGCAATACGCTAATGTTCCGTCTCGATGTCACAACGAAACGGATTATGACTCGTTTGAAAAACGATTCAATTCATTGACTCAGAGTCGACTCTTACTTTTTAAAAGTCAATAACTTTATATACGGTGAACTTTCAGATTTAAAACTTTGCAGGATGTTTTCATTCACTTATGTTACACACTACATGAAAGGTCATTTTCAAAAATCCATAATAGGGGCACTTTAACATCAAGCACGCCCTGCTCTTTATATTTTCATTCATACATTTCATCACTCTGAAGTGTCAATAGTGCTAAATATTTACATACTGTGATATTTACTTACCTCAATACCGTGGTAATGATATATATCGTCATACCGCCCAGCCTTAGTCTGCAGCATCCTCCGCTCACAACCGGCCTGCAAGAAGGGGAATTGCTATCTGCATGCTTCGTGCGTTAGTATGTGATTTGCATGTTTTGCATTTGCAGATATACAACACTGTCTTTTTGTCTACACTGAATTCTCCCTAAGTTTCTTGGTGATGCATAAAGGGTTTTACTTAAAGTGTTTTCCTTTTGTAATGCAAATGCTTAATATGTCACATTCGCAGGACTTCCACCACTGTGTTTTTTGGCTGAGTCTGTAGTGCACATTTAGGTGGTGCTGTGCGGCTCTGTCTGGATGCGGCGTAGCCTCTCGCTGGTGAATTAAACATGAGTGAGAGCTCCTGATCTAAATAATGGAGTGGATGTGACAAGCGCGGAGTGTTTCTCCACTGCACAGCTGACTGCACAAATAACACTAAAAACAGAGTAAGTGCTAAATTAACACACATGCGCGCACGCGCAAGCTTTCCCTCCTTCTCTTTCTCTTTGTTTATGGAGGGTCTTTAGGTAGGCCTGCGTGAAATGTGTTAATGGGAGGGGGTTTTTAGAATCAGGTTGACCTGAAAGTGACTCTGCGCTGGGAACTTTTAGCCTCAGCATCCTTAGGATGAGGGTGTATTTGTCTGTGTGCACCTGCGACTGTCTCTGTGCGTATGCATGCGGCGCGGGTACACACACTTGTTTTCCAGGTCCCTGATCACACGAACCTCTCCCTCCCATCCGTCCAAATGGAGTTCTTGTTTTATCTGTAAAGCACAGGTGCAATTTTCTGCTTCAGACCCCTGAAAATCCTGTTCTGTTTCGAATCAAATGCCTGAATCAGCCGACTAAAGAAAAAGGAAATCAATAAATGGGAGCCGATCTTGCTTGTGTTGTTCTGATTTGGTATTAATCTGATTTAGCGATTCTCATCTCGATTTAGAGATTAAATAGTTAAGCCCACCCATCCTCCCACCCTTGGTTTTCCACTCACTGAACAGATACTTCAGCTGTATTACTGCAGTGTTTTCCCCTCCTCCCTTGCTTGGCTTCTCTTGTTTTCTCTGCTTTTTCATGCAGAATTTCAAGAATTGGCTCCCGTTCAAATTGTGTGTAGGAATTTGAATTGAATAGACCACAGGATGATGAATTAGAATGACAGAAAAATTTATTAAAATTTTAACAGTCACACAATGGAGGAATTTATTAGTCCAGTATTCATGAGTTAATTCTGACTAATTATGCCTATTTATTCCCTGATATGTATAAAATTATTCTCTTTTTAATTTTTTTTAATACTTTTTATATATTACAAATCATATTACTATCGTAACATGCAGAATCTTAAATAGTTTTATTTTTTAGCAAAAAAAAAAAAAAAAAATCTAATTCGTTTTTTATGTGAAACTTTTTGATTATTTCCAGGCTTTAATCAGATTTTCAGTTTAGCATCCTTGTTTGCTACCTCAATTCAAATCATTTCAAATTCAGGAATTAAACTTGAATTATCAATACATTCTCAATTCAGTTCTGAATAGTTCACAATCCCGGTTGTGTCATCCATGGATCAGCTCATTAGGATTCGTCATTTAAATGAAATCCTCTCAGAGGTCAGTGTTAATAATCCCTCCATTTCTCTCTCTGTTATGTTTGTCGCTGTCATATCTCTCTCTGAATGAACGTATGAACTTTGCTCAAACTCATGGACTTCCCAAGCTTTGACAGTATGGGGTGTCAGGCCGCCCATGGCTAATAAATGACTAATCTAGGCTACTGGATCCACTATTGTTAACTTCTGGATACAAAAATATCATAATCTCAGAAAACATTTTCTTTCATGTCTTGAAGTATTTAGTCATGCTGCTTGCATGAAGAGCAAACAATTGGTCACATATTATTGAAATTCATGTTAACTTAAATCGCACCAAATTTTACATTATTTTGTTAATATGCCTATAGCACATACTGAAACAGAGTATGTGGTTTTTAAATATCATCTGTCTTTATTGAAACATGATATTGTAGATTGATGCTTACATAAATGAAATACATAAATCATAATATACTCCAAATGATTAAGTATTATAATGTATTATTCATAATTATAACATAGTATTGTATCAGTGCTTTCCTATAATAAATACATTTCTAGTGTAGGAGAGCTTTATAGCTGTCAATCAAAAGCCTATATGATGGTTTATGTTGAGTCTTTATCAAGTCTTCCACTTCGCAGGCTCTATTTGAGATAAACCAGTGAGGGCTCTGCCGAGAGGCATCCAGCAGGGGTAATGGTGTCACGCTAGAGAAGTGGGGCGGTTAGTCAGAGCACTGATCTGGGATTGAGCGATTGGATAATTCCAGGGCTTCCGTTAAAATCCTGTGTATGCCTCTGAAATAAAATATATCAGATTCTCACACATGTACGCACACACACCGGCCCCTCAGACTGAACAAGTCAATTTACTACAGGCAGCTGGGCTGTGCCTCCATTAAAAGAGACATGCACTGGCGATTACTGGCCTGTGCAAAAGCATCAGTCAGGGGAATAGAGAGAAGGAATTCTGTGAATATGGCTGATGCTTTCCTGCCTTTTCTGTCTCTAAAGGGGACAACAAATCTACAGATTCTGTATTGGAAGAATGTGTGAGTGTGTATGTTTGTGTGTGTGTTATCTGGAAATATAGGCTAAGTTTGGGTAAAGAAAAGGCAAGGACTGCGGTTGCTATAAGCAGATCTAAAGTTGTATATTCAAGTCGCAATTGCACGTATTGAAACTAACTCGTTTCAAGTTATGAATTGCACTAATAGGCAGACAGACACAACGAGCATGACCATAGACAAAAAAAAAAAATCTTCTTTTTAGTTATATAGGTAGTTCTTTATATTCCAGACTGTGGACTAGGGCTGCAACAAACGATTTTGATAATTGATTAATCTAACGATTATTGGAACGATTAATCGATTATTCTGCTGATTAATCTGACAGTGGGCTTTGATCAGTTATCCAAATTTTGCAATTAGGTAAAACATTGAGTTTTTTCCCATTTTAAATAATAAATAAAACAAGGAAATCACTTCAGCTTTTGAAAATGTATTTTTAATGAATATCGAGCCAAATGAATAGACCAATCTCCTTTCAGGCTCTTTCCACCTCAGAAGTCATCATTAGCCCAACCGTTACAATGAGTGGTAGTGTGCATTTATTAAGTTTGGGAATTGTAACAATAACTTTTTAATAAGAGTAAAACTATGAATATGTAATATTGTGCATGTTTTTTTTGGTTTGTTTTTTGAAAAATGCTCTTTTCCAGGGTTCTTTTTTTTAATCTAACTACCGAGTTTATGGTCATTGAATGGCTTTCTTGAGGTAAAAGTAAGGTTTTGTGACATTGTTTGCAAGCTGATTTATTGACGTCTTTCTGGTGAAACTCTGATTAAGTGATTACATTAGAGATGATTTATTTCAGTTGTACTGTATCTTTCAAAATGCTTTTTTGATATTCATTGAATGAACTTCATTCATGTTTATTTCATGCTGTAATAGTAGAAAAAAAAGTAAAGAGATGATCGTTCACATGCCGCTTGACCCGAGGCGCTACAGCGATCTGTCATGCCACATTAAAGAGCACTTAAACCACATGTATTGTTTGAATTCTGTAGTAAAATTGACAGAATTGAAAAGCTGAGACTTTGTTATAGGCCTATATCAAAAGTAACCTGCTCAGCTTTATCTGTCGGTGTTTTGTCTCTGTCCTCTTTGCTCTGCATTGTGTCTTTCACTGCATGAGAAAATGGACGTGTGGCTTGAGCAGGGTTCAACTTCCAGACTGCGACCAAAATGGTCGCATATGCGACCATTTTTTGAGAATGTGCGAGTTAAAATTGTATGTGGTCGCATTTGTGCGAGTGCATGGTCATGTAAGCCTACTACTAAGTTAAATTCACGCATGAATTTTCCTGCATTGAACTTGTTTTAGCGCCCGCCATAGTGAATTTTTGTCCTGCCAAAGTCTTATTTGATCGGTGAGTAATGTAGATGAACTGCTGCGCTTGTGACAGGACATGTTTATAACTGAAAGAACGAGCAGAGAGAGAGAGAGCCGGACGCGCGCGTGCACACTCTCTGTCTTCGGAGCCAGGCGAAAGTGTAAACAAGACTTCACCGTCTCCAAACTAAGCGCTGTCTTGCTCTCTCTCCCTCGCACATATTAATCAAAATAAATCGACACGGTGGTAAAAGGTCGGAAGACCAAAGTTTCATGTGGAGCATTCGGAGATTTTTTTTTTTTTTTCAGAATTACCGCTCTGTGCGAATTGTGCTAAATAAGTTTCCTTATCTTCTCTGAAAAGCGTTCCGGACATTCAGCTGACATAAAACAACACTTTAATTAAACAAAAAAAAAAAAAACTATCCAGTGATGAAATGTTTTCTGTGTTGACAGAAATCTTGGATGTCCATGTCCTAACTGCTGGGATAATCACACAACGCGCATGACACGTCCAATTCCCGAACTAATGACTCCTTTGAACCGATTCATTTTAATGAATGGTTAAAACAACTGATCTTTCCAACAGTGAACTCAGGAGACGTCTGAATCGGTGTATAACTAATCAGTAACACTTTACAATAAGGTTATATACATAAATTACATAAAAAATACAGTTTTCAGCTTTAAAATACATAAAACCACTTGTTTTTTGAAAAGCATATGACTACATTTTTCCACACAGTGCTATCAAGAATCGATAAGAGAATCTTTGACGATTCTGCTTATCGATCTGATTCTTTAGTGGCATTGATATTGATAAAATCTTATCAATTCCAATCCCTATGTGAAGACAGTAAAATTATAATCAAACATTAAAGAACATAGGCTACATGTTTTTTTAATAGTTTTTTTTTTAGAGTTAAAAGATTAAAACATTTTTCTAACTAACGCTAACATGAGGTCTTGTGTCACTGTCAGTCTTTTTACATCAGTGCAAAATTAGGGTAGATTAAAACCACTATTCATCAGCATTGATTAATCCCATGGCATGTAGCAAAAAAAAGAAAGAAAAAAAAACGGGGCGACCAAATCATATGCTGGCGCGACCAACTGAGAAAGTTGGTAGCACCAGTGCAACCAGTGGAAAAGTTAGTCTGGAGCCCTGTTAAGAACAGTGTCAATTGCGTGAGTTTGAATGAGTGGGAGTTGGTGGCCCTGCATACGACATCATTTTTTTTAAAGTCATGGGGTTCGGCTTCATTTGCACTCCGAAGCGCTGTGTCTTCTTCTATTGGATTGGTTCCGGGACGGCTGCATTACAGTATTGGATACAGCACCCCACTGGTCAAACCGCGTTATTGCAGGCCTTTCAAATAGGTCATATCAGATTAAAGGACTATTCGAAAACAAAAATATTTGTCGAAATTTTTTTTATTGTCAATGTTGTCGATAATGTCGACTAATCGTTTCAGCCCTACTGCGGACTTGTTAGGAGTGCAGGCCATGCTTCAAAGCAACACTATAGTTGTAGTAGGTAAGGGAGGGGGAATGGGTCGTCTTAAAAAAAAAAAAACAGGTTAGGTATCCTGCTTGACTGTGTGCGTCCACTCACACCGCATCCTGCTAAGACTCTACACTCACTCAAGCGAGCACTCGGATTGACATATCTAAGATCAATACCTTCTCAACCATCTCCAGCAGCTCTGAAATCCCAAACTAGCTGCTGATTGAGATGTAAAATTTTAAGGCGAGATAATTTTCTTTTCTATATTCACTTTGACCAAAGATCCAGATCCTTGTTTATTGAAAGGCTGTCTTTTTGCATTACTTGCTCTAGATGGAGTAAACTTTCCATTCATGCTTAAATTGTTCTGATTGGCTGGACAGGTAGAGAAATAGACAGAGTTGCAGAGTGGAAGATAAATCAAGAGATGGCTTGCTGTTTTGGCATTGATCCTGTGCTGGCCTGGCAGGCTCTGATGCCAGAGTAACTAATGTAGTCTGATATTGATTCGCCAGTTTCAGGCATGGCTGCACAGCTCCATGTCACTTCTTCATTTAAAGAGGGAAAAATTCGGCCCAAATGCACCCACACATCCGTCACCATCCTAGCACTTTGTGTTTCATGTGTCTGTGGGTAGTGGGTTCACATCACATTTCACCCTATTGTGTAAGTGTGGGGTTTAGTACAGGTTCCATTGTAGCTCTGTAAAAACTAAACAAACAAACAAAAAAACAAGTTAGTTGCTTTGCTTCCTTCTAAGGTAACTTCTCAATGAAAGTGAAAGGTGATGAGGTACTTGTTTGGTAATTTACTTTTTATATCATACAGTTATTGCTCTTTATGCAAGGGAGATCAGATTCACACAGTTGATTTGGATAGAATTTGCCATTAGCATGTTGCAAAGCTAAAAGCTAGTCTAATGTTAATTCCAATAAAATAACCAGTATTTACACAGAACTATCAATACTTGTTGGTATTATGAAACATGTTTGATGCCTCAAAATGCTGCCTACGTAGGTAGCTAATTAGATTTTGAAACATAACTTAAACAGAGAAAGAACAGAGAGATAGATAAGCTTGTAAATATCACCCTCACCTGTGGTAGAGAAGTGAAAGACAGAGGGTGAGAATGAAGAGTGAGAGATGAGAACAAAAAAAAAAAAAAGTGAAGGGAAGAATATTCTGTTCAGGCATTATTATAGCCACAGTCTTGGAATAGACTGCAGACATGTTCCGCAGCACAAATCTTTGCCCCAACACAGTAATTTAACCCTGACCTGCCCTAGGCAGTTCTTACTCCTGGCCCAGGGGGGATCTTTGTCCCCGAGTGCATTATAAAACCTGCCAGCTCACCTGTGATTAAATCACCTGAGTGCCACCTGCGGCAGGGTGTGGTTCCTTTCTCTCACAATAATAGTGCATGTCCCCTGGTGTCTCAGACAGCAGTGTGCATTGACATTAAAAGCCATGCAATCTGATCTTGTAGATCATTTTATTGCAAGGTGAATGTGTGATGTAGCTAAATGCCCGAAGTAAAAGTAAGGCGCATTCATCTTAAAGCTAGAGTCACATTAACTCACGTTCATTTAGAAAATTTGTAATCGACATCATGAATGTGTGTGGGTTAAATGTGCAGTGTAATATGCTGGCACGTTTACATGCATCACTGGTGGGCTATGTCTGGTAAATCTGGTTGTATGTAGTTGTCAAGGCTGTAGCCATGGCTGGTAACCCAGAAGGTTGCTGGATCAGTCTCCTCACAAGAAAACCATGCGCCATCACATTTGTGCCTATGAACAAGGCACTTAACTCCTTTGTTCTGTGAAGATTGTCCATTGACTGATTCCAGGTGCAGGCAAAATTGTGTAAAAATTGTGAAACAAACTCAGAATTTGTGACGACAGAAACTCCACATTCATGCTTATTTCTAAACAGGTGGAGGATTGGCTATCCTAGAGCCGGCAGGTATGGTTCCTTTCCCTGAGGATAAGCCAAAGACACAATACCCTCCCTCCTCCAGAACCCTTTCACCTCATTCTCACAGTGGATCCACCCTTACCCCTCCCTTCGCACCTTCTGAGTGCCTCTGTGCCAGGAGAGCTGAATGGGAGGATAATCTCTGGCTCGTTTTTTTAGGCGTAGTGTGGTTGGTTTAGCTGTGGCATCAGCCAGTATGGGAGCCACACAAATATGTGGAGCCAGTTAACGTGGGGAGCCAAGTGTTGTGAGCCTTGTTGTGCTTCAGTCAGTGCCAAGAGTTATATCTGACTATGGAGAAGGAGGGGCATTTACTCATACAAGCTAAATAATCCACCTCCCAACAACATGCACATAGCCAGAGACAATGAAGCACCCTGTGATGCCTACTGAAGTGTGGCTTCTACTCCCATCAGGCTCTGTGGAGGTTATGAAGAGTTAGATACAAAGTTTCCCCTGCCATGAAGAGCATTGGTGCTGCCACTGTTCACCACTTTCCAAATACAAACAATTCATTTGCTCTCTCATTGCTGCTGTTTGTCTACCCACAGTTGATGGACCGGACTGTTATTTGTTCTGTTTTTTCTGCTAAGAGCCTAGCACTCAGGAAGGGGCAATTCAAATCTCACGATGAAAATAAAGCAAAAAAGAAACTCCATACAGTGCCCTGTACTGTTCCTATTACTGCAAGAAACACACCAAGGTCTTAGATGTTACCCATACATGCTGGCAAGTTCTGAGGTGTACTGTAAAATGGCCTAAAGCTTTGTTAATTCATGGAAAATGGATTGGGGGAGGGGTGATTTAAATGACTGATCTGTTGAGGATGTACTAGGGGTTCTAGGGGAGTGTTATACCTCTTAATGACTCCCCTGTCCAGAGTTGACTGCAGTTCACTCTTAGATGTCTTCCTGGCCGAAGCCATGTTCCTGACCAGCAAGGGACTTCTGGCTAGATGAACTGTTTAAAGAAAAAATATGTCCGTTCCTTTTTTTCCACTGTCATTAATCTTTTTCTCTTTCACTACTTTTTTTCTGTCTTTCCCTTTGTTTATTCTCTGGGTTGTATGGACCCCAAAACCCATTAAAGCTCCCTCAACAAACACTAGACTATGACTATGTGACAATATAGTTGTTTAAGCAATATGTCATTTATGGATTAATAAAATAATATTGTCATTAAACTGGTGTATTATTGTTATTTAATCTTGAGTTGAGCCTGAATTTGAATGTATATATGAGAAGGTTCTGGTGGAACCCAACTAGGAAACGTGGGACATGGACGCATTCTTGATATAGGCCCATGGTGTTAAGGAGGAGATTATGTCCCCACTGTTTGTGAAGTAATGAAAAAAAGGATGCTGCTCTTGGGGAAGTAATCAAGTGGAGTTACGATGTAGGAGGTGGGAAGGAAGTGGAAAGGGTTAAGCCAATTGGCTGGGATTTGGTAGCGTATTCTTGACTAGGGCTCCTGACTTTGGACGTTATTGATAGGTCCTCTCTATTTTTTGGGGGAATGAGTTCTCAGTGCTTTTCTCCAGTTGGATCCAAAGGTTTTAAGCCCTGCACAGTGGGATGTGCCTCTGTGATGTGAGGCGGATGGATCGGGCATTTGTTTTTGTTAAGGGAAGGGAGGGCTCAGGGATTGAGGGATGCAGTGATGCATGAGTATATGTGTGCACAGACATTACACGTCAGTCTGTTTATCAGTACGTAAGAGTGCATGTGTATGTGTTTATACTGTGAACGTGTAGCAGAGTAGAGTCGGACGCACTCCCCTTGATCCTGACCCACTTTCTCCATCTCTCTCTCTCTCTCTCTCTCTCTCTCTCTCTCTCTCTCTCTCTCTCTCTCTCTCTCTCTCTCTCTCTCTCTCTCTCCTCTTTAATTGCTGCTCAGCACACTGAGGCCATCTGTTCAGCCAGGGCCAGTCACCATGGAGATGCTGGGAGGCTTTTCGGATTTGTGACGGCACTGACCAACAGCGAAATAAGGGTCAGGGGTGTGGAGTATGCGGAAGTCATCGGGGCACTATAACTGTGCCATGACAGTGCCATGCCTGGGATTCCAGCATGGGATTGGCCAACAGACGTACATACCCATTCTATCCTGCTGTTAGCCATTAGCACATTAGTATCCGCATTAATAAACACAGCCTCGATCGCTGCAATACGTAGTATTGTAGTTAAGTTAGTAGCAACACATTTAGTTACTTGCTCCCCAAGAGACTACATTTTTTATGTTTTTTAATGGTTTCCAGTGTCTGCTTTTTTGCTGGGCTTTTTGTGGTAAAATAATGAGAAATATCAAGATAAATTGTGATGAGGCTAAACCTGTTTTACAAAGATTATTAGAGATGTAAATAGCAGTTTGCAAAATTTAATTTATTATGCTAAAACATTATCTGCATTCCTTAAGGTTAAAAACTGATTTAAAAAGTATTAAGAAATCGTAGGAGAAGCTGCTGTCATATTGTTCTACTATTGTAATTATATTATTATTGCAGAACTAAACATATTTATCATTCTTGCTCAAGACCTTTTACCACAGGGTTCAGACACCAGGGTCTACTTTTCTTAACCACAGTCATTGCAAAAGATGTAATTCCTATATAATGGAAGACGTGAGGCTGACCGACCACACAGAGAAATATATTTGTCAGCCTCACCGAGGCAGGTTATACTTTTACCAACCACAGCATGAATAATTCTTCATTTCATGGACAATCCCGATTGAAAAGCAGTGATTTCTCAACCATATGATGTGCTTATTAAGGGTCACAGATATCGTTTGTTTGTTTGTAGTTTTGGTTGAGGTTTAATGAGATGGCATGATATTGGTGTGTGTGGATTAAGTCGGTTCGTTGTACGAAGAGGCCTGTGAGTTTTTGTATTGCGTTTTTTTCTTTAATTGCCTCTCAATGACACGCATCACTGGAGGAAGGTGTTAAATACAACACTCTCAGTTAATAGTCTCCCGCAGTTTAGTTTCCCCTGCAAGTCACCACACCTGCACGGTGATGTACCGAGCAGCAGGAAAGTATTAGCCCCATGTTCCCTGCTGCCGTGAAATATTCAACCATTCTGAACATTCTCCAGTGACTATCCCGTTGCTTGCTTTTCTCGCTTTCAGCTGCGTTTTGATCTATGCCATTTGCAGGCTCAACAATTGTGTGTGCTCGGTTGTGCACATGGCTCATGTTCATGCGATTCCCCTGCAATTAATGATGGCTGTCTTCCTGGAAGCACGTCTTCCTTGCGGAATCTTGGATGCATGAAATGAAATACTGAGCTTTAGATGATGGATTTGAGTTGCGAATGAATCAGTATGTGTGTGTGTGTGTTCTATTTTTATGGCATTTAGTTACTCCATATCTCCTTTCTTCCTGTAGTCTGGTACTTGAGATAGCTATATAGCTATATAATTGACAATATACCTCCTTATTGATTGTTCACTTTGTATGTGGACTTACAACTACCGGCCAAGCTTCTAGAGCATTTCTTCCTTTTTTATGACAGATCTGTCGTCGTATGTTCACGTGCAATTTAAATTGCTATGTATATACTATTGTGTTATATAACCTTCCCAATTCTTCCTTCCTACTACCTACAGGGCCTGTCAAAGCCCCCTGTTTTTAACGTCAGTCAATGTATATCAGCCAAAGATTGTTTGGCACCATATAACCCTTCGCTCTAGTTGTTCACTAAGAGAGCAGATACGAAACAGAGTCTGTCAGAGGAAACAAGACAGTTTTGTCAGTTTCAGGAAGGTAAACATATTTGATCCTGGTGAGGGGGAGTGTCTCTGTGGCACTTTTTTTTAATGTGAATATCCACAGAGACCTCTGATAATATGTTGTCGGAGAACAGATATGCCGATTGATTCACGCATTGTTGTAAAGAATAAGGGAACATTCTGCTTGTTCTCATGATTATATTGGAATCTCTGTAAAAAGTGCAAAAACTGTAGAATTATCTACTTAGCTGTGCTAGTTTCATTCCTCTGTAACTCAGTAAATTAATTTAGATTGTGTGTGTGTGTGTATATATATATATATATATATACATTATATACATACATACATTTATTCCATGTACATTATACTTCATAGTTTTTAATTGAGTCCTTAAATTTTCAGAACCAGTTGTGTTCATTATGTTTTTATTCCACCTGCGTAACACGGCAAATCCAGATGTTTTCACCAAAGGGTATCGGTGGGGGGGGCTCTGGTGGGCCATACGTGCAGGGATCAGGATTAAAGTTCTCTCTCTGGGATTAATCAAGCCAGTGTCTAGACACAGCGGAGAGAGAAGTGCACGTAGCCCTTCCAAGCTGGTGTCACCACGGTTACTGTGGATCATAATTAACACTGCACCTCTCCACGGCTTCAAGTCTGTCCTTTTTGTCTTTGTCACTTAAAGTTTTAGTGTATGTGTGTGCACATTTTTGTTTGCATTTTTAAAACTCATTGGAATTAAACTTCTTGTTCTACACCGTTTTACGGTGTTTCGCTGAGCCGACAATGTGTAATGTTTTCAGAGATGAAGCAGAGATTGAGAGAATTGCGACCGCCGGCCCATTGCCCAGGTCTTGATTGCATGTTGATTTGGGGCCATGTTGAAACATTGCTGTAATTTATGTGATACTCTGGAGTATTTGCTGACTCTGCGGTTGTGTGATGCTGATTTGATACGTGTATTTATGCGTGTCTGTGTGACTAGATGAGTGAGCAAGTGTGGGTGTACAAGGGCTGTGATTTGTTTAATACATTCTCCTTAACCGCATAAGAGGAACATCTCAGGGAAAAAAAATATTGCTCAATGTTTACTTTGTCATAGTTCAAGATACTTAATGTAGTTCTCAGTTAAGTGTTCATTTAAGTATCAATTTTGTTTCAGAGGTTTCTCCTAAAATTCCTCAGGAACGTTATATAGCATTATAAAACTACTGCGAATGTCAGCTCAGATCATTTGATCTTGGAAGAACGTGATTAGAAATATTTGAGTTCATATTCACTGCCTTAAATTTAAGTATAATCAGCTTGGCTTTTCATTTAATTTCGATTCATTTCAACTTAGAACTGAGAATTGCTTAACTTATTTTGATGAATTACTTTAATGGAAAAACAGTTTTTATTTTATTTAAATTTTTTTTACAGATAAATGTTTTCCAATAGGAAAGAAAAATCATAAAAGCAATTTCTTTAATATCTAAATTGTTTCTTAAATTAGATAATTGTTCCTCCTGAGCAAAATACTTTTGTCTCTACAATATCAACAATGTCTCAAACTGCTTAGATTTGCCAAGGTACCTAAGTGTGCAAGTCAGAGATCTCAATGTGACCTCTCCAGATTAATTTATTCATTCTATATTCTTATAGTTAAGTACTATTTCATCTGTCTCTAATTATATATATATATATAAAAAAAAAAATGTAAATAAAAATAATTGGCTGAGGGGATATGGTCATTGTCTGATGCCGTTAATCTCACAATGGCCAAATATTGGCCGAGTAATTATTCTGGCTGATATGATTATCTGTCACTTCCATCCATTGTTGTTTCCACTCATAAAATGTGGGAAGCCTGTAGATAACCTTCATAAAAAAAAATAGTGTACCTGTCCACTGTGAGATCTTTCAGATTTTGTTATGTATGAGAACTGCCTCTTTCTCTCTCTTTCTCTGGCCTGTGAGGTCCTATGGGAACAGAATGGAGATGCATTAAGCCACTCACTGTATTTACTTGTGCTGGATTGATGCTGATGGGCGGGGGCAGGCCCAGGGCGGCAGAATGGGAGATTGATCAGCACTGAATGTGTGTCAGGGGAGTCTTGACATCCACAACTGCTTTTCACGCATCCAGGCTGGAAAATCCATCATTCAAGAAGCCCCACGCCAGCCCTGACAGCCCACACTTACCACACAGATTAATCAGATATCAGCGGTGGATACCAGGATACATGGTCAGCTCTTTATGATAGAGTGTTTTCTTGACAAAAACACTGTGTTTGCCAGATTTCCCGATAAATGACAGATCATCGCCCGCACTGTGACTTGAACGTGCACATGTCATTATAAACTAAGAGCTTTATATGTACAGCAGAATAACACAGCATTATTTGCTGCCACAAGCATGTTGCTGTTCTTTGCATATGCAAAGGTGCAAACTAAAGGAAGCATTAGAGGTGTTAAAAATCATGAGGAATTGCAGAGCTGCAATTACACTACACATCACAGAAGTTTAAACTGTCCCTTGGGGCTTTTTTGTCACCTAAATGAAGAGCCTTATTGGGTTTGCTTTCAGTGCAGCGTCAATATAATACAACGTTTGGCATTTATCTTTGTGAGTGTCTGTTACAACTTCTATATTCATCAGGATGGCTGCAGACATACTGAAACATTTCAAATTTGATGTTAGAAGCTCTTATTAAATAGTGAATTGAAAAGCAGACAAATGAAATGTTAAAGTCTTTCTGTGAAGGACTACTCACTGTGTGACCTTACAGCCGGTGGAATAAAATGTTATCAGTAGCTTTTCATTTCCACATTCAGTCACATGGCAGTGAGGTTGTTTTTACAATTATTATATCACTTGAATTGTATTGTGAGATATACCTTTACCACAATGTAAAATTGCTTATTATGTATGCTAATGCCATGATGTAAGATTTACCACCCACCCCTTTTCTTAGCTGAGTTTATCAAGTAATGCTGCATAAATAATCGAGTGGAAAGAGAGAGTGAGAAAAGCCACATTGAGTATATTCCAGCTGCACTGTTTATCTACCATTGCAAAGAGGGTTTTGCCATCCTTTTCCAGAGTAGGAGTCGGCTTTTTCCAACAGATAGCAATTCCCTTTTGCAATGAAAAGCCGGCCCAGCTGTGAGGAAAACAGATAAACTGTCATTAAATGCTACTTTATATTTGAATTAAAGGCATTTCAAGCTCTGTTTGGGGTACGATACTGCCTCAAACGCTTTTGTTACCTCTTATTCTCTTTGTGTTTGCAAATTGGAGATAATGACTACAGAAAGGCCTATTCAGATACTGGATTTGAGAATCGTAACTCTGCATAAACATGAAAAATCAGGATCAAAGCCATTTTGGTCTAAATCCATAATGCTGCTGTAACCCTCTATGACGCTTTAGACATATATCTTCTCATGTAGATATTCTCATTGAGACATAATCTTGGTATTTAATGTCCTCTTTTGGATTCGCTTTGACAAAAGTCTGGTCATTTCACTTGTCTGCTGAGATGCTGTGCTTCCAGTGCTGGCTGCCATCTCTTGACTTATTGCTTTATTTAGTAGATGTATTTATTACAGGTGTCTGCAATTGCCATTTTGTCTTCCACACCTGACATGAAAAAGTGGATTTACGGTTTATATTTATAGGGAAATGGTGCAGCGAGAGTCCCCTGGCCGTTTATCAGTGCCACGGCAACTTGCAAAGCCTGATTACATGCAACTGATTCAAGGTTCCTGGGAAAGAGGGCCTCTGATTAAACCGTGAGTGGGTGAAAGGTTGCATAGGACACAGGGAATTGCTTCCAATGAAGGTGAAGTTGAAAGATCGCTCTTTCTACTCTTTCTTTTCACTTGCCAACCACTTAGTAATGAAATGCAACATGATTTCACAGCTACAAATCTGTGTCATTTTATGCTTTAATCATTGCAGAGGACATTCGTCTATCCGTTGGACTGAATTCTAACAAGTTATCATTCCCACGCTCCTGTATTTCACACAAACGAGTCCTCTGCAATGCCAGCCGATCCGGTTTACCCTGCCTTGGTTTGTTTCTGCTCAGATCTCCAGAGTATGACAGCACATGATGTATATTTAGCTACTCAGGCTGCGCTTTGTCCTCGGTTGCAGCTCGGTGCGTCAGAGTACTGAATGGCGGAGAGCAAACTCAGATGGTGCTGTGTGCCCGGCCCCCGAGCGTCGCAGAAGGGATGCTCTGCGTGCTGTAGGGGGTCACGTGTTGACCCCATTGTGCGCACGAGTAAGTGCTCGAAAGAAGCACGCTTGCTGCACATCACCCAACCCCTCGCTGCCTCGGATTCAGGCCACTCCCCCCAGCTGCCATGCTCCGACTAAACTCAGCACATACAGCTAATTGATTGATTTGCTTGAATATCCTATACGGAGATATACCCATTCCTGCTCTGAGCCATGGGGGGAGAGGAGAGGATGGGGAAAAAATGGAGGGCGAGACTGAGAGCGAGAGACTGCATTAAAAAAGGAAGAGTTTAATATTTTCATCCCTGGGAATGAACTGTCACAATTCATTACTATACTTCATTGCCCAAACCCCCGTGTTTTATTTTTTCCCCGCACCTAGTGCTGCACTCAGGGTGCTTCAATATGGCAAGAAGCAGCAAGAGTAGAGCAAGCAGAGCACATGCGCAGCGGTAATGACAAAAGCACATTGCTCATAAGTCAACACAACGTTTAATGGGTTTTGCACCCTACTGCAAGCTGCTGTCCATGTGTTTAGACAAGTCAGTGATGACCCCTTCGTTTGAGTACGATCCCCTACATTTGGTCAAAGGTGGTTCCAGTCATCCTCAAATGTCTTGACCATACGGTGATTACATTTTCTTGACTTCACCTCCTCTTCAGTAGGATTTCCAGTTGGTTCACAGCCCCTGAGTGTTGCATTAACTGAACCAGCCCTTGTCGGTCGACTTGATCAAGTCAAAGCCAGCCACTGGGTCAAAAATGTGAGGACATCCCTTCCACTCTAGGGTCCTTTCTCAGTAGGGGACATTTTACACTTTCTCACTTCATTTCTAGAAGTGAACTAAACAGAGAAGCTTTCAAATCTTGACTTATTTTTGTCAGAATTGTATTTGAATTGTTGTTTGTTCTCCACAACACTGTATGAATGCTTTTTTTGCGGTCAAGGTTATTAAATGAGAGCCTTTCACAGATTCAACCTCCTCAATGCTTTTCGAAGAGCTCTCAAAATATATTTTTTATGGGATTCTTCTCTAAATTGAGTTCTCCTATTTGCGAAGCCGTGAGTCAGTGGGAACGAATTAAAATGATGCAGCATCTCTGGAGATAGTGTTTTCATTTCATCGCCGCTGCTTCCAGCATCAGGGAAAGGAATGGACTGTATTTGGTGGCATATATGTGATAAGATATTACATGATGTATTTTGCCAAGGTCAAAGTTGCACTTGAGATGCAACTTTGCTCAAACCCCATCCGAGAGTTTCTGAGATCAGAGTGTTGTCACTCTTTTTTTCCCCTTTTTTTTCCCCAGTTAATATAACGAAAGCCAAAATTGAATTTACAGTGATGAATTGTGTATTAATGTGTAAGTAAATGCATTAAAAACAAATAAATACATCAATCAGTCTTGTGTGCTGCAATGCAGCATTTTTTTTTATATATACATATAAAATGGAATGCGTTTCACACTGTGCTGCCATTACGGCAATACCCTGCAAATGATTCTCATCGTACCTCTAATCCGACAGCTCAGCCGAGCGGAGCAGTCATAGTTCATTACTTTCCATCTATTGCTGTAATCTTCCACCTCATGTGGGTGAACCCTGCTGTCTATAATGCATGTGGAAGGCCATTGCAATCCATGGTAGGGGCCTTTTTGAGAAGGATGTTGTTTTTGAAGTGACAACGATGGTGATGATGATAGTGATGCTGAGCTCCTTCAGGCTCTGTTTCGTTCAGAATGGCATGGTGCCATTTGTCTCAGAAACCTTAGGGCTGACATGTCACTCTCCGCTGTACCTCACACGTGCCCCATGGGTGCTAAAGCTCAACATGAAGTTCCACAAGACGAGATGCAAAGACTCAAAGGGAACTTTCTTTCTTTCTTATTTTTTTTTTTTAAACCAATATTAACGTTCAGAATCTGTATTACACAAGGCAACCCCATGAGTATGCTAGTATACATGCCAAAGCCTATCTTTATTTTCCATAAAAAAAATTTAAAAAATAATAAGTTCATAATAAATTTCCAAGAATTAAACTATCCAACTGTTATTTATTTGGCATTTATGGTTCCATTAAGAAACTTTAACATCCATGGAACATTACCATTGCACAAAATGTACCTTAGTTTATAGTGGACAAAAGGTTATTTTTAATTGGATTTTTAGTGAAGTTTTTTTTGAGGTTCTTAAGACAACCCAAAACATTCCTTTTTGAAAACGTAACTTTTAAGAGTGCAAAATAATTTCTAATTTAGGGTGATTTTGTGTGCATCTTGTACCTGATTTAGTAAAATGAATTACCGGAAAAAAAAACACCATCTGATTTCTGTTGCTTTAAAATGGTGAAAGTGCTTTCAGCTTTGCTGCATTTTTGGATGTTTAGATGTATGCCAGTATATAGTTTTTCTCCTTGATTTAATGAAATACTGATGCCATGATCTCCATGAAATGTGTCTTTTCAACAAAATAACATTTATAGTGAAAAGCAGATGCTAATAGTGCAACGCGAATTGCACCTTGAAAATATCACTGTTTTTGTGAATAAGGCATAGTCTATAATGAACAAAATGTACACTGGAAATAATGGCAGTTATGAATATACCAGCTTGGTTAAACTAGATTCAGATGCAATGTCTGCACTGAAATACTGTTCAGAAAAGTGGCACAACCATTTAGTGATATATCTTTTACCAAACATGTTTAGAATTAGTAGACAGGAAACACGTGTAAAGAGGTCTACTTAATGTCAGGCCTGATCAGTGTTCATGTGGGTCGTAATTCATTGAATGTAGACTCACGTAATTTATTCGTGTCATTACATGATTTAATTTCCATAATCAAGATTATTTGGTGTATTTGCGTATGACTAATTGCATAACTACACTACGTGGTCTACATATGAAGCTGCGATTACACAGAACGTTATGGTTTCTTAATAAGTCTTAATAAGGCAGTATAAGCTATAGCTCTGAGTGCACCACCCAGAATTCCTTCGCTCTGCAACGTTTTTATTCTGCATGCATGGATGGTACATATATAGAATCCGATCAATCACAGCGTTTTCGTTTGTGCAAGCCAACACAGCCTCACGTGCATGGCGCAATCTATCATATAGGACGTCTTCGTATGGCATCTCGTCCGTGTTTGGGAGCTGCGTGTGCTGTGGCACGTTCAAGAGAGATTTTCAGCCCGATAGGGAGCCGCAGATGTTAAGTGAGTGTGACGCAGCAGGGCTGGAAGACTCACACGGCCTGACAGCGTTTCCATCTACTGAACACAAGCACCCTCCACTATGGATAGGGTGAGAGGAAGTGGGGGTGGACATTTTGTTTTAGCGCTCGCTGACTCATGCCGTTGGATATGACAGTAAGCCAGTGGTTAAGGTTAGGACATGAAAAAGGGAGTAACACAACAAAGGATCTTCTGTGTTCATCAAACATTCAGGCAAGCGTGCTAGTTAAAGTTAACAACGCAGTGGTAATGTCAGGATTTTAAATGTTTGCTCTTTAAATGAGCATTGCGACAGATACCATCCGAAATAGCTAATGTCTTGGAAAAGGTCGCATGGTTCATTTGTCTTGCTTTGTTTCTTCTGGCATCTTTTTTGGTTTGGTAAAAAAGTGTACGCCAAAATGGCTGCTCTGGTGTTTATGTCTTTTTACTAGCTTGGAGAGCTTATATTAGAGGGAAAGGCTTAGATTCAGGAAAATAAGAGCATATTTCTCATTTTGTACTTTCTTTTTGTGCCTTTTATCCTTCTATTATTATGCCTAGAAAAATTTTCCTCTTAGACTGCATGAAAAAAATAGGATTTAAACATATGAGTCTGGTTTACTTTGCTCACTTAGAAATGTTGGGCTTTTTTTCAGGTTGCAGTTCTCATTTTCCAGAACAAAACAATTTAATGCTCCAATAAAACTGTCATTTTTAGCTCTGGGACTTGTGGTCTTCCACATGCATGCCTTCAGCTTCACAGGTGCTGCTTACACAATTTTATGCTTTTTAGTGTCCCCATGAAATGGCTTGACTAGCACAGTTTTCTTTCCAGCATTCAAGTATTTTCCAACTGAAACATGAAGTTGAAGAAGGACATATCAATATGATTAGCAACTTGCTATTGCTAGTCGAAGGCAAGTGGTACATTCTCATTCTAGAGAGCATTTGATTGGACAAATTGGATGCGCCACTGAGTGAAAACTATAAATTGTAAACATTAAATGTATGTCTACTGGAGGTTAACTGCATCTACATTAAGAAGTACACTAGCATACAAATAACCTCAACGCTAACAGGCAGGAACTACAGGCCACAATGTCAATGTTTTAATTTACCTTATAAATTGGAAAACAAGTATTTTTAGCAATACAAAAAGACAAAAAAGGAACATTTCACACTACCTAAATTCTCTTTTGGCCCCTAGCACAGTCAACCAAACAGCAGCTGTAATTTTAAGCAAGACAGGAAAGTTTTTGTAATGTGTAAATCTACAATAAAGTGATAATCACAGTACTTATGTTTTGCTTTTGAGGAATGTACGGGTACTATGGTTACCATCACATATATTCTGTTCACAAGCGTTTATTAGTGGCAGGTACAATACACCTTATAATCCAACTTTGAACTTGTTACTGAAATATTATTTTAAACTGTCCTTATGAATTATGTAGATTTAAAACGTTGAATATGTGCTTTTCAAGACCTCTTCAAACCTTTTGTTTTGACTTCCTTTGTTGGGTTCAAGCCTTAATTAGGGGTGTCTATACAATTATTGTCTATGTTGACTAGCAAAGAAAAATGCTTGCTAGTTAGCTATTCACACAGTTTATTTTTCACATTCTTGTCAGTCTGTCTAATTTCACCAATTTGTCATCTAATCGGTCACAACATGGGAATAGAAAGCTTAGTCTCAGTTCTTTGTCAAAGGGCCTGTATTAATAAGGGTGTATCTTTTATTTTCAAGGTTTCTAAGTTTAGCCTTGTGTCGCTATGGAGCAAATGCTAATGTGTTTGGGGAATTAGGGTTTTACAGCTGGGGTTTAAACACCTCTCTGGGGCATTGTCAACTCATTTACATGAGAAAACATTTTAACCTTAATTCCACAGCACATGACTCTATTCAGCATGGAAGCTAATGACTTTTGCTGCTCCCTGCGAACGTTTGGTTTGCATTAGCACTTTAAAGGAGTGGTGCTGAGTGTTTGAACAAAGACAGGCTACCACACAATGTACAAGCACCATGGGAAAGGAAGGCCGGCGTGGCGCGTGGGTGAGACAGTCACTAGGGAACCTGGACTTCTGTGATTCAAGACACCAAGGAGAGCAAACAAATGAGCATGAATTGATGTCGCTCAGCTCATTTCTTCATTATACGCCAGTAAAGAGTTTGAGATCACAAGTAAGGAAAAACTCAACAGGGGCTGCTGGGAAAGGAAGGTGGTGAGAATTCTCCTTCAAACTTTGTTTCACATTCTCATGTTATCTTTATTTCTCAAACTCTCTCTCTCTCATATGTGCTTTCATAGATCAAGGTAATTTGCTCTTAGGATGTTGTGGGCACTCAAACAACGTGGATAATAATGGAGTCAGACCTATCAATAGAATTTCCACAGTAAATGAAAGAGCAAACCACTTATATTTCATAGAATGTAATGCTCTTTTTTATTCTTGTGCAGTATAGTGCATTAGCTCAGGCAAGTAGATGTATCTTAAGTCCTGTTTACAAGCCATATTCCAGAATTCATAAAAGTAGTAAGGCTCTATTTTTCTATCTCAGGTCCTCAACAAGAGGGCCGACTTCAAAGACCCCTCTTCCTGGCTCCATAAAGTGAAGTTGACTGGTCTGCGTCATGTTTTATCCATGTAGCCTTTCTATTTTATGCACTGCACTATCATAAAAGGACATCGTACTTGCGTAGAGGTTGGCCTTTCTTAATGGAGTGGGATTGTTAAGAAGTTGCTCAAGGTCTAAGCAGGAACTTGGTCTACTACTGCAGAAATGATTTTCCTCCCTGACTACAGAGAGCACACACACACACACACACACACACACACACACACACACACACACACACACACACACACACACACACACACACACACACACACACACCAACACAAGAGCACAGTTGTCTTATAATTCCTGGCAGTTTTTATCACCTCAGCACACGCTATCTCGGTCCATCACAGTCAGACTCCCTCTTGAGTTCACCTGGGATGACTGGGACACATAAACACCTCCCAGCACACACACTGATACATTCTGTCCTGACTTCTGTCTTACCTGCAGCAGCTTGTTGATCGAACACACACTTCTTTTCTTCACTCTCTTCTGCTCTCAGTTCTTTTGTAAACCACAAAGTATATTTTTCAAAGTATCTATCCATCTGTCCATCTGTCTGTCCGTCCAAAATACTTGTGTATAAATAATGCAATAAACATGAACTAAATAACAGAATATGTCACACAAAACCACCCTAATGTACATTACTGATAATAAAAAAGAGAAGTAATAGTTTCATAAAATAATGTGATGGCACGCACAGATTTCTGGGAGTGTAAATTATACAATATTTATACTGTATTAAAATACAATAATTTTCCCTGCAAATTATATAGTAATTCATACATATTACTTGGTTAGTTAACTTACAATTTATTCAGTTAAAATTTGTATACTGTAAAACACGTACTGTAATACACGTGCGTGATTATACTTTTTTTAATGCCATGTTTCATGGTTTTGTATCAATTTAATACCGTGGTATTCTTTGAAGTCGTATGTAAATACTATTGTATGTGAATATGACAATCTTTTAATACCGTTGTATATATCAAGTACCATGGTATTATTTTGTTGTCTTGTTGTAAAATATTCCATTGATTTGCAATTTAACAATCTCTGTTCTTATACAAAATACTAATACATGAATCACATGCACATAGAAAGTCATGGCAAGTAATTGATGAAAAGTTGTGAGAACCCTGACAAGCAAAGCAGGAATTCAAGACAGCGATAGAGAGAGAAAAATACAGACAAAGACAGGAACACGGATAATACCTCTCTAACATCTTCATATCCCACTCCTTATTTCACCTACAGCATGTTAAGTCAGTGGCCGGTTGAGAAGCTGAGTAATGTATGTGCACTTTAATAGGGTGCTAGAGGAAGTGAGTATAGAGGTGGCATTATGGAGGACAGGTAGCGGCTGGAAAAGACTCTCTTGCATAAGCGCTTTCTATCTGATCTCATCTATTAGGTCTCTTGCTCTTTCTTTCCATGAGTTGCCCTGGTATCACTAAGAGCATTTAAGATTACATGTTTGCTAGCAGAGGCCAACCAAAGAGGTGAAAATAATTGGCTCTGTAGCCTAACCTCCATCTCATCTCATCCTCTTCCTCTCCAACTGCTGCTGGCTGTCCTCTTGTGAATGACAACAAACAAACCCTACGGTCCGTCCGCCTATCCCATGTTTCCGTCTCTTCTCCATGGTTTCTGATTCCCAGTCGAGAGCCGCATCCAGCCTCCCCCGGGCATGCAATCAGCACTGCTGGATGTGCCTGCTGATTGGGTGCAAGGCTTGTTGGGAAATCCAGCTCAGGGCAATTAGTTGAAGAATGCCAGGCTATAATGCCACACGGATGCCCGGCCCACCAAAGCAAGGGTGAGCCCAGTGTGTGAATAAGGCCAAGACCAATCGCAAAGGCTTCTGGAGCACGGAGGTCCAAGCCGAGAAACAATGCGATATCACTGGAGGGGGAAAAAAAAATGCGAGAATGGGGGCAATCACGAGGGGTTGTATAATCGAGAGAGGGTGATTATGGGAAAATGGGCTGTTTAGAGAAGGATGATAAACATTATGAAGGTGCTACAGATGGTTGCGGGTAGGGGATGGCTCTGTGGGGGGAAACAATAGTGAATGGGCAACACTGTGGTCATTAAACTCTAATTTGGGTTGACGGCAGAGAGATGCCGTTGATGTGTTTTCCCAGAGAGTGGGTTACAATGCTGATGAGATCCTCATTGGAGCAAACGGAAGGTGTGACCTCATCCCGGCCCCACTTTTCTTTTCATAATTGCGATTTATGAATGTATGGGTTTCTGCCTGTATTACTTTGGGGATCCAAAGGGTTGTGTTAGTTCATCAGTACTGTTTACCCTCACAATATATTTGCAATACCCTCACAATATGTATTCTATTATTATATTCCATTACTAATTTATTATTATTATTATATATCAATAAATAAGTTTTCTGTATCAACAAACAAAATTCATATTTTAAAATGCTGTCATTCAGAGTTATTACAACTTGATGAGGTCACAGTGTGGCTACATAAAATGTTTATCTTAACGGTTAGGCCTAGCTCAAAATTTGCATCTGTTCAGATCACAATACACATTTGCGTAAATGTAATGAAAATGTATGCAAAGTTGTTGTAAACGCAAAGTAATGAGAGAGCAGACAATGAAATATTATTATGATGAAAAAAAAAATATATATATGGATGATGCTTTGTTATTGTGTTGTCAAAAGTACCGGTACTTTGGTACTAAGTCGGTACTGAAATTTTTTAATGTGACGATACCAGCATTTCTGTAGTACCGGTAGTACCGAGTACTGGGTATATTCGGTACCCACTAATAGACAGCTGCTTTCAGTCGCTTCCGTGTTTATCTAAGCGCGGGGCTCCAGACTAACTTTTTTACTAAGAGCACTGTAGCCGATATATACCATGCTATATATAGTGTCTGTGTATATTAAACTGCAAAAAGACTATTTAAATATTAACCCTGCATGTTCTGCTGGTCTCTGTGTGAATGAATGGCGCAGACGTGCGGTTTCATTTACCTCACACACACTGAAGCACGAGTGACGCTCGCGCTGTTTATAGTCTCTGCTGCCTCACGATATGATGACATGATGAAATTAATCTCCAGAGCCGCTATGAGAGTCACTTCATGGGCATTTTACCGTTTCATTTGAGAAAAACTATTGTTATATCATACAGACACAGAAACTCAAAGGTCTTCACGGCAACCTGTCAAAATAAAAGTTTGGTTTAACTTGAAGAAATTGACAGACATAATTATATTAGGCTACTGTACAGTAGATTTTGCAACGTCTCCATGTATTAAAAATATTACTACTACTACTACTAATACTCTGTGCATAGAAGGTTGCTTATTTTTCACTTATTGATTTTCTTATAAGCAATATTTATGTTTAAACAGCATGTAGTCTTCAATGCTTATATGTATTATTTACTTATGATTACCATCATAAATAATAAAGTAATTTAATTTAATTTAATATTTTTTTCAAATAGTTAAATAAAATAGAACAAAAGTTCCAACAGATTTTGCTGTGGTACCGAAATTGGTACCGAGAACTGTAAAATTTGAATGGTATCGGTACCGACTACTGGAATTTTGGTATCGTGACATCCCTACTTTGTAAATGGCTTTTTTGTGCATGCTTGTAATTCTGCTTTAGATGTGGACTCATCTGTGCTTGATGGAACACAGTGACTTTGAACATTCATTTGTCCTCAAAGACACCACACAAAGGGTCTATTACGAACGTTGTCGCAGGGTTTAAGGCACAAAAGAGGCCCCTTTTTAAAATAATGGAGGTTACTGAACTGCAGTGAAATTAACCATGAAGGCTATTGCAACTAATGGCAGAAAAAAGGATCTTACGCAATTGCTTTTATATAACCCAAGCTTGGCTCGACATAAAGGGCTGTGTTTTAAAAAATCACCATCCCACCTTTGCTGTTTGGATCCAGCAAATTGTCAAGGGCGGTAATTTTGGAGTGATTTACAGAGTGGCTGATAATAAGAAAATGGTTAATTTGCATTTATGTGTGGCCTCACTGTAAAACTGCCTAATTGGGAATGATGGATCCAGGCATGTAGTTCTTAAAACTCAGCTTCTGAGGGAGAACAATCAACGATAAGTGTCATTGCTCTGTCTTTTCACACAGGGATTCCGATGAGTGATTACGGTTAACACAAGAACCCATCAGCACACCCCGTTGTCCCGTTTTTCCATATTTAATGTCAAAACAACTCCCTGATGATTATTTTTATGAAGGAAAGGCTGAATCAAGAGAAAATGATAATAAAGTAGCTACACAATGTCCTGTTTGCTCATGAACATGGTAGTTGTCTGAATATAAACAAAGTTCAGGTTCTATTCTTATTGGAGGAACTTGGAGTGTGCTCAGGCAGCATGTTCTGCCTTACCCTCTCAAGTTCTGTTTTGGGTAAATGTCACTGGAGAGATTAAATGATCACAACATGCATCTATTATGTGATCACTCTTTGCTTCATTTGAGAAAAATAAATATATTGTGACAGGAGGAACAAGTCTGTTCTTGCAACTTCAGCCTAATTGAAACTCCCCTACGGCTATAGTTCCAAAACGGACCAAAAACACCCATATTTCCAGTTGTGCAGCCTAAATCAAGCTATTGTGCGTTGACAGTCACATACTCATCCTGTAGTCTTTAGAGGCTGTGATTCATGCACGATTGTTTATATTCTGTGGGAATCGTTGAGACCTCAGCTCCGTTTCCTGATCAGCGGAGTGCAAACCGGGTTCAGAGATAGAGATGCATTTTGACAGAGGCACCCTGCATTTAACTGGCCTGCGGCCAACAGCTACAACACTGGTGTGTGCAAAGGATAATAACAAGCAAGGAAAGGAATGGAAATAAATTGAGGGAACAGGAAATGCTCCATTTTTTCCTTGAAGCATTATTTGTAAGCTCACTTCTCACTCAACAGTAAGCTTACCCCACTTATAAAAAGTATCAGAAAATACTATGTTAATGGGAGGTTTTGGACATGATATCACCAAGGTACATCCAAAAAACACAGTATCACCATTGTACATGGTACATTTTACAGAAAATTGGTACATGGTACATTTTCAACAAGTACCTTTGTATGTCATCTGACACCACGCTGTAACATATTGCAACAGTATATTTGCAAAGATCTGTATCAAACACACCCAGAACATCACACTTGCCTCTGTCCTCAGTTGTGAATGTCCTTGATGCAGTGATTTGTCCCCTTGGGTTAGCTGCATTCTCTTGCCCAAAATACACAATATCTTAATATAGAGGACAGCTATCGGCCACAGAGCATGAGTGACACACTTAATGTGAATCAGAGAGGTCTTTTTTTTTTTCTGGCCTTGGTTTCGCTGGGTTTGTAACCTTCTCATATTGGCAATGTTGCGGTCTCGCCAATGTGTAGACAATTACAGGGAGGACAACTACAAGACCAACTCTGTGGCAAAACAGCCACTCCCATCTTCCTAAGAGTGAGTGAGTGTGGGAAAAAAGAGAGATCTTTCAACACACAGCATCCGTTAGGTTGCGTCGTTACAGTTGTCTCCTGCTGAGGACGTTAAAGTCGAGGAAGCGGTTTAACTGGTCCACAGGTGAGATTTTGCTGGCGTGGGCGAATTTTGCAAGACTGGATTTGTGTCTTGTATATGCGTCTGTTCCTTGCAAGAGAAGCACATTTCGAAACTTGTTGACTGTATTGTCATCTTACTCTACAGTTAACCTTACCCCTGAGGGCAGTAGAGTATGGTTTCCTCTTACACTCTTCCTACTCTTCATAATTTTACCTCGTTGTTTCCTCGTCCTCAGGTCTGAGAGTAGCTGGCAATCCATTCAATTGTATCCCCCACCTGCCTGTTTTCCGTCCAGACCTTCCCCTTGCCAAACTCCTACAAAATTTGACAAGGTCCCTGAATCCAACGATTGAAAAAACATGCCTGTCTTCTCAGTGTAGGCCCATTAATATTACTGCATCCTGTGTCTACAAGTCCTCAGCGAATCGTTCCATTTACTTTCGATGGGAAGTGCATTCATTATGAACCAAATGCATTGGGCAGTCAAATCCCTGTTAGATTTCTCTAAGCACTCCCGTCTATATCCATAGCTCTTTAGGGACGTCTTAGCAGGTTTTGTCATTGTGTCTGCTGTGCTGTTTTTTTATAATCATGTTGTGATTCTCCCAGCTATTTGCACCTCCTTTTTAACCATCTCTTTTCCCCAGCAAGCTGGCTCGGCTTGGGATACATCTGGCGCTTGCATCTGGGTGACTTGAACGCAGAGTCTGAATGCAGGTGTCTCTGGTAACGGGGTGCATATATTAGCACGACAGGCTTGGGAAGTATATTTGTTCCCAATATAGATGGACACTCGACACCCTGTAATTACAATCCTGTCTGATTTGTGGTTTTACTGCACAACGGACGTTAATAGGCATGGGAGAGAAATAACAAGCCATTTCAGAGCATTTCTAACTCTGAACTCTGAAGAGTTGGACATTTCTAACTTGTCCATTACAAGCCTAAAAAGACCTTTCCCTGGTGGTTGTGCAGAGGTATGTTGTTGATTCCCATGGCTCTCCTCTTTAGAAGCTGACCCCTGCTTGTGCGATTGCATTTTGGGTTATGTTTCCCTTCTGCTGGGAAGCTGGTTGTCAAATTTGAATTCTTTTTCCTGTCCCAGCTTGTTTCTCGATGCCAGGTAGGCCTATTGAATGTGAACAGTAGGATTATGGATGCCTTTTGCCCCCATGTTACGGAAAGGAAGGACTGAGGGTTATTGAATTGCAGCAATGAATGAGGCTCCATTTTCATCCTTTATTTTATGGAAAACATCAAATTGAACTCAATTGGAGCCGGTGTGCTGTCATTGTGTGAATGTCTCAAATGAATGGCTAATTTAACTTTAAACGTCAGGGCGGAAGGAGCGATTGCGGAATCAAACCTGAGAACAAATAGTGAAAAAACACATTGGCACGGTCACGCACTGTAGTTCCTAATTAAACTAATTAAATTATTCTAGACAGTGCCCATCATGATCTAAAAATAGTGCCTTTCCTTGAGGATATTTTTCTGCTGTTTTGCATCCATAAAGCTCTTCTAAACTGCACACTGCTGCTCGGATGAAAATTTGATGCTCTGCACGCTCCAGTCTCTCCCATTACGCCATTTGGCATAACAAGCTCAGCACATCCTCTTCTCTTTTTGACTGGGTTGTGCAGTTTCTTTCTCTCTCTCTTTCGTCGTATTCCTCTGCTGTCAAGTCAATATCGCGTACGCAAAGGCAGCATGTCATGTGACACGCACATAAGGAATCGTGCACAAAGCCAGGCATCATTGGGCCACACACATATAAATGCACACATGAGCGCAGTGTGCTTATAATTTTTATGCATGCTTGAAATGGGTGAGGATAGCTAAGATCAGGCTTTGTTTTTTTCATGGATCAATTTTTTAGAGAGCCACATTTGCACAATATGATACTTCAGTCTACCAAACCCCAGTGGACGCTGGAGTGTGGTTTAGTTTTTGAAGCCGTTTTGTTTTCGCACAGACAAAGTGTCTGTAATGGTGTTATATTTCTGCAGCTTATTTATGCAAGTCAGGCCAAATGCAACTGAATGCAAGTGATCTTCTTTTCCCCTATAGTGATTATTATCCAATGGTATTTGCACACCAGTCAGTTTTTGTGATATGAAAGTGAGTTTTTTTTTTTCTAATTTCATGCGTTCCTTTTTTTAAATGTCTACTCTTTACTCCTTGGTCATCTGTCATTCTGTTAGATGCTAGGGCTGAGCTATATATATATATATATATATTTTATTTTTTATCAGACAAGTACTTTTAAGCCTCTTGAAGATATTTGATATATCTCAAAGTATTTGTTAAAATGTTTTAAATCACACAAACTGTTTAAACCAAACAGGCACTATTATCAAGAAGATTCAAAATGTTTAATGCAAGAAGTAAAAATCTAGTCAAAAATATTCAAAGACCCACATTGTTTTAAGTAAATTAACATATTTAAGAACAATATTGAGTCTTTGTCATTTATATGCAGCACATTACAAAACATAGCAATACATGGCAGTATTTATCTACATATTTTTTAACCCTTTCAGCATATGAAATTGCCATTTAGGGATATCCATGTATGTTTTTTTTTTTTTGAGGGATGTATTTTGAACTGATTTATTGAAATAAACAGTGTGAAATTGATCACTAAAATGAACTTTCCAAATATAAAACTAGTATTGCTACTTAAGCTTAATGCAGAAGTCTACATTAAACCTAATGATTAAAATGAAAGCATATTAAATTCATATATATATATATATATATATATATATATATATATATATATATATATATATATATACCCTCAACAAGGCCACAGCCAGGACAGGTGAGAGATCTCAATGCAGCATGTTGAGTTCCTTCCTCTCTCTTTCTCCCTCTGTTTCTTTTCTCCTCAGCTTGAGAGACCGCAACTTGAAGGTCATCGAGTGAGAGTGTTGTCAGACAGTGAGGGAGTGTAAAAAGCATCCTCAAATACAGGCTTTCAGGCCTTATGTTCATATTAATGCAGATGTTCGCTGGCCTTTGGTGAGTCAACTGGCATTAAAACATCTCAGAAAGAGATCAGAAGGCAATGCTCTTTGAACAAAATAGAGCAAAACCGCTCAACCTTGCATTTGTGTCCACTGTTTCATTGAAAGGTCATTCTGATATCAGAATAACACACAACGTCATGCTGCAGATTGTTTTTGTCTCCAAATGTATGTATAAAACATGCAATTTCAGGCCATGAGTATTATCAACAGTATTATCAAGTCAAGATTAAAATAACGTTCACAACCCATTTTACTTCCTGATTTTTGTTTTCTGAGGAAAACTGACAAAAATGTAGAAGTGGGACATGATTGTATCCATTGCGTTGTGAACAAATGAAGTTTAATACCTGAATAGAGCACAATTCTAATCCGTAAGTAAAAAGGGTTTGTTTTAATTCCAAGTTGACTTTAAAAGTGAATGGTGAAGAACAATATAAATTGCAAATGACCCTACAATCTCTTGACCTTTTCTCTGATCCTTGTTAGCCTTCTGGTGGTTTGGGTTGTGGACACTAAGAGTAACCACATTTTTACATTATTCACCAGTTATTTCCCAACCATTATGCAGTGGTAAGAAACTATTGCTGTATCATTGTTCATATTGAACGGAGCGTCTTAAGTAGGTGGTTTTTTTTAGTTTTTCCTTTTGTCTTGACTGATGTAGACCCCAGCGCAGTGGTCACCATGAACTCCTCTGAGGATTCCCACTGCCTGTAAAAAAATGTACAATGAGTTCATTGAATCCACCGTTTTCAGTGGGTATTGAGTGACCCTGTTGAGGAGCAAGACCTTTGTGGGTCTCATTTCCCTCGATGGCTCAGAGATTGTGGGATTGGGTCTTTGAGTCATACACTGATAAATGATTGCTCGAACTGACACAAACTGCTTCAGCATAGAAATTCATCAGCACTATTCAACAGATGAGTGTGTCTTGACTCACTCAGCCATTGTGGGATAAATCCATGTCACCGCTACCTCATGAGATTTTGCAGTGGCCAGCCTCCCTGCGGTTTAACTGCTGCGCCCACTTCTTGAGAAACGTATGCATCATTTGTGAGACAATTAATGAAAAGTGTACGATCAGAGCGGGCCGCCATTTGTGAGCCTTTGGGCGTCATAGAAAATTCATGTTTCTGCTTGTCGTGATGCTTCACTTTGACTTTACTCACACTGACTTCCTGGCACACCTGCATTGCGTTACGTCTGAATGCATAACAGGTTTTTCTCAGGTGCATATGCCAAGTGTCATCTATAGACACCTTTGTTGATTAAAGAAACAGCTGCCATCTGGTCGGGCTGGGTGGCAGGTTTAAGTGTCACCTTTGCCTTGTAGACTTGGCTGGGCTGTGGCACAAACAACCTTAGAGCCCCGGACTTGTCACAGTCCACTGGCCAAGCGGAGTGCTGCAAGCCGCATGGTGGGAAGCAGAATAGTTGGACCGTTCAAGTCTCATGCTGTATGGGTGGGACACACCATTAACAACAGAAGCAGTGGCAGCGGTACAGTCCAGTGTGGGAGGGTAGATTCTGTCTGCCCTTCACAGGGCTAATCAACCAAACCCTGTGCTGCCCGAGGACTGCCCACACCGCGTTGATAAGGAGGCCTGTTTAAAATACGGTGCAGCGTGGGGCTTTCTGCCTCACTAGACTGCAAGATGAAAAAGCATGAGATGGCCTTGTCATCTGGCATTCTTTTAAGTAGGTCACTATAAGGTTCACTTGATTTCGTCTGAGCGAATCGGGTGCACGGCTTGGAAGCGCTCATACATATTCATCAGTGCTGTTTTTGTTGTGTTGCCTGCATATTTAATCTTTAAAGCCATAGTATTACAATAACAAATCAAGTAATTTGTGTGGACGCTTTTGCTAAATATGAAAATTAATAATTTCATTGTTGATAACTGAAAGAGTTTCTGCTTCTTTGGGATTACAACCAGGTTATTAACTGGAACTCGATACAAGTTTCCCCACAGCGGCGTAAATAGTTACCTTTGATCATTGTGGAACTAAATGCATGAATTATGGATACATAAGAAAACAAGTCTTAATTATCATTGTAGACTTGAGTCTGTGCAGTATGTTTACATTTGGAAGATTTCTGGGTAGAATTTGTTGTAGAATGAATAGAGCAGTGGTGCCAAACTTAGCTCCTGGAGGGCCACAGTCCTGCAGAGTTTAGTTCCAAACCTGCTCCAACACACACACACCTGTAGTTTTCAAGTAATCCTGAAGGACCTGATGAGCTGGATCAGGTGTGTTTCATTAGGGTTGCAGCTAAACTCTGCAGGGCTGTGGCCCTCCTAAGTTTGGAAGTAGAGAGCGGTGCTAGTAATGACAAGGTCATGGGTTCGATTCCGAGGCAATGAGTTTATAAAAGACATACCTTAAATTCAAGTCGGTTTGGATAAAAAAATCTGCCAACTGCTTACATTTTATTGAAGCTACATTGAGAGTGTAGACCTTGTAAAGGGCTTCATAAAATAAACACAAAGAGATAAATTCAGCCTCTCACTTGACAGTTCGTGTGAACATTTATGCCATATCGTGCTAGAATAAACACGACAAAACAAAGGTTACAGTTTTGGGGAACAGATTGTGCACTATCACTCGTCTCATGCCCAGGAGTTGAATCCTTTCAAAACTAAAACAAACATTCTTACATTTACACCCCACCAAGTACAAACACATACCTTGCGGCTGTAGATAATATGATGTACAGAAACCCAAATGTCAGATTTGTTGAATATGAAACTTTCTAATGACCACACTTGAAAGAGAGGGATTGTGTGAGGATGGGTTTACCCTTGCCTGTTTTTGAAGATGTTTTTGGCTTTTGAAACTAGGATGATTTTTGCCTCCATTAACAGCTGCAGTGGCGCTAGAAGCAGTTCATTACATTCATAAACTTGTTTCCCATGCAAATGCGTTCAGAAGAGGGTCCATAGACGTGTCATCTTAATCTGATATACACAGTGTCATAGCAACATGGTGCTAAAGGAGCCAACTGAACAGCCTTTGCCTGACTCGATTATAATAACAACAGCCGTATCAGAAAAAAAACATGTTTTTTTTTTTTTTTTTTTTGGGTGCTCCATTAAAGTGAAAAATGAACCTCTCTCAGGATATTCCTAAATTACCCATATGTATTTCTTCATTGGGGTACAAAAAGAGATGTTTTGAAAAGTGTTTGAGCTGCTCTTTTCCATAAAATGAAAGTGGACAGCAATGTTTAATGCAAACACTCTTCTAAAATGAACGTGTTGGGGTGCAAAATCATTAGAACCCCTAGCTGTGTGGACCAGTACGTGTTAAGAGAATAAACAAACATCAAGAAGAAAAGGTCTCACCTTCTTGAGAATGATTTCCCACAGAGGTGTCAAACGGGTCAATAAATAAATATTAAAGCAAAACATCAGGTAGGGTAAAAGTGAAACATGCGCCCTGCTGTCTGGTTGCAGACAATAGTTCATAACTGTGGATTTATAGAATACATAAATAAATATATGCATAAAATATTCTTTCTTTCAAGGTTTACTTTCTTCAAGTTTTACTTTCTTTAATTTTATTTGATAGATTTTTCTTGTTTTTTAAGACATAATCTTTTTTTTTACTTTAAGGTCATCTATATTCTAGTGCACTCAATGTATACAAATCGTTTTTTTCTTTAGGAATTTTTTTATTTTTTATTGGTTAACATCGGAATGCTAATGAGAAAATTGTGAACGTCATAATTAATAAATACTTCTGAAATTAAAAAGTTATTGTCCTAGAATTAGCTTGTCTTTTGATGTTAATACATATATTAAAAGTGCACTTGCTCTGTATTTTTCAATCTTTTGGAATCTGACATTTAATGTGACCCACATTTCTGTACACCGTTTTTTTGCAAATGAACATTGAGTGCCTTTTTATCTTTCAAATGCTTGCTTTCATCATTGTGGGAAACTAAAGCAAGGTCAAGCAATCAACGGTTCTCTGTGTTTTTTCATGAGTCGTATCAGGCTAGACAGGTTAAGCCACTGCGCTGGATGGGAGAGGATTTCTGAACTTGCAAAACTGGAGATACTCCTGCACCTGGCAGTAAAACAAAGTACGCCAGGCCTGATAGAGGATCCACAAACCGCATATCAGTTCTGAGAATATCGTTGTGGTCACACTACACCATTTTAATGTTGCAGAGGAGTATTACGTTTTCAAAGTAAGATGAAGGGACATAATGGCTTTGAAGGAAGAAAATGAGTTTGCAGGCAGGTTCTGGGGAGGTTAAAGTAGGATTCTATGCTTGGGAGTTTCTTTTTGAAATATATTGCTAAGGCAAGCATCCCTATCACAATTGCTCATACTTAAGGCTAGAAAATTGAAAATAACCGTAACACCAAGTATTGAACTTCAGGATGTTTGTGCTGTGTGAATGATACCTGAAACTTGACCCTTGCTGAAGAGATATGCACTATTGCTTTTTGAGTGATCAGACTTACTTTTTTGACAAGTGAAAAGGGTGGGGGGAAAAATCACAAACTTACAGTGAAGACTTATCTCGAGACTACAATATTATAGAAACTCTGGGGTTCCACACAGAATGCAATTTTGCTAGGTCAAACATAACTCACATTTTCTTCAGTAAATGTAAAAGAATAGTCACAACATTTATTCATAATTTGGGCTTGCATTTTTAATCTCCAAGTAAAAAAATTCAGCAGTGTTAGACATTATGAAAGAACATTTGTGCCAAGTAAACTAATGCCTGTAACATATTGGAAAGAAAGCCTAAAAATAATGAGCAGTAATTATTTAGCATAACCTTAGAAAGCAGAAAACGGTCATTAAGTACTTTTAAAACCTTTTGCTTTTCATAGACATTCAAATCCCACCAACACATTTGCAATTGCAAAGCTAATCCACTTGGGCTAAAGTGCAGTCATCTATAATAAATATTGGGATCCATGGGTTCAGTTAACACTTCTGCAGTTTGTTGATTATAGCATGTCCTGCTGTGGTAATAGTAATCAGACTGTCACATTGATAGAACTTGTGGCACATGCATTTCCATTGCATTTTGGCAGTGTGTACCACATTTACAAAAAAATGAATATGAATTTGGAAATTATGGAACAACTTTTATCCAATGCAACTTACATTTGCATTTAAGGTATACAATCATTTCATGCATTCCCTGGGACTCAAATCCATGATCCTGGCATTGTTAGTGCCATTCTGTAGCTACAGAAAAAAATTATAGCATGCTAAATTCAAGACACTGCTGTCACCGCTTGTGATGTCATGTCACACATCCATATGCAGTATATGTGTGTGCTCAAATGTTATCTACTGATGTCAGAAATGGCTTCAAGGCAAATAAAGTTTTGCTCAACTACTATGAACAAAAACATGACAGACAAGCTGTATCTTGTTCAATTCAGGTAGCGGTGTTTGTCTTGAACGGCTGAGCAACTGCATGTTTCTTCGTAGAGATAGCACATCCAGAAAAATACAGTGCTGCTGTATTCAAACTAGTCACAAGCAGTCGTACATCTTAGAATTGTTTTAAAAGTGCACTTCAGGACAGCTTAAGGTTTGGCTGACTGCAGAGGAATCTTGTGCCAGGAAGTGGATGTTTTTTCAACTGCCAAATGCTTTCTCAAACTGAGCATGCTCATCCTTCATTTACATTGTTTTTATAGAAAACCTCTCTGCAACAAGTATGCACTTTTTATAGTATAATATTAATATTAATGAAGTATATAATTCATTAATATTAACACCGATCAAGAGTCACAATCTGAAAGATTCTCCATCTGGGAATCATTTTCCACTTTGGGGTTTGCAGCCATCGTGTTTTCTGACATGTCAGTTGAGGCTTGGGTTTTAGAAATAGGATGAGGGTTAGCGCTTCCAGAACCTTTAAAAAGATGGACTTGTTTGGCATTTAATGATGGTGTTTTGGCCAAGACAGGTAGGGCAGTCACCCATGACTGTGTGTGTGTGTGTGTGTGTGTGTGTGTGTGTGTGTGTGTGTGTGTGTGTGTGTGTGTGTGTGTGTGTGTGTGTGTGTGTAGTGTTAGGGGCGGCAGGGCTGTTTTATTTGGAGTCTTTGATCATGCTGTGATGAAGATCACACGTAGCAATGCATTGGGTTGGCGGTGTGTGTATGGCCAGACAGGTGTTCACTCAATAGCTGTCCCACTTCTCTGACCTTAAAGCTTTTAATCAGCTCTGTCTGAGAGCCTGTCAATCCTTTCAAAGCATGACAGTGGTGGAGGGATCGAACGAGGGGAAAGGAGTGGCTATGCATAGGGTTGGCATTTTGACAAAATGGTAAAACAGGAGAATGGGTGTCTGTTATAGTGTAAAGGGTAAAAACTATACATTAATGATACAAAACTATGTATTCACAATTTAGTCGGTGGGGTCTCTTAACATCAAACCGACTAGTGGGTTTTGTAGTAGTAACTGTGTATAATTATGCTAATTTGGGGTTATGTCCTCCAGATGTGTTTCTTAAGGGATGATCCAATAGAGCTCGCTCATTCAAAAACACCTAGACAGAATGGCGAGATCTTAACTTGTTTTTTTTGTGTGTGTTTTTTTATCTGAAATCAATTTTAACTTCACATGTTTTCCCCATGACATATTTTTAGACACTAAAACTGGCAATGCAATGATGATGTGTATGCTATGTTAATGTGTAGATATACATGCATTGAGCATTTTTCATAAATTGCATTTTATGTTACATATAAGGACTTTTAGTATTAAGTAGAAAATGTATTCACTCGGATAAAATAAAATAAAATAATAATAACTGTATGACTTTATTTCTTATATGGAACACGAAAGATGATATTTCGTCTTGTTGTCCATACTATGGAAGTCAAATGGGTTGTATATTGTTTTGGAACCAACATTGTTCAAAAAATACAGGTTTGGAACAGTTTGAGTAAATTATGACAGATTTAAAATTTTAGGGTGAACTCTTGATTAAATGTAACCTGGCCACACTATTCCAAATTTTACTTCACAGCTCAATCAAAAACTGATTTTACAAAAATAATTCATTTTCCATGTCCTCCCCTCTGAATTGCAAATGTGTGTTGATTGCACTGGCATAAACAGGCTGTTGTTGCATTTTCCAGGTGGGTGCCGAGTGTTGGCAGTGGTTAAAAATGAATTGCTATTATTTGCAAAACTTTTGGTGTTTAAAAAAAGAGCTATACAAATTCAATGGCTTGCTGCCCCTGTGGAAGCATCTGGGGCATGTGAGTCCTTTCCACCATAATATGGTTTGTTATATGAGAGGAAATGATGATGAGCGTAATCCTTTGCTGCTAGCAAGTTTGTGTTGCTTCCTTAAGCTGCAGATTTGCCAAGACTGTGCCCGATTTTGAGTTCTTTCGAGCGATGCTCCTCCACTTTTAAGGTTCAGTGAGTGACAGTAATTTCAATCCAAGCTAATTGAGTTGTTGAATATCCCTTTGAGTCTCCTTTCCTGCTCGCTTCAGGGTCTCTGATCAATAGTAATACAGTATTGTGATATGTCAGCTAGACTTATTCATATATTTACCCCATTCTTTCTTTATCAAAGGGTTTCAGGCGAAAAGCAGATGCTTTTCACAGGGGATTGTCTCACCTTGTAATAATGGCTCAGTAGACCTTTGGGGATGTTTGAATGTTTTGTGCGGACTGACACGTTGTGGAGTTTAACTTCTGCACATCTTTGAAAAAGCAGGTAATTATAGTGTACCTTTGATGGCCATTAATGAAGAGAACCGTTAAAAGTGCTGTCAATGCGTTTACATTGAAACTGTCTTGAACTTCACAATTATCCGTAGCCTTTGTTCTATCTTTTTAATCATCTTACACCCTTTATCTTAACCCACTGACATCCATGCATCCTAAAGCCGAACTTCAAATAAAGCATGCTGTCTGATTCATCTTAATGTCGTTCTGGTGTAATCTAGTTGTTTTGTGGAAACGAAAAGAATCTACTCCTCAAAATGCTTTGATTTTTAGACTCACTGCGTAATCCCACAAGTCCATTTCCTTTTTTTTTTTTCAGCCGAGACCCTCCTTTGTGAGCCCACCCACCCTGTTGATTTCAGACAACTCAGGGCAATTACCTCAGGCCTGCATTTACAGTGAAGTATGAGGAGCTAACCTTGTTTTTTTCCCCCTTTCCTCAACCACAATGACTTGTGCTATATGCTAAAACACATATGCTAACCTTCTTTGTATAAGGCTCCACTGGCGAGTTCCTCCATCTCATGGTCTTCATGTCAATATACAGCATTGGACTTCTGAGGTCTTGTGGGGAACTCTGTAACTCATTCCACCCCTCAACTTTTTCATACGTTCTCCCTCTCCTCAACCTGTGGTTTTGTGGTTCTCGTCTTCATCTCGTAGCCAGATACTTTTCATTTAATTGAAAGCCAAAAGTGCCTCAATGTTTAACTCTTCAAATGTGCAATCAGCGCCCCGGTTCTGCACTTCACTTCTGAGAAATCTCTTGGTCTGTTTTTTTTTTAGTTTTATATTTTTTTTACGAAATGTTCTTGTTTTTGCTTAAATGCTACAATAGCTCTACGCTGCTGTACAGTCATTCGCTTGATGACTCTACATCTTTTTGGTGAGTTTTTAAATGAAGAAAAATGTAATCGGAATATCACTTTCCATCTATCGCACCACAGACTGCTGGGTTTTTTTGGCGGAGAAGGTTATTGACGGAAGGACATGGATTATGATAGATGATGTGTCATTTGGATTGGGTTTCCTCTGCTCTTTGATGTGAGACCTGGAATAACAACCTCCAGACTTGCTGAAATAATCTGACAGAATTCTGGAAAGTTTCCGTGATTAGAACAAAAGTCACATTGAAGGTTTATAGAACTATTGTAGAGAAAGTGAAAACTGGATTTTGGACCTAGACATGGTGTGTTTTGGACCCGCTATGCATTGAAGTGCGTGTGTGTGTGTGTGTGTGTGTGTGGATATGGGAAAAAGCTCTGAATTGTGGTGTGTGGTGAAGTGTTGGAGGAGGGGGATTTGACGTCCCTCTACCCAGCTGGGCAGCACATGCACTGGAGACTAGAGATGTGGTGAGCATTCCATGGGCTGTGTGTGGAGAATGGAACGCTCCCAAAGAGCCATTGGAAAGATCCATTGCGGTCTTGGTCACGGAAATAGTACAACCCCATACTCTAGGAGCTCTACTCAGAAACACTGAACAGTTTATACATCACCCTCTTTACTTTTCTACCCTTCTTTGCTTTTTTAGTTAAAAGTGCTTTAGTTGAAAGTAATTTCTATGTTGCACTGACCGATATGGCAGTCGTCTTGGACGTATACTGACACCTATTGGTGTGGAGGCAGCATCATTTAAAATAAACAGTTTTTGGTTACCCATGGCATTGTATCCAGCTTATTTTGCAATGTGGAAGTAATCTATGTCCAGTGAATGTGTGAGACTTCCAATTAATTTGTTGCTATAGGTAAATAACTAGTGCAGTTAACAGTAAAACTATTTGCGCTACAAACCAGTGTTAAAATTATGACAAAACATTAACATAAATGTTTATGTCCTATGTCTGATAATGATAATGGTAATAATCACCACTTCTTGTAGAATAAAAAAAAACATATAAAAAAAAAAAACATTTATTAGGCTACTAATATGACTGAAATCTTCATGTGAATGAATGTTATTTTAAACATAATGTTATTACACAAATTATATTCATTTAATTAGGGCAAACTTTAAAAAAAGAGGAAACAGTAATATTTGCACCATGCCAAACATTCATGTAAATTATGAGTGCCTGCAAAAGTGTTAATGATTGCTAACAACTTTGCTAGTGTTAAGTATGTTGTCTTGACTGAGAGAAAAAAAAAAAAGTGATAAACCCATATGTAATGAGTCCAAGCGCCCTAAAACCTCATTTAACAATCAATAATACTGGAAATCCAATATGAAACCATCATGGTTTTGCCATTTTTATTTCTAAGTCATCTTTACCTCATAGTTGTAGCTTTGGATAAATTATTCCTAATCTTCTTCAAGTTTTAAATCTCTGTGATCTTATCTAGCGCCAAATAACAGATGATGGCACTGGCCGGTTGCATACTAAAGTATGTGTTAATTGTGAGTGGTCCAGACTCTTTCACTACCCCCTCCAGTTGGAGCGTGAATTCCCAACTGGACATGTTAATGGATCAATCTGCTCTGTCGAATGAGGGGGAGAGACCAAAGCTGCCCACCGGCCCAGCTGTAGTGTTTCCACAATACTGGCCTTTTTAAACCCTGATAATCAACCATGCTCTTTCATGTCAGATGGACATCTCATATTTTTTCTACAAATCATTAAAAATAGATGAATCTCTCAACATGACTTCCCTCTAAGAAATCTTCATAAAACTCTTTCATCAGAGAGACACAGGAGGGGGCTTGAGGATTTCAGCAGCACCTCACATCAAATATTGATTTCCTGTTCTCTTTTTGTTTTTATAGTTGCCCTCCCATTAGGGGGCTGTGCTGCTGTTAGTCACAGAAACCTTTGGAGTTTGGAAAGCTAATCACAGGTTAAGTCATCATGTAGCCTTAATGACAAGTGCCCAATGCCAGTGCCAGTATCTACAGAATATAAATCCTATATACATTATATACATTTAAAGATAAAATGTGTTTAGTACACAAAGATGAATTTCTGTTGACCATTATTCTCAAAAAATCCATATAAGGGGCTAATAGGGATAGCTATTATTTGGGTCTAAGTTATAGGTCTTTTATCAAATCCATGTATGATGCTATTTGCAAGGTACTTCAAATAGTGTCGTGGTACTTTTTAGTGAAATATATTCAGAAAACATATTATTACCATGGTGGCATGTCCAAAAACACATGGTAAAAAAAAAAAAAAAAAGAAAGTGTTCTAAGGGCAGTTGTGGCCTAATGGTTAGCGAGTCTGACTGGTTACCCAAAGTTTGCTGGTTTGATTCCAGTACCGGGAGGAAATTATGCATAATGACAGCATAATGGCTGCCCACTGCTCCGGGTGTGGGTTGGATGGGTTAAAGGCTGAGGACAAATTCTGAGTATGGATTACATGCTACTTTCTTTCTTTCATTTACTTAATGAAATATTTGTTACAAGGTGTAAAATATACATGCACCAATATTTCATCCTGTAATACCTGAGACATTGTCACCTACTATTATTATCATCATGTTACGTTGTGTTTAGTACCACACATTAATAAATGCAAATAGATGATATTTTCAAGTATTTTTTATTTTATTTTTACATACATACCCAGCCTGGAATCTTGCGTCATGCTAGTTCATGCATAGCATTTGAATCGCTCATCCATGTAATCCATTTAATAATTATACTTACCTCCAATCCGATTTTCCTTGTGAATACTTTGGATTTGAACTTTTCCAGACTGAAATTTTGCCCATTGATGATGATGGACAGGGAGAGGATTTGCCATGCATGGCCGTCTTAGCATATTCCCCAGTGTCGCTTTTGGCTGAACTTGAAATACTTTTTCTGCTGGATGTGCTGAGTAGACAATGTAGCCCAAGGTGCACTGGGACCATCTGCTCAGCAGTGGACACAAAACACAACCAAACCCACACTCAATATACACATCAGAGACAGACATGAAGTTGCATCAGACATGATTTTATTGAGTCTGCGTGTTTGTGTTGCAACTGCACGCTGTTGCACTCTGTCATATGCTTCAGTTATGGGTTTTAGTCATGTTGAGTGGGTTTGGTGAAATACTGCAATTATTATTATTGTATACTAGAGAAAATATATTTTAGAGCAATGCTTCTGTAACCGGTCCTACTCGACCCGCTCCGAGCGGGATTCGAACCGTAGTTGCCTCGGTGTGGGTTGCATGCGCACTAACTAAGACACTAAAGACGTGCCTCTTGAGGCCAGGGGAGTGAGGTTTAAACGCAGGTCATTACAAACACATAAGAGTTTGGTTATTCTTCGACATGAGAGTGACTAAATGGTGACAATTTTCATTTTTGGTGAACTAACCCTTTAAGGTTGATTATAACATAATAATTCAGTACTCTGCAATTGATTTAGCCAAATTGTATACGATGCTTATTTTCCCTTTGTCTTACTCTCTGTGCTTGGGTTCACTTTAATTTGACTTCAACCTTCTTTAGAATCACCCACAACAGTAACCCCCAGACAAAGGCTGTCTCAGGTGTAATACATTACTTATGGCCCACCAGTAATGGCCATGGCCACATTATTTATTGATTAGATATTTTTCACATGAAGACATCTAACAGCTGTTATTGATTTTGTGCTGGAGAATATCACTGCATTATTGAAAAATTGCCATCACTGATCATTTAACGCTTGTGGGCGTATTTATCTGGCAATCTGTGCAATTAAATATTAATTATGTTTTGTTCATTATGTCTAAACTACTTTCGCATTTGCAATGACTCACGGGCTTGTGCTTGCAGTGGTCATGTTGTTTGGTTACGTTGGTTGTAAATCACCCGCTGGGAAACGCTGGTCACTTTAATGTTAATATCCACAGGAGACTGTGCTTCGTTAAAATATCTCCGTTTGTTAAAGTCATTTTATAGATGTTTACATAGTTACGTAGAAGGGAGCCTGCTGTTGTCCTTTTGTCCACAAACCTATCCTTGCGCAAACATCAGCATATTAAACACATTCAAATCCACTGGCAAAAGCATATACATACTCCAAACATAGCATAAATAAAGGAAGCTGTCACTCTTTCCTGTGTACCACAGAAAAAGCTTTTTACTGAATGGGGACATCAATAATTTAGCTGAATATCGTTCTGTGTAAAACTCTCTTATGCATTTATGCATGCATTTATGTAATTGTGCCAGCTGAGCCTTTTTCCCTTATCTTTGTGTCTAGTTTCTGTCTCTCTTTTCCAAATAAGCAGGACAGTTTCTGTGTAGTCATTTTGTTGGCCTTTGTAATTATTAACCACGTAAGTTCTGTCGACCCTAACTTCCTCTGACTCTGACAGGTGGCCTGGTATCTCGTATCAGGGTGATGTCATCAGCTGTTAGGGCAAGTACGGACAGATATTGTGTTTGTTCTTTTTGTTTTTCCTCAGCCCAACCGAAACCATGACAGTGTCCTTGTTTATGTTGCAAGAGAGACGGAGAGAAAACGTTAGTGAGCACGACCTTGTCTCCAAGTCTTGTATCGGCCTGTTTACTTTGTAGTTACTGTTGACCTCTTTTGAGCCTGTAGCGAGACAAAACAAAATATATTTTGTATTATCTAATGGTCAAAAGTTTGTAATTATCAAGATGTTTTTGAAAGATGTCTCTTATGCTCTCCAAGGTTGCATTTATTTGATAAAAAAATATAGTGAGAGCAGTAATATTGTGAAATATTTTTACAATTTAAAATAACTGTTTTCTATTTTAGTATATTTAAAAATATGTATTCCTGTTTTTAGCATCATTAATCAAATGATGTTTCAGAAATCTTTCTAATAGGCTGATTGCTCAAGAACAGCAAACAGTTGAAAACAGTTGTGCTGCTTACTATTTTTCTGGAAACCACCATTCAAAAGTTTGGGGTGGGTAAGATAAAATATATATATATATATATATATATATATTTATATATATATATATATATATATTTATATATATATATTTATATATATATATAAAACATTTATAATGTTAGAAAAGATTTCTAGTTAAAAAAAAATGTTGTTCTTTTAAATCCTGAAAAAAAAATTAAAATAATGTATAATGGTTTCCACTAAAATATTAAGCAACACAATATTTTTTTTTTCAACAATGTTAATGTTAATAATAAATGTTTCTTGAACAGCAAATCAGCATATTAGAACGCTTTCTGAAGGGTCATGTGACACTGAAGTCTGGAGTAATGATGCTGAAAATTTGCCATCATAGGAATAAATTACATTTTAAAATATATTACAATATAATAGTTATTCTAATTGTAATAATATTAATATAATAATGTATGATTTTTTTTATTTTTTTATTTTTCTATTTGTGGTGGGCTCAATTATTATTATTTTTGCTAGAAATTGCTTTTTCACAGTATAATCTCTATACATTATTTTAAAAATCCAACAATCTAATCCTGTGATAACTGGGAATGTCTTGAAAATAATTTGTCTGAAATGAACCATTGTAGCCATATATCAAACCTAGTATTGCAAGATGCAACAAACATTTAAAGTTTGTGCTGCATCCGTTGACCTTTATAAAGAGTGCAATATGCTTGCCAAATAACAGATTCAAAGCCTGTATGCGTGTGTATTACATCATCTATCCTTGCCAGAGCCGATCAGCCCTATACGCACACTAAGCACGTTGCGTAGGGCCCCGCAAATTACTCAAGGCCCCGCCTCCCCCTCGTGTCAAAGAGCATCAATCAAAGTTTACAACATCGATGAGAAAATTAAGCGGAACTATCCCTCTGGTCACGAAAATAAAAAATAAAAAACCCACCTTGAGAGTGAATTGTGGGAACAGCAATCAGGTAGACTTGTGTTCTCTCCTCTCCTAGTTTGATGTCAGTAAAGAACAGTAAAGTTAAGTTGATGTGCCTGACAAAAAAAAAAAAAAGTGAGAGTGAAATACAACTATTTATTACGTTTGATAAATGACAAAGGGCAACGGTGTTTGTTTATAAACTGCAGCTCGGAAAAGATAATCACATTGCGCGTTAACATGCGTTCGTATCCGCGTGCACGAAATGAAACGCGCACTTTCCAGCAAAACATCTATGGGGACCAGTATACTATGGGCGTGATGGCACTCCTCATTATAGGCACACATAGGCTACTTTTAAAACAAGACAATGATTATCCAGTCTTCAAGTCAGTTTAGTTACAACTCTGCAATAAATCAAGATGGATAGCAATATATTGACAGTGACTATTGATTTATAGGCTATATTGCATTTAAAATGTTGATTGGCTGGACATACTGGTCAATATGGATGCACATCCATCCGTAAATAATAACCATCAAGTATTGCTTTTATCATTGAAAACACAGTGACATGCTATGGCAAGCCATTTGCGCTTTTATTTATTCACACATTCATTTTTTATATTAATAATTAAATTTGTACTATTTAAAATGTGAATTATTGATATTAAGAATGTACTTTTTCTTGTAACAATGTCTATTTCTGAAATCAGGAATTAAATTTTTCTTAGCACTAGTTAAAGGAGGGAGGATTGTAGTGGGAGAACTGGGGTGTCAGGTGTGACTGTGTGGCAATGGCAAATGGTTTATATGGCTCCGGGGTCAGGTAGGAGGGCCCCTTAACAGAATGTTGCTTAGGGCCTCAGGGAGGTCAGGATCGGCTCTGATCCTTGCTGCTGGATTGTGGATATAAAAATGTAGTGGAAGAGCTGGCAAGCCAAGCTGCGAAAGATGAATCAGTGTGTAAAAAAGAGTGATGGAGAAGAAAGAGAGCAGAACACAGGTATGCTGATACATCCCCTTGACATTTTCACAACGCCTTCAAACCACTCTCAGGGGGGAAGCAGCGTGGGCCTGTACGCTCCTTCCTACATCACATTGGACTAGTGCCATGTGGGGTTGGATCCATATTCAAATACGGAAGAAAGCAGCATATGGTTGTATAATCAGTGCCTTTCTTTAGATGAGGGCAATGTCCTTTTAAAGAAAGTCCTTCGACTTGGCGGCCATCTTGATAATGCCCTCAGCCAGTTATTTTCAAGTTATGCAAGCAGAGCTCCTATCTGCTTGAATGAGGAAAGGCCAAAATCTCAAAAAGATGTTTGCTGAGCCTACGCTTAGAAAGAAACATATGGCACATCACCACTAAAATTTGACCAAAATGTAATATTCTTTAGCTCAAATTAGGCTACAAAACCTGGCATCTTGTGTTTACATAAATTAACATGGAGCTTTTGGTTGATTTAATGTTTAATTTATTTATTTTTATTTGTTTAGACAAAATAATATTGAATTTTAATATCTGCATTTTATCGGTTATCGGCCATAACATGACACTAATTGGCTTCTGTGCATGTCTAATTGAAATTTTCTTTTCTGAGTGTTGCAATATTTCCCATCCATTTTTTTTAACAAAAGGGATGTTTCCTCTTTAATCTGCTTGTGTTGAGGGGCCTTGATGCTGTTGGGATCAGTACCCTTAGGCCCCGAAATATTTCAAGTGAAATCGAAGAACGAACTGGTGTGACGTCATTTCAAACAAAATCAGACAAAACAAAGTTTGTTTGGAGTTATTTTCGGGAGTTTGAAACAGATTTCCAAAGAGAACTTTCCAGAAAAGCTTCACTTTTCGAATTACCACTGGTCCACTGCAACGGTACTTCAAACTTAATTTTTCACCCTAAATGAAGTACTGTGAGTATATTGGGGCTTTAGGGTGTTGATGTGTACCAAACTGCTTGACAAAGATAATATGCAGAACCACTTCCTGTGTAGTGCATTGGTTCAGGTAAATACACAGCCTCAGTCAAGCAGATGGTAGATGGTCTATCAGAAAAAGGGATATTCAGGGGAATTGTGTGTAAAGTTGTGTGCGTTAATGGAGAAAGGTGCGAGAGCAAAGCGCGAGTGAATGCCGAAATGCTGACCATCTGTTGCAGCAGGTTTCTGCTGAAGGTAAATATTAGCTAAGGTTGACACAGTGGCTGAAGAAAGCTGGAAAAACAGGAATCAAAAAGGCATGTAGGCTATATAGAAGCAGCGCTCAACATTTCAGAATGTCTGCAGAAACATGCACAAACAAACACGCTAGAACGAATTGTAAATGCACAGCCAGCTGTGGGATTCATTATATTCTCCTCATTGACTTAAGATACTCTTGAACTCCACCATCACAGTCTCTTCTCTGTTTTTAGCTGCTAACTTGATACAGCGTTGTAATGCGCCCACAGCGTGAGCGGGATGTGCTGGCAGGCACTGTATCATCACTCTCTTGCACATAAACATATTAGTCTCCTCACCGAAGCTGAGCTCTTCTTTTTTCCCCACTGAAGGACCTAGATTGCTATTAGATTACCCACACACAATGGGGCGTATTTTGTAGACTCTCTAAACAAGCCTTTCTGCGGTTTTCTTAATGAGATGGGCTGAATGCCATAGTTTTTTTTCAGAGTCCTGAAGCAGGTCCAGTGTTGTGCCTCGTGCCCAGGGAGAGATGCGGATCCGGTCAGGCTGCCATCCCAGAGAATGGTAGCTCTGTTTGGAGTTTGCCTCTGCACTGATGCAGGAGTCCTAGTTGCAGTCCTAGTTACACCCCCACCCCAGCCACATGGTCCACGTGTGTTATTGATTAAGGAAGATTCTGTGATTCCATCGTGAGAGGTTCCCCCGTTGTCCAGCACAATATTCAAAGGCCCCCCTCTACCCACATAGGCTACGATATTTCTGCTGTAACTGTTTTTTAACATTTCATTTTAGATTAGAGTTTGATATTGAAATGTATTAATAATCATGTTTCAATTTGTAATACTTTAAAAGTCATCCTGCGGCCCCTTTTGGAAGTTTGGTGAACCCTTTGGGGGCCCCAATTCTCCGGTTGAGAATCTCTGCACTAAAATAAATGTCCAAGATCTATTAGATCCATTGTAAGTTTAATAATGTTATAAAAAATCCATTTTACAGTTGTATTATTATTATTATTTACAGTTTAATGATTTGTATAAATTATTATTTATTTATTTTTTAAATGCCTTGGGGTTGTTTGACAACTGCCAGTGATTTTTCTTTCTTTTTAAACCTAGGTAGGTAAATTTAAAGTTCAGCAAGCTACTTATTGATGCTTTTTTCATCAGTGAACCTGTAGGTTCAGAGAATATTTCATCTGAGGTGTGACCGTCGCCTGTGGTGGTTTGCACTAATTCGCAAGCAAAACTTTATGGATTTGCTCAGGACATATTAGGCTTTAGAGTGCACTACATTTATTTTATGCATTTCATTTTCCTGGAGGTCCCTGGTCAGTGTTTAGACTAGAAAAACTAATGCAGCCTAGGAGTGGACCCTCTGGTAGGAAAACCACATCCATCCTTGACTTCCACCTACATGCTCACAGTCTTGCCAGATTATGTTCTTGAAGTGTCAGTTTTGAGGGAATAATCGCAAATATGTTAGACTTGTTTAATGCCCTTTCTCAATGGCATTATGGGTGGATGAAACGTACATTGCCGCAACGTGATTAACTGAGATTGTTTAACGCACCTTGAGCAATGGGGAAGGCTTTAGCCTCTTCTGACTTCATACAGTATGTCTTGAAGTTATTTCCATGCGATTGCTCCCCTCCACATTATGAAATTCTGCATGTAGTCCAGCTAAAAGACCTGGAAATGGAAGTAGAGTCAATGTTGTCTGAAACACCGCCCTTGGGTGTGTTTGTCAGGACTACTTGATGATACTTTAAGACCTAAGGATTTGCTCTGTGGTGTGTTAATTCACTTTCATCGTTACTCAGATGTCTGCAAGTGATCATCTTACCCAACTTTTTTTGTTGTGCTTTCGAGGGCACCATTGTGCCAACTCCAACTTTCTCTTGCAGTCTGTTTGCCCTTGCTTCTGTTTCGTAGCAACTTAACGTCTTTTATTGTTTACAGAAGTGCTTATATTCTCAAGTTTTCTCTCTGATTGCCCTCCATTGTTCAGCTCCACTGTGCAGGCTATAATTATTCTTTATCTCCTACTTTCTTTGGAAGACCCCTTCAGCCCTGAGGTGGAGGAAGAGGAGGTGGAAATGGGGTCAGGGGCCCGAAGGCTTTCGGATTCTCATTGTGAGGATTTAGGTTCTGGAGCCGTAAAATTACCCCTCTCTCACAACTCCCCCAAAGGGAAGGCTGATATTTATTTGTGGTGGTCTAAGTGGATGACTCAGAGAAGAGAGTTAGCAGGATATAGTCTCCCTGCTGCTTCTACTATTCCTCTATAGCAATGTCTTTATGTAGCTAAAGTTAACAAGGCATATATTTCTCTCCACCTAGATCTGCCTCGGTTTTTGTTGGCAAGCTTTAAGTCATATTGGTACTTCACAAGGCATTTCCTCTGTTTCGACCCTGTCACAGTAGCAAATGCAGGCGGAAACAGGGTCAAACCAAGGGGTACAAGGACACAGGTGTTCCTCAAGGTAGCTGTGCAGAGGTTGCCAGCCGTCTTTCTGTCAAACTCGATTAGTCAATCAATCTGTCGTTTCACAGTGCCTACTGATGGGTCTATACACTCTGATCAAAAATATCTCATCCGTACAGGCCTGAGTAAATGAGAAATGAAGGGTTTGGTGTGCATCAGTTAAAAAACTGACACATCACCAGCTGGATCCCCTTCTTTATAAGTGGTGTTTGCTAAGGCTAGCAACACAATGATGGTCATACTTAGGATTAGGGGTAATCTTATGACTTGGACCAGTAAATAACCACCTATAACATCATTGTGATGGTAACTGTGTAATAGTTTCATCCATATGCAGATGCTGGGTGTTGACTGTCATGGCCAAAAAAAAAAAAGTCAAATACCTTCATGTTCTTGTTAAACACAAACCTGAAATGATACCAAGTCTAACACTTCATGAGAAAGAGGAGTCTACATCAGAAATAAGAGGGTTTTTTTTTTCTCTTCTCTATTTTTTTTTCTATTTGAGGTCAGTACTATGGATTCTCAAAAATCTTATCTTTCTTTGAAGTGTGTGTGCTGTGGCAACCTTGAAATGTCTTTTCCAATTCTCAGCTTACAAACACAGACACACACACAAAATACATACTTCTGTACACTGTATGAACAGTGCACATTTTGCCTGCTTCTCTCTCTTTCTGTTTAAATGTGTGGCTAGTTTCAACCCCCGCTGGCCATGAGATCCATTTTAGTTTTGTACTATAAGTTCTGTCTCGGATTTTAACTTTTCCCAGATTAGCTTTCAACTACCTTTTAAGTCTTGAACTTAGCATTTAAACACTTGTCCATACTTGTTAAACATTCATGACTGATGTTACCAACGGGCCTGTGCTCAAACCAGTTTTTCAGCTTTTCTTAAAATGGCTAACGAATACCCTTATCAGTATGAAGCTGATCCCTGATCAGTAATTTAAATTGCCGGTTACTGTCATATTGGCCATTCCATGAAACTGGCTCATTTTACAGTTTGAAAACATGATTTTTTAAATCCGCTTTATATGATTTGAAAAAAATAAAATAAAAAATCTATCAAACAAACAATGTGTTTAAGTGTAAATCAATTTAAATTGATACTTTTTAAGTTCTAAGTAATCTCAGTGTAGGAATAATCAGAAAGGTCACATGGTTGATCATTTTTCATTTGAATTTGATATTACAAGTACTCAAGGTCATGAGACCACAACATTCTTCTTAGAGAATGTAATACTGATATAACTACAAACATGCACTTTTTAATGAGCACTTGTTTACTATACAAACTTATGGTAACAGGTTTGACATTTTAGGCTGCCAAGCAACAAAACATAAGATGAAATACTAAAGTAGGCTTTATATTGTCATTGAAAGTTACATTCTTGAAATGAGACTGTCTTTTTTATACATATTTATATTAAGGACACAATGATACCCATTTGGTCAAATAGCCTGTACTTTTCCCCCTCCTGCAGTATTCCCAACTTTTATGGTGGCGTGATTAAGCACAGTAGTTCAGAGTTACTTCCTCTTTGCTAAGGTCTCTCTGTAGGAGGTAATTACCTCTTTTGCCAGTCATAAATAAGAGAGAGAGGGAGAAGGGAAAGAGGGAGGTGAAACTATGTGGTTTAGTATATGTTTGTGCAGGAAGCGAGGCCAACAGGACAAAACAGCACCTGACGGCGAGGAGAAATATATCTACTCTTGGTCTTTTACGACAGGTTTGTTAAAGACAACAGAAGTCATGGACCCTCCAGAGACACGTTTGCCTCAGAGTTATTAACGGGTCAGGAAAGCTTCTGTTATGAACGGCCTCTGTAGAGCTAAACAGGAACTGAAAGTGTTCATGGATGCATGGCCCTTCTGAGGAAGCATGACGGACTGGAAATATAAGAAGAGCCGGTTATCTGGTCAGGTGTTAAGGAAGTGAAGACAAAGAAAATATGAATGAAAAGCAGGGGGTGAGGTAAAGGGGGTAGTTAAACAAAAGTATGAGTAATGCCACGTGCATGAAAGCGAGACAAAAAGGAAGGGCAAGAAGGAGGGGTTTGAGTGTTGACACATCCTTCTCAGCTGGAGGGGGTAAGAGAAGGTCACTAGGGAGACAAAAGACAAGGGGCCTGCCAAAACAAGACATTTGAAATGGGGCATGCTGTATTTTGGGTTATCTAGAGAGACAAAACCACTATTGTTTTAACTAGGGGCAATGGTTGCATCCTCTGCGTGACAGATACCTTCAAACTCCTGAAAGCCATTTCTGGAAAAAATAGAAAACCCATTCGTTTACTACTAATTGCCTGCCTGGTTTATTGTAGCTTAATTCAAGTGCCATCATTGTGGGCTCACTCAGACTGGATCCCACATTGTTTCCATTAATAGGTGCTTGAGGCTGTCACCGAGATGTTTACCAATGAGAAATAATTAGGATGGAGTGGTGTGGGAGGGTTGGCAGTCAGGATCAGTGGGGTGGTGGTGGTGGGGGGGGGGATCTACTATCATTACAAATGCAGGGAAAGTCTACATCCGGAGCTCTTGAAGACCTAATGCTGCCTGTAAACACCGCTGCTATGCTTGTAATTAGTTCTGTTTGTCGACGAAGGCAGTGTTTGAAGTACTCTTGCTGAATGGGCATGCTAGCTATTTGGACGCTCTCACGTAGCGTGAAAGCCAGAGTCGAGTCAATGAGGAGTTGTTACTTCAGCTAGGGTTGTCAATTTCCACGATGCATAGTCGATTGTTGTTCAAATTAATAGTCAATTTATCAATTAATCGTGAATACAAAAAAACACATATAGAAGACCAGATACCATGTGCTTGTAGTCAATGTTTAACTATAATTTAAATAAATAATACATTATTAGTCTGCTGTGTTTTAATTGATTAAGTATACATTTAATTTCAAGATAGTTTATAAAAACATATTTTAAAAAAGTAGAAGAGTGCAAAGAGTGCAACGTTCCGACCAGTCAGGCCTTCATCAGGCATCTGGTTTGTCTGAGCTTAAAGGGGTGGTATAATGCCCTTTTCACAAGATGTAAAATAAATCCCCATAGTGTGTATGTGAAGCTTTAGCTCAAAATACCACACATATATTTTTATATAGCATGTTAAAGTTTTTAGGGTGAGCAAAAACGCCTTTTCTGTGTCTGTCCCTTTAAATACAAATGAGCCGCTGCTCTCAGCACAGAGGGCGGAGCTTCAAGAGCTCTTGTCCTTAGCAGCTTCGATTACCTCACACAGACATGCACTGAACATTTTAAAACTTTTAGTCTTTTATGTGCAAACCGGAGTCAGAAAGATGGAGAGACTCAAGATGAAGTGAAAACATGTAGACTACATTTCTGATGAATTTATGTAGCTTATGTGTAGTTATCTTCTAGTCATTGATTAGCATATTCTGTCTTGCTAATCTATAAATCGTGTTCCGGGAGTGGGGTTTATGTAAATTTTAGGGTTAGTGATATCACTAACCCGGGAGAAATGTCGTGTAATCCCAACCAGCCATTTGTTGTAGTCCTTAAAAGGCAATTTCTTTAAAAGCAAATATCTTCCTTTGCTTTGAACTTTGAGCGTCGTAACTTTGCAGATGTTGTTTATGCTCAAACAGCAACATTACACACTAACTAAAGTTAGAAAAGTGAAATCATAATCAACCACCCGTTTAAGTTCAAGTTCAGTGTACAAACATCCTTTATTTATTTTGTTCTGCTTATTTTTTCCCCCTGCTACCTAAGGCTAATTCTGGGTTTTGGATGTGCACACCTATTTTGTATTTTATGAATTTAATTTACCATCAATTTATTAGGATCAGCTAATAATGTTTATAGAGAACTCTTTCTCCAATACAACTTACTTGATAATAAAATATTTCCTACATTCATTTTGACTTTGAACTTAAATTATGCCACATAGTGAGTATAGTGAATTAATCAATCATCGTTTTCAGCTCTGATTGGTTGACTTTTTTCTAATGTCCTTCTTCCTGTCTTTCTGCAGCGGGGAACGGGCAGTCGGTGCAGACGGACCCCAGCAAGTCTGGATTTGTGGGGGATTCGGTCGAGCTGCGATGTCTCTTCATCAACGGCAAGCCACCAGTGAAGATCTCTCAGGTCACCTGGCAAAAGCTGATAAATGGCAGCAAACAAAACGTGGCCACCGCCAACCCAGCCTTGGGAGTATCTGTGCTGCCCCCTTTCAAAGACCGTGTGAGCTTCAAGCACCCTGCAGTGCGCCAGAGGACCCCTTCTTCTCTTGAGGATACCACCATAGTGTTCAACAGCCTACGGCTCTCTGATGAAGCGGCCTACATCTGCGAGTACACCACATTCCCTGCAGGCAACAGGGAGAATATGGTCAACCTCACCGTCTTTGGTAAGACCACCACACTGGCAGTTGAGACCATACATATATATAGTTCTGTTCTCCTGTGAAAAGAGCTCATTCACAAACAGACGATCAATGGGCCTCATTCTTGAAACATGAGCAGAACAAATTTCTGTCATTCATAAAATCATTCATGTGACAATGGGCCTCATTCACAAATAACAAGCAGATAATTTGTTCAAAAACATTTATATCAATTGCTAAAATGTGTGTAAGAATAGTTATACATACAATTTACACAATGAATGCTACAATTTATGTAAGAATTTGTTTTCAAGAAAGATTTACACAAAAATTTGCAATGAATGCAATCATTTACTAATGGTTTTATGAATTTACACAAAAAAATCTCATTGAATGTGACTGAAATTTGTCTGAAATTTCCTTAAGAATGTTTTGCGAAAAGTTTACAACTCAGAGTAAAATTGTGCATAACCATTCTTTTATATACAATGCTGCAATTTGTATGCAAATAACGGTATATACGATTTACAGAGAAATCCACATTGAAAAAAAATAAGTTTTTACTCAATGATTTTACGAAAGGTTCCAAACCATGAGCAAATTTGCATTAAATGTGACAGTATACACTGTAATTGTTTTGTGAACAATTTATACTAAAATTCAAATGTAATGCGCTTTTTTAAATTATTATTCTTATGTCAGTTGTTTGTAAACACTTTTGGTATTGAATGCTACAAGTTGTATACGATTAGTCATACATAAACTGCATAATTCAGTGTGGTTTTCTATGGAAATTGAATGTAAGTATTTATCTTTTATTTTTTCGCATCAAAAGTGACATTTTACAAAAGTATATTACAAACTGTTAACACAAATTCATTATGCTCATGTTTCATGAATGAGTTTCATGTAAGAACTTATAATTCAGTCACTTGAAATGATTCATCCAATTGAATTCATTCTTGTAGTTAATCAACTGTAAGTAAGGACAAGTTTACTTTACAGCTGAAGAGGAAGGTTTTGCACTGAGCAGCAAGTTCTTTAACACATATAACACCATGGATGGACAGGCAAGAAATAGGTGTCATTTTCTTAAATATTTGTAGCACTCAGTCTCAGCCCTGACAAGTTGTTGTCATGGTTAGCAGGTAGTAAGGTGTAAATAGATGTTGTTTCAGCAATATTTTATTCATAACCCTAGAAGCCCTTGAGAAAAAATTATCTTTGTCCTTGACTGCTTCAGGTCTTGTGTGTAATGTGCTTGGCTCGAACCTTCCATACACTTGAAATGTATTGATCAGTGTTCACCACAACAGAAAGAGCTGCGTCCAACTCTGCTGTTTTAGTCGACCTGCAGATATAATGTATTCATACGTGATTTTGCAAATAGCTGCACACACAGGTAAAGATAGGCTATCATTTAATTAAAGAAATCCAACCTTGTATTGTTTTCATTTTCCTCAAAACACAAAATCATATGTTATGCAGAATGTGCGAGTTGAAAGACCAAAAGCACTATACAAATAGTTTATACGACTCTAAATCTTCTGAAGCCATACAGAAGAACAGGGTTTCCCAAACTAGTGTTTGCAAACACATGGGGTTTGTGAGTTGATGAAAAAGCTAATGGTCTGGTTTCACAGACAGGGCTTAGATTAAGCCAGGATTAAGCCTTTGTTCAATTAGGGCTTTTTGGGGCAGGCATGGGCTAATGGTTAGCGAGTCCGACTGGTAACCCAAAGATTGCTAAAGTTGCTGTTACCAAGGTCAATATAGTTTTGCATTTTTAAATTAGTTTTTATTTTAATATCATTTTTAAATTTCCTTTAAATTTAGTTTCAGTTTTAGTTGTCATAGTTTAGCAGAGTTAATAGAATGCTTACCAGTTAAAGACATTTAATTTCAGCAAAGTTTAATGTTTGCACTTTACAGTTAACTTTCGTGGAAACCTCTTAATAATAAAAATTAAATAATTGTTTGAAATTGAAAAAAAGAACCAAACAAATGCAAACTAAAAGTATAAAAGTAAAAAATATTCATTTTAAAGATGAAATCTTGTTAACCATGTGGTGTATAATAATAATAAAAAGTATTATTTGATGGTTATTTCTATGATTAATCCTTTCACATATTATTCTTGTATTGATCCATTTATGCTTTTTGTCTGTTGTATATTTTAATATCATATACTAATTATACTCATATCCATGTGTTCTTTTCAGACCAGACATTTAGTTTACTTCTACTCTGAATAAATGTACATCTATATTTATTTTTTTTACGAATATTTATTTTTGCTAAGTATTATTTTATTTCAGTTATTTTTTCAGTAAGTGTTGTTAGTTTTGTTTCTGTTTTAGTTTTTCATTGCTGTTAAATTTTCTATTTTACTTCAGTTTACGAAAATGTTTTTTGACCAATAGTTTTAGTCGTAGTTTCAGTTTTCGTTTACAAAATTAACCTTTGCTGTTACGACCTTCGTCTACTGACTAGCCAATAAAAATACAACATGAGATTGCGCATTGATCAACGGGACATGACCCTAAAACTTAAAACTAATTACCTCAAGCTCCATTCGCAAAATTGCCATGCTAAGTTAGCCTCTGTTCCCTCGCCATGACCGTATTCGTATCCTCCTCTTTTGCTTCCACCTCTTTTTTTTCAGCACACATAGTTTCTAAAGTGCGATTCATCTTGCTCTATTTGTTTACCACTAGCGCATGCTGATGATGTTTATACTAACTTGCGTCGTAGAATGGGTGTCATCTACACACGTCGCTCCCAAGTTTTTAGATCCGTGTTGCACAGTGTGATTTGGAATGATCTTATAGGATTGCAGAAATATCACAGTCTGGAGGAGGCATTAGGAAGCTGCACAGGTTAGAAAAAAACAGCATGATGTATGTGTGTGTGTGTGTGTGTGTGTGTGTTGGAGTGCAAGAGATGAGTATTTTGTTAGAGAGGTGGGTTATGCTCCCACTGATTGCAGATCTAATTAGAAATGAAGTGTTGATATGTTTTCCATTAAACCAGCAAAGGGAGCTGCTTGGCTCAAGTACAGGGTGTTTTTTTTTCTTTTTTCTTTTTCACTGATGTGGCTTGTTAACTCCCAAGCCCATTTTGTATCACGTTCACATGCGTCCTCTGAGAATGCTGGCATTGCAGTAAGAGCGAGCAACCTGAATGGAGATAACCAGCTCAGTGCTTTTCAAAGAGCCTCTTCATGTCATATCAACCCTCGCCACAAACCTCAGACCCACTATCAGCACTCTCTGACACGCACTCACATAAACACACATCTTCCCTTTTGATGCAGGCCTCTTTAATTGCTAATTGGCAGCTCATAAAGGATCGAGATTGGATGACTTTGGGCACCGTGGAAAATGAGTGGTTTCTACATTTGTTTGAGTGCTTGACTGATGCTTTTGCTTTGAACACGGGGTAGGGGGAAAAAGAAATTAGTGAACTGCTTGATTCGTACTGACGGGAAGAAAACGACTTTTCAGAACAGCAAGATTAGTGTTAAAGGGAGTGGATTTTTTTTCTTAACTCTCAAGGGTACCTTTGTTGCTCCTGTTCACATAGTATTTTAGTATCTTCTACAATGTTCCTTTCCCTGTTTTATTTACTGTTTACTTCTTTTCTCCAGCACGGCCAGTGACCAAGATGACCTTGACTTCACCCACCATCGTGGCAAGGACTCCGAAACGCAAGATGCCCGTGGCCACATGCATGTCGGCTAACGGCAAGCCTCCCAGCGTCATCAAATGGGACACCGCTCTGAAGGGAGAGGCCACGTTTCAGGAAACGCGTAATCCGAACGGCACTGTGACCGTGCGCAGCAACTACATCGTGTTGCCCAGCCGCGAGACCCACCGACAAAAGCTGACCTGCATCGTCACTTACCGCGCAGAACGCTTTACCGACAGCGTCATACTCAACGTTCAGTGTAAGAACAATGCTTTTCTTCATATCTTTCAAACTCCAGCAGAAATGATGCGTCATTGATATATTTACAGTGATAAACACATACTGTAGTTTGGAATCATTTTTTTTTATTTTTATGTTTTTTAAAAGAAGTCTCTTATCTTCACCAAGGCTGCATTTATTTATTTATACCAAGTAATATTGTGAAATATTATTACAATTTGAAGAACTGTTTTCTATTTTAATATATTTTAAAAATGTATTTTATTCCTGTGATGGCAAAGCTGAATTTTCAGCATCATTACATCATTTGCTCTACAAATATTTATTATCAATGTTGAATAATTAATAATATTATTATTAATATTATTAAGAATAATTAACTTAATATTTTTATTGGAAACAGTAATACATGAAAAGCATTCAAAAGATTGGGGGGAAAACAGATTATTTTAAACTTTTATTCAGCAAAGCCACATTAATTTGATCAAAAGTGACAGTAAAGACAGTTAAGTCAAGTACAGATTTGTATTTGAATTAAATGCTGGTCTTTTGAACTTTTCAACTGTCAAAGAATCCTGAAGAAAAAGTATCACAGTTTCCATTAAGCAGCAAAAACCTTTTTTTAAAAAAAAAATTTTTTAAAACCAATAAGCACTAATAATAACTGAGCACCAAATCAGCATATTTAAATTATTTCTGATCATGTGACTCTGAAGACTGGAGTAATGATGCTGAAAATACATTGCTGAAATAAAATAAAATATATAAAAATAGAAAACTGCTATTCTATATATAACTGCTATAAAACAAGTCTTAATAATTACAACCTTTTGACTGGTTTTACATATATTATACATCACATATTGTACATCACAAATTGACACAAATGTATGTTATACAATATTTGAATCCAATTAATGACACAATTATATAAAACCCCACTGGAATGTCAAAGAATGTCTCAAAATGTTAGAATTAAGTTAGTATTTCTGCAGTACTGTTGTGCAAGTTGTGCGGAGGAGGTTTGGAGCAGGAAGAGATGTGTCACTGGCCTGTCTCAGCCGCTGTTGTTATCAGCTATTGTTTAGGGCAGTTTAGAACAGCATTTCAGCCCCCATAAAGCCCACTGATAGAGGAAAGCCACCCGTTCTCCCACACTATGCTATAGAATATAGTTCTTGTTACTGTGGTGCGCCTGTGTGAAAGGCCATGTTTAGAGTGACGGTTAGTTCACAGAGAATCACTCATCCTGATTCTTGATTTACTTTGAGTGTTTTGTTAATCTAGTTACCCTTTGGTATAACATTTCCAAATTTAATTTCCTCAGCCTTATACATGCTCATAAAAGCAATTAAGAATAAATCTGAAGAGACATAGAAATCACTGACCGGTACCATCAAGTATGCAGTGCATTTGAATACCGTCATTAATAGAACAAAAATTGTGCTGTAATGAATTGAAATTTGCCATTTAGCTGAGGTTCTTATCCAATTAGGCCAATTTCTGGAATAGTTGCCCTGGAGTAGCTTGCGGCTAAGTGGGTAGCTAAAGGGCACAGTGGTGGTTGTAGTCTCAGTAACCCTTCATGTGTTGGCTCTCCTCCCAATCGCTTAAGAAATAAACTCTTGACCTTTCAGCTATGAGCCCAGATCATTAATCAGTATTATGACATGCACCCATCGTCAAGTCATGTGACCCAGAACAGCCACCTGAGCCCCTGCCTGAAGACGCTCTTTTGCTTTTTTTGCAGATGAGCCGGAGGTTAAAATCGAGGGCTTTGACGGGAACTGGTTCCTGAATCGTCCAAACGTGCAGCTCACGTGCAACGCAGACGCCAACCCACCCGTCACCATCTACCAGTGGAAACTGTGAGTTATTCTCTCCTGACCTACTAATCCACATTACGAAGAATCACTTTGTTGTCTCAGCTTAATAATACAATTGGGCTGAATGAGTAATGTTTATTGAGTGAAAAGCATAGTGAGGAATTAAAAAAGTTATTGGATTTGAAACCTTTCTTTTTATGTATTTCATCTTTCTTCAAATACACATTACCGTCATTAATTTATGCTAAGTGTGCACACACCTACTCATGTTTTATCACTGCTTTTTTCCCAGAGTTTTACTGTAAATTAATTGTTCAATTATTAAATAACACAAACGGATAAAAGTTAAGGCGAGACACTACAGGTGAATAGGGTAAAAATTTTAACTAGCAGATATCACCATGAAACTTTCCTAGTTGATTACCTACATTAAGATGAGAAAAAAAATTATTACAAGTTTTCTGTAATTTAATGTTTAAATATGCAAATTAGGCAAACAAAATGTTTTTCTTTGTGTTCACATATTAGATGGGGAAAAATTACAGAGGGATTTATGGATATCTACTTTTGTTATCTTGTAAATCAGAATATACTGTCAATAGCCTTAAAAATTTTTTTTTCGCCATGTTTTTGGGAATAAAATGTTATATAAATCAGGCTAGGAATAATATATTTACAAAGCCCTCTGTAAATGTCTTCGTAATATAACTAGGTACAAGACTGGAAAGTTTGGTTCAGACGCAAACAGACAAAGTGTAGTAAAATAAAGACCTAAATGTGTATTTTGGACTTTTTTTCACCATAAGTCTGAAAGAAGACAAATATCCAAAAATCTCAAAATTGACCAGTAAAAAAACCCCCGATGTTTTTGCCTGCCGTGTCTCGCCTTAAACGGATAAATTATTTTATTTTACTTTTTAGCTGTAATAAGTGTTGACATGTATGTTGAACACTTGTTCCGTGATTTTCCTTCACTTCTAATCCATCCCTTTAAAAAATAAACAAAATTATATTTTTTATGGAAGTGCATAATTTATATTTGTGTTCAAACCTAATGTCAAGCATTTACTCATAAGCCTTTTTATTAAGATCATGACGATCAGTGTGTCCAAATGTTTGACGTGTTGTGTATATCGGCATCATTACACTAAATAAATGATGACTGGTGTTTGAAGAGCACTCCTCTGAAGTATTCAGTTTACTGTAATACTACACGACAGCTTAGATGTGTTATGAGTGATAACAGAATAATTTCCTTCAGTAAACTACGACTTCATTCATTGGGGGTTAGCACTCGATCATGATAAGTAAAGACATTTACAATGGCTCTATTCAGAACTCACGGAGCCATTGATAACCCTTCAAACAAGATCAAACATGAGAAAATAAGCTACACTTTGTGCTTAGGTATGTTTACCTTACCAATATACTGGTTTGAAAGAACAACGAAAGAGATATACAGGAAGATTGAGTCTTGTTTGTCATTATGAGTCTTGTGATGGTGATTGTTGTCGAGTTTCTGGTGCTACGGGTTTGGATGCAAACTATGTTGGCAAAAGATGGCATCATTGCTTTGCCTACCAAATGAATATGATGACTGCACAGTCTCAGCTCTGTTTTGATAACCTTTCTGTGGACAATGCTGGTGTTTGTGTGAGGTCAAGGCTGTAGCAACCATTGCTCAATCATTTAAACTTGTTATTAATCATTATACATTAATATAAGGTATAGTTTAGTAGTTCCAACCCTGCTCCAACACACATACCTGTAGTTTTCAAATAAGCCTGAAGGACTTGATGAGCTGGATCAGGTGTAGGGGTGAGCGGGGCACAACCTTACGCTGAGCTAGTAATAACACACTTATTTTAAATACTTCAATACATGCCAGCATGATGAAATTTAGTGTAATTATTTGTTACCATTTCAACAGTATATAGAGAAAAAATCGCGTCAAAATTCAGAAATCTTTGGAAGATATCACTGAACATTTATTTAACCATTGCAAAAGTAAATTTCTTACTTGTGTTAATTTTTCATCTCTGTTTTTTGTGTTTATTTAAAATTAGACAAATATGATATTATTTGAATCTTATATCTGCTATTTAACAGAAATTATGTTCAGAAATGATTATTATTTTGTTTTGAACTATGCTGAATAGTTGTGTTTTGCTGTTTGTTGTCAGACTCAAAAATAATTTTAGTTTTAATTATATTTAAAAAATCCATTATTTTATATGAAAAAGTTAATAAATGTATTTATTGACAAAATATTTTAGTTTGTCTTGGATAATTTTTTGATTAGATCAGATAACATTTTAAGCTGTCATATTGTCATGTTACAACATGCCCCACCTATGGGGCACGCTATCACATTTCACTTCCATTCTTCCGGGTTATATCAAGAAAAAAGTATACATTGTATTAACTAGACGTGTGAAATGAATGCAGGAAAAAACACTCTAAACCCTAAGTAGGTTTACACAAACTGAGAAAGTCAAAAAGCGTTAGGTTGTGCCACGCTTTCCCCTATTTGATTAGGGTTGAAGCTAAACTCTTCAGGGCTGTGGCCCTCCAGGAACTGAATTTTGCGCCCCTGTCATACAGTGTCGTGCTCTTATTTGTCAGTGATTGATTTTGCAAATGGACACATTTCTGTTTAGCCGAAGGGAGCTGAGATGCCTCGTACTTGTGTGAGCAGTGCAGATAACTTCAAACGGAGCCAATGCTTGCAGACTATTGCTGGACAGTGGCAAGAGTTGCTCCATTTATTAATACAAGAGACAAGCCAAGAAGCGCCAAGTAGACACTGAATAAGACTAAACTATGCACATATTAGTTTTTGTGCCTTTTGTTTCAAAATAAATTTGATTGATATAACCTGTTTGCTATTTTTTAAAGTGTTATACAAACAGGACAGGTACTATCTACACAATATACAAAGATGTAAACTGAATTTTTGTCGGAAACAGTTGCCAAACAGTTTGTAACAAGGTTTAAAAACTCAGGGAAGAAGGAGGTGGGAACCGGCGAATGATCAACGTAAAGTTTTAATCAAAAAAATATTCACATAATAGCCCCTCATGGACGACTGTCACATATAAACATAATAAAACACAACATAAATAGTCCAGGCCTGGTCCTCTCTCGTCTTGCATGTGCTTTATGTAATGTAAAAATGTGTGTATGTAATGTAAAAATGTGTGTATGTAGTGTAAAAATGTGAGTGTGAGTTTGAATATAATTTTGTGTGTTTTTTTATTTATTTTTTTATAGCCCTACTGAAAGCATCTCACCTCAGATCAACAGACAAGTGTATTCTATGACAACGATTGTTTCAGTAACTCAGTATGTATTTTTAATAATGTTAAAATGGTGTAATATTCATGAATTTGATTATGTACTTATCCATTTCGTTGCGTGTGCCGGGAGCTTGCCGAGAGAGCCTGCCCACGCGCTCTTCTGATTGGCTGATATTTGTATCACGTCCCATAGTCGCGTCGCGTCTGGTGTGGACAGACAATTTATTTGTCGCTGGAATCTTATCGCATCGCATCTGGTTAGCATCGCATCTGAGACTCGAGACTGGTGTGGCCCGAAGGTTACACTCATTAGCACTCACGCCACCTTCCCTGCTTGCCACCCAGTTGTTTTAATTGTCATAATTGAATTCAGTGCATCAAAATACTTAAGAAACAGCACATTTTTATCTCTGAAGCAGACGACTTTTAGAAAATTGTAGAGCATTATTAGTTATCCATTTAAAAGGCTGTTGGCAGATTTTAGAACGTACATACTTTGGCCAAGTGGATTCGGCAAGCTGATGGTGATTAATTGGCCTGACCTATCAGCCTATCACTAGTTTCATCTCGTAATTAATATTCATGAGACAAGCTGATACGGCTTCTAATGTGTTGTTCCAGATTGTTCCTGCACCCCTGGGTCAGGTCAACTTTGTTAAATGACCAATATAACCTTCTGGTTGAACTCTCTAGTGCAGCATTTTCATTCAGTGCCACGCCGTAGCCGTATGCGCCACACTTATATGCCAATTAGCACGACAAAATTCCCCCAGCTGATTCCAATGAATGCACGTGTAAACGCGAACAATACCGAACACCACCAACAACGTTGGAAAACATTGGACGAGCTAGTCGTGTGTTACAGTTAAAAATGGAGGAATTATGCAGCAAAAACTGAGAGATAAATGTGGCAATTTGTTCTGTAATTAGGCAGTGAAAGCTGGGAAAGGAAAACATGTCACCGGACTTCAGCTGTGGTGGATTAATAGCTGGCAATGCCCAGGGTGCACTGCCTGTGTGGACCGGGTGAGTTTTAATGAGAGAGGACAAGAGAGAGAGAGGAAAGCGCTGAGCATTCTGGGCTATTCAGGGTATCAAAGGACACATATACAGCAGCCAACTCTGTGAAGAGGGACTCACGGATGGCGCTAAGGTCTTCTTGAGGCATTTTTATTAGTAATTGGTATACTGAGACTGGAAGTATCATAAAAGAGAAGAAAAGGAAGGGATGAAATGAGGAAAGTTTGATGAGGTACAAGACAATGGGAATGGGAAGGAAGTTCAACATTTGGGGGGAAAAAGTTTGGTCCTTGTCAGTGCAGAAGTTGTCGCCACGGTGTAGGGTTTTGTTGTTGGTTGCTATGCCATTGCTAAATGCTCTGAATGATTTTTTCTGATGTGGTTGCTTATTGCTGGTCCAAATCAAAGTAGTGTAATTGTGTGCGTTTCATTCATGTGAATCAATATATTGTGGACACAAACATGCACACTAACACTCGATGACTCAACTCATTTATAAAAGCAGATAAAAGCTTCTGCGTAATTAGCAAACAGCACTAAAAAGAGCAAGAATATTTGTCTCATTCAAACTGTGGGTGTTGATATAAAAGCGAGAAGATAAACAATGGGAGAAAAAGGTAAGATAGAAGAGAATGGTGTGATTACAGAGCGAGGCGAAGGAGAAGACAGTGATGGGTTGAGACGCAGGCGCCGGCATGACAGATAAGAGGGGACGGCCACAGCAGCAGTGCAGAGCGGACACCAAATGTGTTCTGAAGGGTCCCCTGGGCGCTATACTGGAGGTCATCACCGCGCTGTTGCAGAACATTTCAATCCAGAACAACTACGGAGGAACACACACAAGCACTAGTAGTTCAGTTACAAATGTGCGGAAGTCTGTTACGTTGTATAAACGCTGAATATTTTACGTTATGCATAAACATTACACACATGCCGTTCTGAAAGTGAACAGAGAAAAACATTGGGAGGAACATTAAGGTCTGTGTGATGTGTGTCATTTCTACACCACCAGATGGAATTTAAAAAAATCACTTTCCTAAACACTCCTAGAATCTAATAATGGTTGATAACCATGCTATTGGTTGAGCTGCTGTTGCTATGTCAGGCTGGTCGGATTATTTTCAGTCAATCCACAAATGTGACACTGGACCACAAAACCAGTCGCATGGGTCAATTTTCTGAAATTGCGATTTATACATCATCTGAAAGCTGAGTAAATAAGCTTTCCATTGATGTATGGTTAGGATAGGACAATATTTGGCCAAGAGACAGCTATTTGAATATCTGGAATCTGAGGGTGCAAAAAAATTGAAACATTGAGAAAATCACCTTTAATGGTTTCCATTTATATTCGCGATTGTGCTGCATTCACTCACAAAAATAAATATTTTATATATTTATGGTAGGAAATTTACTAAATATCTTCATGGAACATGATCTTTACTTAATATCCTAATGATTTTTAGCATAAAAGAAAAATTGATAATGTTGACCCATACAATGTATTGTTGGCTTTTGCCACAAATATACTCGTGCTACTTGTGATTGGTTTTGTGATCCAGGGTCACAAATAGTCTCTGCATACAAGGTTACAAAAAAGTATTTTAACACAGAGAAAAAAAGGAATGGTTCGCCCTACTACGAGTTTGTTTACCTTCGAAATGTTTTCGAAGCTGTTATATTAAGGTACAAATCTTGCATAGTGTGCCTTTATAATAATAATTAATAATTTGTTACATTTATATAGCGCTTTTTCTTAGACCTCAAAGCGCTTTACATAGAAGTGGGGAATCTCCTCAACCACCACCAATGTGCAGCTTGGATGATGTGACGGCAGCCATATTGCACCAGAACGCTCACCACACACCAGCTTACTGGTGGAGAGGAGACAGTGATGAAGCCAATCAGTATATGGGGATGATTAGGAGGCCATGATCGACAGAGGCCAAGGGGCAAATTTGGCCAGGATGCCGGGGTTACACCCCTACTCTTTTTCGAAGGACATCCTGGGATTTTTAATGACCTCGGTTTAACGTCTCATTCGAAGGACGGTGCTCTCTTTGGCAGTATAGTGTCCCCGTCACTACACTGGGGTGTTAGGACCCAAACAGACCACAGGGTGAGCGCCCCCTGCTGGCCTCACTAACACCTCTTCCCTTTAAATAAATTGAAACCTATTTGCTCTTTGAGCGCACATTGCAAATCTTGTTTTGAACAATCAATCCGCTCAAGTTAATCACATAATCTTTAGTCAAATGTATTTCTATCTCTGATTGGGTTAAATGTTCTTAACCACTTCTACTTAACTGTCAGTCAGTCTGCTGCGAGCTAGAGATGGCGAGGAGAAACGCTAAAATCAATCCTCTCCGTCTATTTGATCTCATTCAATGTTCAGTTTCATCTGGATATACGTTACAGTACTGAAATAAAGTCAGTCTCAACTTCTGCTTCACACAGACTTTAAGAAATATAGTCTCAGCCTTAAAGGAGTCACAATCTGTTTGGCAACCACTCGAATGTGCTTTCTTGGTCTGGCAAGCTCTAATTCGATTGACACAACTAATATGCAACAATTTCAGACAACCTTGCCTTAAAACTCTGATTGGTCGCTTTACATTTTAGTATTTTCCTGTCCAAGGTGTTTCTTGGCTAAAATAAGCAACCATTTGGGCCAGACTTTATACCGATATTCAAAAGTCTGTCTAGCACGACTATACGAAATATAGCTTAACTAAATATCAGATTTCACATTGAATTATGATGCAAGTACTCATATGCAGTCTCCCTATCGCACACACTTTCAATTTCAGACTTGCGTTAATTTCCCAGCTATCAAAACATGCCCGAGAGATTCTTACCATAAATATATCATAAAGCGAGCAGAACAGTCATAAACACTCACGCTCAGAGTTTATCTTCAGACAGCTCATTGTGACAAATTTCCTTATCTATCTCCCCTCCCGTCTTCCGTCTGCAGGATCTTATCAGATTGCTTTGCAGCAGTCAGCATTTAGAGAAACACATTATACCTTCTGCATTTTTGGGGCTGAAAGCTGTCTCACAGGCCTTGTCCTGAACCAGGTTATGAATATTATATCAACAGTTTAGAAAGGAGGCAGACGACTTCTGCTTCAAGAATAAAAGCATTTGAAAAACAATACAACCCAAGCCCAAGTTAGGTTTTGCGTGAAATTGTCTGAGGAACGAGGCAGTGGTGTGTGTGTGTGTTGTTGAAGGTTGTATGTTTTGTAATTAAACTTTTAGTAGTCATTGCTCTGCTTTGCGTCAAGCCTGACAACACAACTTAACCATGGTAAAATCACTGTAACTGGTTTATTGCTGTTATGAAACCAACAGCAGCAATACAATAAAAGACACAAATGTTGTTCTAGTTTGTGTTAATAATAATAATCACAATTAACAATTTATCCCACAAGCATACTATAATTATACTAAATTACTATTACATTACTGCTGTTTCAGTTCTTTTGTTGAGGAACGTTTGAATTTCTGTATTGTAATTGATCTACAAATATGAAAAGTTATTATTTATTTATTTTTTGTCCAGAACTTGTGTATTTGGTAATGTCAATGTCTTTGACGTTATCTGTTCTGTGTTACATATTTTTACCGATGTATGCCGTCCTACCGCGACTATTTTTGACCAGGGACACGATGTTGCCGTCGGACCAATGTTTGCTGTGAAGGTTCCTAGTTGAAAGGACACCACCAGTTGTCCAGACCCTGAAAGATTTGGTAGATTGGGTGTCATTGAGATGGAAGGAAGGATCTTGTTAAGTGGGAACAAGATGATCTGACGGTGTCTGGTGCCTAGGGAGACATCCTTATACTGATCTCTGATAAGAAGCATCTGCCACCAGTACGCCAAAGATTGTGACCTCTGTCTAGCTTTAGAGGAAGCACAGGGCATGTTTAGACCCGCTGGGCAGCTGAACCTTGAAAAATTCAGAATTAGGCCACAATCAGGTAGGACACTACAGTTAAAGTCTCAGGGTAGCCACCCAGAGTCAGACTCCACATTTTTTTGATCGGTTTGTCTTAGTCTCTTGGGATCCATCTTCAGGTGCAGCAGCCCAGAACTGAAAGAGTGGCAGCAAAATAACACTCTTTTTTCCCACATATGACATCTCCGCTTTTTGTCTGTGTTTGTTTTCTCCATTTCAAATCACACCCTCTGTCCTGGGGCAGCATTCAGGCCTGTAAGGGCCCGTTCAGTCGTTTTTTAGTACCACGGCGGTTTGAGATGTGTATTTCTTGAAGTATGCCTGGTATGTTTGGTTTGTTACAAAAAAGCAGATTGAATCTGTCCTCGTAATGACGGCTGATCTACTGATGTTGTCAGAATTCCCAACCTCTCCCAACGTGAGTTGATGTTGTCTCCCATCAAACTTTTTGTTCCATACAGGTGAACTAAAAACATATCATCTGTTTGTTTTTCTCAGGTTGAATGGATCACTTCCCAATAATATTGAGATAAAGAACAACACCCTGTTCTTCAAAGGCCCGGTGACCTACGAGCTCGGAGGAACGTATGTCTGTGACGCCACCAATAGCATCGGCACACGCTCTGGATTGGTAGAGGTCAACGTGACGGGTAAGTTGTGGATGCTTATCCGAGATTCTGTGTGTGTGCGTGAGTGTGATGGGGCTGGTTGAGCTTTAACCATGGGCCCCAGGCGATTGTAGCTCCAGAAATGTGAGTTTTGTTGGAGGTGAACAGCATGTCAACATGAGCCAATGAAAATAGAATCCTTTATTACACAAACTCACTGAACACTCTTCATCAAACACACAAATACGGTGACAACAAAAAGTATTTGAACACTAAAGCTAAGGGATTTTCGGAGCCCTGATGATCATCTTGAAAGGGACCCCATTCCTAAAATATAAAGCTAGCTATATATTTTGATGTATAAAGACCTACATATTTATTATAATGTAAATATATATATATATATTTATATATATATATATTTGTATTTGTATATATAAGTTTGTTCTCTGTTTAAAACCAACTTTCAAAAGTGATCCTTACACATTACTTTTTTGTGATAGTTTAATATCAGACATTTGAAGTGTGGCTTAGTGTCAAAATACTTTTCATGCTGAGTTCTGCATGTTAAAGTCTGCACTTGTATATATATATATATATATATATATATATATATATAAATATATATACTTGCACTGTGTTGCTCCTGTGGCCTCCTACCTGTTGGTCTATTGGTACAACCTGACAGCGAAGAAGAAGAAAATGCTGTCATCTTCTTTTCTTTAATTTCTCACAGTCACATCATACATCAGGCTGCTAGCACCCACAATATTCACTCACACACACACAGAGACAGATGCCGAGATAAAGAATAAAGCGCCCTGTCATTTTCTCCCCAAAATAACATCACAGTTTTGTTGCCTCTTTAGTATTGATCACAGGCACTTTGCAACAAACTCACATTTCTCCAAGCTACTTTTGTCTCCCACATATTCTCCGTCTTCTCCGCCTTTTTCTCGGGTGAAAACAAGAACTACAAATGAAAACAGAGCAAAACTGGAGCCGTTCCTCTGCCTTCATTCTAATTGTCATATCAAACACCTGTAGTTCACTCGGCAGCCTTTGCAATACATTGAGAACAAAAGACGATAATGAAAGGAGGTGATGGTGCTCTAGATTGCCAAGCAGAACCTCAAAATTGGTCCAATATTTGAAGAGAGCGTAGGCATCTGCAGTTTTGTTCTGATAATAGCTTGTACGCCTCTTTCTTTGCTTCAATAGAGAGCTTCTAACATGCATTGCTTTGCATGCTGGAGTCAACGGCTCGGCTTTTCTCTGTCGTTGCATTTATTTGTGTGCGTGGGTGTGTTTGAGTGTATGCTTTCAGACCTTCCTCGTCCCGCGACGTCTCAGCTGGCATTTCTGGTGGTGTGTTGGGGATGCGGTGATGTCATCTCGTTCCGTGACAGGTTTTTGATGATACGCTCTGAAGTCTGAATGGCTGATATTGAATGAGGAGTGGTGAAGGAAAATATTCTGCAGGCAGGAAATGTCTGCCGCTGATGTATAGAGCACCTCTGCTTTGGAAGAGATTCTGCTGATCGTTTTCAAAATTGCAATGCGGCGACTGGTGAGAGTTCAGCAGTGGGTCACGATGCGAGTTGACGAAACTTTGGTGCTTTGCTGTGAAACATTTGATTGGTCTTTTTATAGCTTAGGAGACTTCTTTATAAGTTATCTGTTATATTCCACTTAAGTCTCAACTTTGTCTCAAATGAATTGAGACAATTGTTGACATACATTAACCCTAAAAGCCTACTGTCATTGATCATGTTTGATATCCAAAATTCTAAGGCCCAAAAAAACAAAGATCAACATTATCAAAACGTTTCCTGAAAAACCTGAAATCTAGTACATGCCTTCTGAATGATAACTTATACTTTTTAGAGAGTAAAATCCCAGTAAAAAAATACAGAGCTGAGATCATAAAACTCAGCATTTAAATATCATCTTAATACGATTGTTATATAAAGAGAGACATATTTATGATAGTTATATGCATTTTATGTAGGTAGTCTGCTAAACTGTTATAAAGATAGCATTGATTTACATGTCAAGCTATCAGAATTTCATCTTACTTTTTGACCATATAAATATCAGCATATTTTTGCTCTGTTTAGTCCTCTGAATAAAACTGAGGTGTTTTTTGTTTTTTTTTTCTCGAGTATGAGCTCCATATTCTCCTATATATCATACTATATGGGCCATAAGATTTATCAGATATGATACTCAACTTTGATTCAGGATTAATAAAATAGAGGTATAAAATGAATGTTGACAGTATATCTAAGAAAATTTGGTCTTTGAGTTTGGTGATTGAATTTTTATCGACACCTCTAACTTGATAACTTGATTGCTATTTTGTAGCATGGAAAATCTGAGAATAGTTTGAGAGATTGCTGAGATCTCTTCTGAAACTGAAAAGACACATGCATGTGAGATTACTGGAGTCATTTTTCTTAGGAAACAAATATCAGAAGCAGAAAACTTGAGCAAAAGTAAAAAAGCTATTAAATACATCTCATTTGTGAAACACCTTTCCTATGGGTTCAGAAAACGCAATTCTCTTAAAGTTGCACGTCTCCTCTTCTCTCCTTCTTGCTCGCCAAAGGTCACTAGCAGAACATGCACTGAAAGCCTTATTTGTTCTTTCCGACCTCTGTTTGGCAATGCCTGGGGATTGTTTCCGCATTGCATGTGCCCATTTGATGATAGATCCCTCCTCTACGGCAATGTCTATCCTCTGATGGATCATTCCATCCAGAGGTCGTTGAACCTCTCTCCCTATCTGTTTGTAGTAGACCTCACAGATATTGACGGATCAAAATGATACTTATGAAGAAAGATTGTTAGTGTGATGTATCCAATGCGTGTGTCATTTTTCATTTTTGAGTAGCAAGTAGCAAGACATCACAATAAGACCAGGAATGTGCATTGCGAAAGTAAATAGGTCCATTTTGATTTCTAAGTTGATTTTTTTGTGGAGAGCCGAACAATGAGAGAAATTTCTGGGAAATAGTCATTAGTTTTGTAGTTTTTGTCCGGTGCCACCAGTGGAGCAGAAATGACCCACTGCAGCTTTAAATATTCTACACGCCATGCTTTTCTGCAGTGTTAAATCTTTCAATTCCATCATGCCTTTTTTATGAGTTCATTATAGTTTTATTTGTAGTCACAACTTCCATGGCAGCAGCTGTTCTCCCTTTATGACTCCATATTAATCTCATTCACATTCCTGTGAGTATTTCATTAATAACCATGACTGAGATATTCGGCCTACGCACAACGCATTGAGAACTGTAGTCGCTGTGAGCTTGCAGCAGAATCATTTGTTTTAAAGTCAACATGAAATCAAAATGGACCTATTTACTTTCGCAATGCACATTCCTGTTCTTATTGTGATGATTCATCTCTCCAAAAATGTTTGTAACCATTTTTTTTTAAGTGCATTAACTTGCTCTGCCTCGGAAACGACTTTACTTTTTGGCTGACATATCAAATTGCTCTTACTTTTTAACTCTACAACCATCTGGTTCCATTCTGGTGTGTAACAGCTACTCCAATCAATGTCCGATGGATAAAATCAAGTCCCACCCTACTTATTTTTATGGATGAGTATCTTGACTCAAAAATGCAACAGGTTACAGAAGTAAAATGGGTTGCAAATGGCTCATAGTAACTTTAAGGGAAGTTTTCATGAACTGGTCTTGACTTTACACAACGTGTTGTTTCAGACCAGTTAAAAGAAGACATTTTAAATACACTTTTAAGTGTTTATTTATTTGTGTATATAGATTTCAAATACATATTTTTAGAGGCCGTTTTCTCAAAATGTAAAAAAAAAAATATATATATATATTATATCTGCTTAGATACACCAGTTTTTACAGTTTTATTCATATCTATATTTTTACAGAGCGGTTTGATTATATATCATTTGCCTGAACAAACAAAACCTAAATATGGTGATTTATTTTCTGGTTTTTGACAGTATTTTCAGATTTATGGAGTGATAAAAAAGAGAAACCCAAAATCCCATCTGTAAAAATCTTTGACTCTCGACCAAAATGAAAAATAATAATAATAATAACCTGGCTTTTTCCAGTGTTCAGATTTCTGTTCTGGAAATATGTGCAGATTGAATATTTTATTAAATAATGTCTCATTTGCATATTTAATGGGGGGAGATTCTTTACTGTAATTAATCAACTGGGGAAGTATGGTGATATCTATTAGTTTCCGTTTTACCTTATTCACCTGGGGTGTCTTACTGTAAAGTACAATTGCATAATCTAATCACATTCAGTCCAGATTCAATGCAGAACCTTATTGACTGTCTGTAAATATTCACTGACACAGCTTTGCGGTCCCTGTAGTTTTGTACCGCCGCCTGCGTGGCCAAAAACGAGATGCTAATAAGGCTTTCCCATCTGTCCTTATCACGGCTAGAGGGAAACCTCTCCACGGAAGAGCACATATGGGCTATTAAAGCCTCATTCTCATGGTAGGAGTGGAAATGATACCTCTGGCAAAAGCAGCGCACTCAAACACTGTAAAACCAGTGTTCTGTGCTCATTCTACTCCACACACATCGCCCCAAAAGGGTCCGCGTGAGAACTGAAGCCTCCACGTGACCGGCTCCCACAGTAATGGCAACTGTGGCGTCTGTGCCAGAGGGACGCAGCTTACTCCGAGCAACATGTCTCTGCCCTGGCTTCTTGTGAACCGCATAAGCGGCTGTCCATTGTTCGCCTGCCTGCACCTGGGAGAGGGAGGGTTTTGTGTGTGGAGAACGTGGCAAGGCTGGCACGCGTTTGCAGGAGCTTGCAACAGCGGAAGTGTGGAAGTGACGATAACATTGTGAAGAAGAAGAAGCTGTGGAGATCTCAACTCTTCAACAGCTGCACTCTCTTCCTCATTATTTGTCTGCTTCTCTCGCTTGTGACCAACACGTTTTTATTTCTTCCTACCAGTGTTAATCCCGTCAGCAAAATCGCTGTCAGAAAAGTGTTGTCGTCTTTTCTGTTTCTGTAAAAATTAAGATGCGATGAAAGACGCATCATGATGACAATAACATGATTTTTAAACAAAGAAAAATGGAGATAGAAATAATTCAAATGATTCTTTAATATTTCATATCATTGTCATAAAATAAACAAGTTTTTATAAACAATATCTATACTTCCAGCCAAACCTTTGGAATAATCAAGATTGTTTGATATTGTTGAAATAAGTCTCTTCTGCTCACTAAAGCTGCATTTATTTGATGGAAAATACAGTAACAACATTAATATTGTGAAATATTATTACATAACTGTTTTAAATTTCCATATATTTTTAAATGTTAAATATTCTGGTGATGGCAAAGCTGAATTTTCAGCAGCCATTACTCCAGACTTCAAAATCATTCTAATATGATGATTTGGTGCGCTGATTTTAATAATGGATTTTATTATTATAAATTATCAATGTTGAAAACTATTTTTGCTGCATAATATTTGTTAAAACCGTGACAAAAACTTAACTCCCAGGGAAATTGATGCAAATTTCCACTAGAGAAGTCACAGTGGCTTACACATTCACTCCATTTTTGCACATTAAATTCAACAAAAAATTTAGTTTTTTGACTGTAATGATATACCATGTCAGTAAAATGAACTAAAATGTATGAATTCAACATGACAAAATATTGACTACATTCAATATTTCTTTAAAAAACCCACCAAATTGAAGACTAAAACTGTTAAAATGAAGAGTGCTTTCTAATACTCCCTTTCTCTCTCCCTCTCTGCCCATTTTCCTGTGGTCTCTCTCTCTCTCTCTCTCTCTCTCTCTCTCTCTCTCTCTCTCTCTCTCTCTCTCTCTCTCTCTCTCTCTCTCTGCTGGATTGAATTGGCATTAGCAATGGAAGGCTCGGTTAAAGCGTGTGCTGATGCTTCATAAACTTCAAACGCAATCTCTCTTCTCCCGAACAGCTATGGACAGGCCTTGCTGAGGTCGGGCAGATTTTTTGCTCTGCTTCTGACTGGATTATACTTAACATTCAGCAGGACAGAATGTGAAATGAAGTGTCCTCCAAATAAAAAAACAAGCGACTATGCTTTAGCTGTCTTTCGTACTGGTGGAAATTTACCCAAACCCTGTGGCCACTAATGCATTCCATATGACCCGTGCTCTGCATGCATGGAACCACCGCATTCGGTGCTCAGACATGGAGTAATAAACATCTGGCTCCATTGAAATTCACCTCGTCAAACGTGGTTATTCTGCACACAATTGGATGGAAATCTACAATCCGGCGTCGTATACAGGGTACAGCGTATATAGACAATTCCACTAGATGTAAAGGGTTGAATCTCAAGTACCCTGACCCACCCTAGTGCATCTTGATTAAAAATCTGCTTCAGCGGACGTTCCCCTTTTAAAAAAGCTCTGAGGAGCCGTAATTTGTCAAGTAGTTTGATCGCTTGTCTCATGCGCTGTAGATTAACAGTAGTGCTTTGGCAAAGCTCTTCAGAACTGGATCTTTCATCTTATCTCTCTTGCTAACTATCTCTCCCTCTCGTTCTCTCTGGAGATTTGAAGATAAGAGGAGTGAATGCTTTATAGCTGAAGTTGAATGCATGAGGAGTGTTAAACAATTTAATGCCAGGTTCATTTTCAGGCCATTTAACTGTGCTAGTGGTGTCTCCAATGTCACTACAAGGGTCAAAACAAAAGAAATGGATCTTTCATTGTTCTTGTATTCTGAGACTGACCAGCAGTGGAATGTAAATTACAATGTAAACACATGAACGTAAGAGAAGAGTCATGCTAGCAGGCTAGCAATACTGCAGTTAGGATAGTTAGTATTACACTTTTTACTCTACTGAATGTTTCTCAGTATTTTTATATTTTTTTTTTTGCATTTCCAGCATTATTGGTCAGGAAAAAACAAGATACAGTTCATTGAACTGTTGATTGCAGGCCATTAAATAGCCTGTTCAGGGCCGGTGCCAAGGGAGGGCATTTGCAAGCTCCAAACGAGTTACTGTACATACAACCCCCACAACCCCACAACCAAAACACTCACACACCTCAAAAGTGAAATTGTAGAGCGACCACACATTCGATTACGTATTTGAAAACGATTACATTCAGTACAGCCTGTGTCTTTTATTTAGAATACATATAAATGTCATTTACGTCTTTTAGTTTGTCAAGAGATTTACAGCACCGTTTTGGAAGAGTGCGCATGTGCGAACGTGCTCTACTATGTAAGAACGAGCCTATGAGTGAATCTGGAAATAAAGCTAAATAACTGAGAAAAATCCTCAGATGTCATGTCTGTAATTTATAGCAAAACATCTAGCGTTAATTCGATCTCAAACAGTTTCATTAACAGAAGTTATCACTCCACCGCGTGCGTGGTGTCATAAACCAATGTGGTTGATCGAGCATTTCGCAACATTACAGTTTCGGAAACAGTCGTGACTTGCTAGTTGATTTGTTCAATGATGCATCGTACTATGGTAGTTAAGCAGCGAGTTACGTCGTTGTTCGGGAAATGCACCCCTGGTTTGTTTACACTACAAATGCAAAGTTGAACCAACGTCTTGAACGTCCAAACTTGAATATCAACAAAATAATGAATAATGAAACAGCAGATGTAAAAGGTAACATAACAAAATTCCAAACCTTTATTTTAACAGACAGATGATGAATTAATAATTAACAAATGATACTGGTGACAACTTGCTTTGATCTTTATATTTCGAAAACGTACCTGAATATTCCTACCGCCTATAAATTGTCTAATCTTTAATCTTGTCCTCTGAGAAATGGTTGACATGAAGCACAAACTTTACAGCTCAATCTGTTAATTACTATATAACTATTATTTTTATTTTTTTAAGAGCAGGCTTGAATGCATGCTCTATTTTTGAATGTTTCCTTTGACAAGGTCTGAATTTCATTCAGGTTTGTCTTCTGAAATTGCTCGAGGTCTAGGGTTTTTGAGGAAGCGGTTAGCCTTCGAGAGATTTCTTCATCAGAGGAACCGTGGGGATCTGTAATTAAAGATATGAATACAGAGATTTATGTCTCTTCAAACTGTGTGTTGAGTTTTTGTGTGGGAAGTGTTAAAGACTGCTGGTCTCATCTTTATGTGAACAGTGAATAAGAATGAGTGGTGTAAGATGGTCCCGTAATTATCTCATTATCGCGCCTGAGAAAGAGAAGAGGGCAAGCGCGTGGTTCTTTCCATCTGCTTTATCTCTTCTCTTCCTGTCTTTCCCTTTCTCTCTTCTCTTTCTGTCTTTCCCTCTCTATCTTTTGCTGATCTCTCCCTACTCAATAAACAGTATTATGACTGTTTTGACCCCGTCTTTTCTCTTATTAACAGATTTGTCTCTATTTGCAGGAGTTTAGTTTCTAAACAACATTTGAGTTAGCATTATTAGCATAGGATATCTTCATTTACTGATCTGGATAATATCTGATGCTGCTGCAGCAGTGGCCGAGCTGTCCATCATCAGACTTTGTTTATTTATTTACTTATTTACGTACTTACATCAGATGTGATGCCAGCAGAACTTGAACCACTGAGTTATTCGGAGAATTGCAAAAAGGTCAAAATCCATAATGAGGGCACAGAATGCAGCGCTACAGAATTTTAAATCGAAGGTCAAAATAAATGAGAAGTGTTGTGAAAAAATAATATACAATGGCAATGGCAGATATTCCTGTCACATTTTAATGCTTAAATTAAATCATAAAAAAATGTGTTTTTGTAATTGGAAAGCAATTGAAATCATGGAATGTATATAATTAAAAACAGTATATTAAAAGATTAATAAAAACCATTTTATTTTTTCGAAAAAAATCCATTTCATTTTCATGTTAATGGATTCAGTTTTATTAGTTTGTTTAATGTAGTAAGCAAAAAGCATGTCTAATAAGTTGAGTTCATAAAACTTCAACAATTAAATAATGTATTATTTTTTTTAAATGATAGCCCTATATAATATATTGCATTTTTTCTAGAAATTCTGTTATCTGTTGTATTTTTGATTTAAAACAAATGTATCATTAAAAATATTATAATTACTAAAATTACTTTGAGAACATACTACTGTACAATATTTCTGTCACAAAAGTTGTCATGAAGTCCTTTGAGTTTGTATATATATATATATATATATATATATATATATATATATATATATATATATATATATATATATATATATAACATGACGATAGTTTTATTAAATTAAATGGTGAAATGCTGGAAGTTACTCTTGAGATGAAGATCATGTGGAGTATCGTCATATATTAAGACAGCAGATCATGACAACACAACAGTATGTGTAGCTGGAACCACACTGTTTTTGTGGCATTCCACGTTATACTGTAAAATCCATTTTTATGACAGGATTCTGTGATTCCATCCGCATTTTCTACATCTGGAAAATCACAGGGCCCTAGTTTAGAATGACATGAGGGTGAGTAAATGATGACAATTTTCATTTGGCTGCACCTTTAAGATGAGTTACTGACACTCGGCCTGATCAGGAAGGCCCATGATGTCACCGGTTTGTAGCAGTGCTGCTCAACATGGGTTAATGTGGCATAGGTGACTTCGCTCCCCTTCGTTTAGAGAGCCAAGACCGCTTAGCTTAACGCCGCTACATGCCGCTGACAACTGTTCACGCTCGCCTGAGCAAGCAATCCCTCACACCACGGTGAGAAAATTAAGTTCAAAATGAGAGGAAGAATCTGAAGGGTAGGGGAATAAAAGCAGAGGGAAGGTTAAAAATGCCTACCACAAGGTGAAAATGAGATGAATAAAACATAGCCACACCGACGAAAGTATAAATAAATAAAGGAATACTTGTTGCGGGAAGTAACGCCTGAGTGGACCCGATATTGGGATTCGTTTGAGACGATTTAATAAAATGGAAACGTAAACGAGCCCTTGAGGCGGGAGAGTGAATGTACGGATGACGAGACGGGGGTGTTTACTGGCTTTTATATAAGTGGTTGAGTCAAGCCCTCCTATTCTTTTGCTCTTGTCACATATTCTGTCCTCCCAGGCTTGACAAGAGAGCAAAATGTGAAGGATGAAGAGGAAGAGAGCGGCAGACAGCAAAACGGCACCAAATAAGAAAGAAAGAAAGTGAAACACGACACAAAGAGAAGGCGAGAGATAGCTTGGGATATGAATTGATAAGAAGTCATTGGAGGAGCGTTTCATTTGCATGAAAACGCCAGGGCTTTTAATATATTGATAGCCTCCGCTCACATCACACAGGCTTCATTTGAAATTCGTTCACGCCACGATTCGGAGCAAAGGGCTGATTCGCCATACAAAACTCCAATTATACAAATCCCAGTGAGTGTAGAGCCGGTCACACATACGAGAATTATGATTCCTGCTGTTCTTATGGCCTCTGAGGAGGACAGAGGGAGAAATGGACCATCACACACGTCGGCTGTCATTCGGTCATCTTGAAGACAGGATGGATGTTCTTAATGAATGTACTTTTTTTCCTCAGAGTAAAAATAAATAAAATACAAAAGTAATTATGTCTTTATCATTAATTGCAACTTTATCACCAATGAAACCAATAATTTCCATTTTATTTCTAATAATTTCAATGTAATTTTGTATAATTTAAACTTTTATTCCTCATAATTGCAATTATATCTCTCCTAATTGCACTTTTATTTGACAAATGAGACTAGTTTTCATAATTGCGATTTGTCATAATTTCAACTTATTATCTCACAATTGTTACTTTATTTCTCATAATTGTGACTGCATCTCATAAGTTCAGCTTTATTTCTTATATTTTCAACTTTATTTCCCATAATTGCAATTACATTTCTCTTAATTGCAATTTTATCTCACTAATGGGACTACTTCTCAAAAAAGTTACTTTATAGCTCATAATTTCAACTTTATATCTCACAAAATTGTTACTTTATGGCAGTTCACAACAAGATCGGTAGCTATAATACGTATATTAGCGTACACACCAGCGGACAATATTGCTTATTCCAAGCACACACTGCAGTTTTGTCGTCTGTTATTTTAAATGCTCAAGCTCTTAAAACAGGATGGATTCTGATTGGCTGTTCATCCGCTGAAAAAAATAAATCATTCTGAAAATTATTCCAACTATATCAGTTATCTGTGCCATTATCATTAGTTGTGGCGTGGACTCTGCTATTCTTTTATATTTACAATGATTTTAAGAGATATATCTTTATCATTATAGTTATCGTCCTTGGTGTGATTTGAATTGTGTGATATAATTGTCAGATAATACTGAGATATTTACACATGCAAATAGAAACAAAAACTCCAGAAAACACATGTAGATAGAAAATTAAGAAAACATCATCATCAGTTTGACAACATATGTGCTGCAAATACTCACAGCGCAACCAAATACAGAAATGCACTACAAATACTCTACTTGTTTTGTTTCTGTGATGCATCTAATCATATTTACGAGGGGAATAAGATATTGAATGAAATAAAATGTAGGACGGGGTGGAGTGATTTCCATATTACAGGTTGCTGAAAAAGAGGGGCTAATAATTAAAAAATAAGAGAACGAATTGACAAAAAGGAAGGTCATTTCAGAGGTGGAGCAAGTTACTATATTTTGAAACATAATATGTGGGAAATCGTACACTGATCAGTTATATAAGACCAGACATGTGTATTAAGAGAGCAAATAGGATCAGTTTTTATCTCACGTCAACTTGCGTTTACTCAACCTGAAATTAGCTTCATTCCTTCTCACTTCCGCTGTTTTCTCATTCCGTCTTATCCCTCTCTTTCATCCCCTTCTTCTCTCCGAGTATCAACCTGATGAGGCATTTTAAATGTCTTGATTGGTGTGACATCCCTCCAGCGATGTGAAATTTGTTTGTCTTGCTTGTCATTGCGGAATCGGTCTCAATCGGACTGATATGACACTGTGAGCTCCCACACGCTGCCTGTTGCATAATTCATCCCTCCGCAGGACGTACATGTGGATTTTGTGTATCATTAAACTCTCACCACAAGGACAACATGGCTGTCAAGGCAACTGAAGAGCAAGCTCAAAACTGCGCGTCAGGGGGTCTGTGCCGCCCAGCCGTAGGCAAGCGCTGGCACGTCCCACGAGCCTCGGCGGGCGAGCACCTGGGCGAGTTTTGAGTGTGCTGGACTGATGGAGTGTGAAGTCAGGCCTGTTCTGCTCTCTACGGGAAGTGACTTCCACTTTCAGCTCCCACTAAGCTTCTGCCTCATTATCCAAATAAGATATTAGCTTGTGCACATCGTCCTCTCCATATATATATTTTTTCTTTTCTTTTTCGACCTCTTTCTCAACTGGGTGTGCGAGATACTTTTTTTTAGGAGAGAGAAACAGCTACACCCAATCCATTTGAAGTTGCTCGATAAAATCACTTATCTATGGAAGCTTGTTTCCGCCACAGTTTTTTCACCATAATTTTTCACCACAATTCTTATTTTTTTTTCTCTCACAATTACGAGTTTACATCTCGATATGTAATATACATTGCGATATAAAGTCGGATTACAGAATTGGGAGATATAAACTTACAACTGTGATAAATAAACTCACAATTCTGACCTTTTTGGTAAGAATTGCATGTTAATATCTTGCAATTCTGACTTTATAACACGCAATTGGGATACATAAATTCAGAATTGCATGATATAAAGTCGCAATTGCGTGTTATAAAGTCAGAATTCTGAGGGAAAAAGTCAGTCTTTTTTTCCTTAGAATTGGACTTTATAACTCGCAATTGCAAGTTTATATCTCACAATTCTGAGAAAAGATGTCATAAACTCACAATTGCATGTTATAAATTCAGAATTGCGAGATATAAACTTGCAATTGCGAGAAATAAATTCTGACTTTTTTTCTCGCAATTACAAGTTTATATCTCGCAATTCTGAGAAATAAAGTCAAAATTGCAAGATGTAAACTCGCAATTGTAAGATAAAAAGTCTTCCATACTTTTCTTTCCTTTGTTGACATATTTCTGATTGAAACAGGAAGTTTCTGTGGAAAATGTTTTACTATATATATATATATATATATATATATATATATATATATATATATATATATATATATATAGCCAATAGGCTTTAGTTACGCTATGAACTATGATTTGTTAGCTGGCAATGGGTGGAATTAGAGGGACATTTTCATGCTGGAGAACATTTGATTGTACAAAATCTGTACTGCAACATGACTCAACATTTTTTCCCCCCAGAATAGAAAGACTGTACATTTTAAATTTGTCTAACTTTTACCAGTACAATCATATAAATGACCTTAAAGCTAATACACATGGCTAAAAGTACAACATTTTGTCATTATTTTTATTTTTGTTCATGGGCTCTTTTAAGGCAAGCAACTCACCGGCTGTTTTCTATGCAAGTAATAGGCCTTCCAGGACTTCAAGTAACTCATCTTTTCTTAAATGATCAAAGTCTGAGATCTTCAAAACTGTATGCTAAGCTTATATGATATATTTAAGTCAGAAAAAAAGGTCAAAATAAATTGTACTTCTTTAGAGGAAATGACAGCCTTTTTAACAAGCAGAATTTTGCTTCTGAAGCAGGACAGTTTGAGGGGAGACAGAAAGCATTAAGAGAGTAGGAAAGGGAACGGGATCATTAAAAAACCTTGAGCTGGGACTCCAACATTGAGCAATATGACAGCAATCTTCCTAATTAACCTGGTTTACCATAAAGACTTGCTAGTTAAGCTAGTTAAGAAAAGAACATCCCGCTCAATATATTCGTATATACATGCAAATATATAATTTATTATATTGTATATTGATTATGTTTATATATAGTCAAATTTCAGCAAATTCAAAACTGTCAAATGTTAACTACAAAAAAATATGATGGCATTAATAGTAATTATTTAATATGTTTATTAACAGTCCTAATATTAACATTAAAAATATATATATATATAATTGAGCTCTGACAAAACATGAAACAAGACCCTGATAGTCACATTTTCCTTTTCTTTTATTTATTTATTTATTTATATTTTGGACAGTTTAGCAACAGCACTATTTCTTTTGGGTGAAAAAAAATTATCTCCAAACAATTAGTTGTTTCCATATCATGAGCCAAAATCACATAATACAGCATTATCTGCATAATGCATTAAAATGGTGCTGAGAATTGAGCTAGAATGAAGCTGTTTCCCCCTTTTTTAAATTAAATTGTCAGGCATTTTTGCCATTATTTTGGCGGCTTGGTTTGAGGAGAGACAGAAAGTGTTAGGAGAGGAGAAAGGGGGTCATGAATAAAACTCGAACTTCGAAGCACTGTTGCACAATTTCTCACAAGGCTCTGATTCTGAAATCTTCCTAATTAAACTGGTGGTAACACTTCATTTTAGGGTTCAATTCTCACTATTATCTTGTTGCTTATTAGGATGCATATTACTAGGATATTGGCTGTTTATTAGTACATATAAAGCACATATTAATGCCTTATTCTGCATGACCACATTCTACAGTACATCCCTTAATCCTACCAAATACCTAAACTTAAAAGCTACAAAAACTACATTACTAACTATTAATAAGCAATAATTAGGAGTTTATTGAGGCAAAAGTTGTAGTTAATAGTGAATGTGTTCCCCATACCTGGTTTACCACAAAGACCTGCTGGTTAAGCTAGTTAAAAAGCATCCAGCATCAATAGCAAAAGCAGATGAACAACAATGTTGTGTTTTTCAACATGGCAAAACTTCCTTTCAAAAGCAACCATATTACACACAAAAAAAAAAAAAAAAAAAAAAAAGAATATATATATTTATATATATAAGTTTAATTCAATGTAATTTGCCATTTCTTTGTAAATATTTGAGAAATTTACTGGCGATTTCTGAGTGAAACTTGTTTCTAAGTAAATTCTACACATTATTATTTAATTTTTTTTAAGATTTCTCCCATTCATTTCAAAACAAGGTTTCCTCCTCCTCCCGTCTCTGCTCCGTCACAGGCAGATGTGCATGTTCCCGACGGGAGCAGCACGACTGAAGACATCCACGACGCATATCTGCGATTTATGACTCCCCCCAGTCCCCTCCTTCCACGGAGGCCATTTTCTGCTCTCTGTGGGAGGAGGTGTGCTGTCTGTGATGGAGTATTCACACTGCAGGACACACAGTTTTCTCTGTCGTCTTCCCTTCCCCTCCTCCTGTCATCACGCTGTCGGTTACTGTTGTGAGCTTCAGTCCTGGGAGGGTGTTGTAAGTGGGTCAGACTGTAACCCTGGGTCAGAGCCTCGGCAGTGAGTCACTCATTAGACAGAGCGTACCAAAATTATCCAGAAACAAAAAACAGACCCAAAAACAACACAGGGGAATCTAGCATACTGTTTATTGTGCAGTATGTACTATATGGACTATATTTTAAATATGCAATAAACATATAACTTAGTTAGGAAAGTGCCATATTTATTTTTTGACAGAAATGTCTTGGTTAATATGTCTCTTAAAATATCAGATCATTTTAACTTATAACACAGCAATGCCAATTACAGCAATGCCCCCCCCCCCCCCCCCCCCCCCCCAAAAAAAAATAAAATAAAATTATGAATTCATAATTAATTCAGTAATTCAAAGTACTTTTTTATTTGGAAATAAACAAACAAACATTTGAATTTTTTTTAATTTTTTTTAAATAATAATGATGTATTCGAAAGAAAATGAATGAAGAAATGTATGCTACTACTCTACTTTTTAATTGATGGTTGATTTTAGAGTCAGCAATGATTTAATGCGTACTGAAAAAAAAATTGGTGTTGATTTACAATTGAAATTTTTTTACTTAGAAATGGCTAGTACATTTCACAAATAATTACAAAGAAATGGCAAGTAACACAAAGGACATTTTGAAGTAGAATGACACAATAGTGACACATTTCAATAATCTTTGTATGTCGCACAAATTGCTAAACACTATATATGTTTACGTTTTTTCCACATACAGTTATTGCGGTTTGTTCTAATCTCTAACCCTAAGTGATACCAATAGTGATGCTCTCCTCATATAATCTTTCGTCCTTCTCTCCTCTCTTCTGACGCCAGCTGCTCCTGACAGCCAGATGAAGAGGGCATGTTTACATTCGACAAACAGCACAGCTCATCTGCTATAATGATTATTAATTTCAGTCTTGTTTGAGTCAGGAGCTCATGCATAGCTTAGAAACGGCAAGCCTCTCCTTTATCGTGTTCCGCGCGTGTGCCGTCATGATGCTCAGTCATTCTGATTATCTATCAGGAAGAGAAATCATTTGATACGAGGATGCCGCAACTAAATGAGATTAGACCAGCGCTTATGTCTAAAAATCCAACCGGCTCTTTGGAGAAAATCTCTCATGAGCTGCGGATGCCAGCATGAGTTCAGGTCAGAGCATAAAATGTGTCACCGTCTCTCGATGTCAACAGATTTCCGTCATGTTATCACTCTCAGTGCAGGCTCACGTTCAAAGGTTGACATTTTTAGAACTGACAGTTAAAGGGATTGTTCACCTAAAAATGAAAAATCTGTCATCTTTCACTCACCCTCATGTCATTTCAAACCAGCATGACTCAGTGCTGATAGTTAACTAAAACGAAAAAGTTTCTAAAATAAAAATAAATGTTAACTAAAATAAATAAATTAAAATAAATATTTTATTTTATTTTATTATATATTTTTTTGGTCTTATTGTCTTTAAGTCTTGATGTTTTAAGATAAAACTAAAACTGAAAAAAAATGTATAAATACTTTAATATATAAAATAAAACTTTGATATATTTAAAAACACACAACCACATTACTAAATATTTTACTAATTAAAATGAAACTGGAAAGTATAAAAATGAAAAGTAAGTCATAGTATTATTAAAAGCTAAAATCGTATTTTAGTGTGACTAATATAACACTATGACTTTCTTTGTGGAAGTTTCTCCTTTGGAGTTCCACAGAACAAAATACAAAAAACGGGTGGTACTAAAAAAAACATTTTTTAATCATTTAGGGTGATTAAATAATGACAGAAAAAAAAAAGAAAAAAAAAATCAGCAAGTACTTAATTGTCAGTGCGTCTTTACAAACTGAGGGACAAGTCTAAATTATTTTCTGAGGTTATTAGCTGCATACCGCAAATATTGTCAATCGAGATGAGCTTAACTTCGAACCTGGAATATTAGCCCATATTTGATTAAAGCGCAAAGTCTTGTGTGGAAGAAAGGAAAGGAATGATGGCATGCTATAAGCGGATGGAGGAAAAGTGAGAGAGAAGGAGCCTTTTGTGTGGCGTTCTGGAGAGAAAGTTTGCTTGTTGAGTTTAGCTCGCTGATGAGGATTTATCCTTTGTGGCAGCATTACATTTCCATGACTTCACAACCGTGGGCAAATCCAGTCAGGAGAGTAACAAGCAATTTCTCTCTCTCTCTCTCTCTCTCTCTCTCTCTCTCTCTCTCTCTCTCTCTCTCTCTCTCTCTCTCTCTCTCTCTCTCTCACGGTCTCTCACTTGAATTACTGAGTAAACACATCCTCCTCCATTACCGGCCCTCCCTAACTCTCTTTTTATGTCACTCTCTTTTTCCTATTCTCCCTCTTTTTTTTCTGCTCACATCCCTCGCTGCTCGATTTCCCTATCTTTATATTGACTTTCATCTAGTCTCCCTGACTCTGTTGGACAGTTTTCTGCATCAGAGCATGATAGTGATAGAGGTTAGGAATGTGATGGCCTCCCTCACTGTGATGCTGCTTGTATAGACACGCTCCTACACATAAAACAGCAGCAAACCCATAACCAAGAATCACCTAGTAACAGGATTTATTTAGTTATTTAAAAGATTTATGCAGATTTTATATATATAGTAATGCATAATTTTTTTTTAAATAAATCAACGCATTAATTCATAAAAAATGTGCACATATATAAAAATAATTAATATAGTTTATTTAATTTTAAAATATTACAATATATAATAATTAAATATTATTCCGCTACTACACACTGGGCCCCGCCCCATGCTTGGGGTGGTCCTGACTAAAGATACCCAAATTGTGATAATTAAGAGAATGTTTCAGTCACAATTTTATCCATAAACTATAAGTGGAGTTATCTGTGAAAACTCATTGACAGATATGTGGTTTTTAAAGTGTTCTGATTGTTGCATAGTTGCTATGGTGTTCTGGATGGTTGATAATTAAAAAATATTTGTATAATCACACTAAAATTATGGTTGAAAGCATAAAGACTGGGAGTGTGCGAGTGAGAATTTATTCCCTAGTTTGTAAACAGCAACAGTATTTCATACCCCTGAACTCCCCCTGAGTCTTTCTGTCACACGTATATTACAACATAAACACCCGCACATTCGCACAATGCTGTTTTCTTCACACACATATTCGACACTATCTAGGAAGAGCTAAATCCAGAAGTGTCGTCAATCTCACATGAGACGAGTAGAGCAGCTCATCAGCTCATTTAGATTTATGACATTGACGGCAGCCTCCTGATCCCTGTCTGACTGAGACTTTTATTTATATTTATTTATTAAATTTTTATTCTGCGTATTTATAGATGGTTTTCTGTGAATACGTGTTCATTATAAAGTAGCTGTCAAGCGTCTGTTCAAGTGTCTGTTGCAAGCTCAGTGTTTATTTATTTACTTTCATTTACGTTACTTCCATGGTTCTCAGAGAACATATGTTGGACGGTGTTCATTTGCAAGTAATTGTCACAACAGATTACACACATTCACATGCTGGTATGGAAGAAAATGAATGTAAATAAATGTAAACACTTGCTAGAGATGAATAAAAATATTGTTACAGCATATTAATAAAGCCGGCTAATGATTAGCCAAACAGCAAGACTGTGATGCTGCATGTCACACATTATAAATCCACGCGCTTTGATTGAATTACGTTTTTTCATGGTTCTTCGACCAGTTAATCTCACCAGGGTTCAGGTTGTCCATCGCCACTCAAGATTACGCCAATATCTGCATATTCCCAGAGGCGTGTTAATAGGCGGTTTCTTTTGTCAGCTTTAATAGTACCAGGGCAGTTGGAGACACACTGCGAGTGAGGTTTTATCTATCTTCTGGCAGGTGTAGCCTTTGGCGACATGGCATTGAAGTCTGAGATCCCCCAGCGCCTCTCACGCAAACACGTTACGTGTCTGTCACCTCGCTCCGCTTCCCTGCCATCCGATGAAGAAAAGCAGCCAGAGACTGCTGAATTATTAGTGTTGTGGTAACATGATTACTCCAGCGTGATTAACAACAGGCCCACACACAATGTATGTGGATTTTTCTATGAAAAGGTAATGAACGGCACTTGCGTAGCATAGCAGTTTTTGTTTTTAGCTCAGTGCTTGGTAGCTCTGTGGCTAATAAAAAAGAAAAGAAAACGTTATTTCTGAATGTTCAAAACGTCCAGTTTTTTTAAATGTTAAAAAACAATGCAGGCTTTTTGGAACATTTTTGCTAAATGCGTACCAATACGTACTGTACATATCAATGCAGTTTCCAACAGAAATGAACACTAGAGGCAGTAAAACAGCAAGCACTTTTAATTGTACAATTGCACAATTATGTTATGACCTCAAAATACTTTTTAACATAGTGTATGATTTGTAAACAAATATATTTTGGAGTTTGCTTCACTTAACCAGCTCCATGTAATCGGTTTTACTGACGTACTAAGCTTTCTCGATAGCTCAGAATTGTACTTGTGATGTGGAGAGCTCGAAAAAGAGATAAAATGCCGAGGTTACGATTGCATTGTTGTGTCACATTTACTTTTGTTTGTTAACACTATCGGGTAGATTTAGGCTTTGGTCTACGTTATTTAAAAATGGAGCATTGAGCTTTTAGCGTCACTCAGCGGACATTTCAGTTCAGAACTGCGGTGATACAGACAAACTCCAACGTGATAAAATGTGGCCATATTCACATTTCACTTTGAAACTGTCGCGAAACATGGACAACGCAACATATTTTGCGTTTTGCAAAAAAATTGCCACAGGTACGCTTTTCTAATGAGACTGGGCTTTTAAAAAAACATGGTTATACGAACGTTAAGGAAACATTCCATTTGATCATTTTTCAGAACAAATTGGGAATGCTTCTTTTGAGTGTTCTCTGAACATTACGAACCAAGTGGTAACGTTTAAAAACACTGGAAAATGTTTCAGAAAAATGCTCCATGAACAATGGATAAATAACGTTTGTGTGCCAACATTTTGAGAACATTATTAAAGACCAGATAACTTTGAACAAACATTTTGTTAATGCTACTGGAAGAACGTTTGTTGCGTTCACACCATGTCGTAATTACCATAGTTCTGAGATTCCAACTTTTTAAAGGCATTCTCATCCTCATTGAACTTGTAATTACAACTTGCAAACTCTGAATGTTCTGAGAGCTTCGACTTGTACCATGTGACCGCTGTACCACCTGACCAGCTCAGACTAGAACATTTTGAAATTACTGTTATTACGACATGGTGTGAACGCAGCAATAACGTTAAGATGACCTTGCCAGAATGTTAGCTAAAGTTCTGAGGATGTTCCCTGTACTAACTCTATCAACCGAGCTAGCATTGAGCTACCATAGTTCAGCTGAAATAAAATACGCTTTCAAGGATGTGTTTTTGATAGTGCGATATGATGATAAGGATGGATATGGAGAATCAGAGTTGTAAAGCGCAGTGTGGCATCATTTTTTTTCTTTTCATGCCTCAGTACTTTGTCTTTAAGGCAAATACTTCCATTGATTCCCATTGCAAATCAAGTCTTCAAGGACTTAGTCTCTCTTCTCCATACCTTTGATTATATGAGAGCTCTTGTGTGCCTGGTGGAGTCATTTGAAAGATCTTTAAAGGATCTATAAGGTACAAAGTAGCTAAAAGCAGACCTTAAGGAAAATCTGCTTTCGTTGCTCCCATATTGTATGATTGAAGAATTATATGTATATGTACTTAAGCACTACTTTATCTCTATGTCTGATTCAAAGCGGGCAGAATGCTAGATCTAATGAACCGTAACTGACGAACATAACTGTCAATTTTACCCTTCAGGTCAAATATTGCGCTGCAAACATTTATAACAGCTTTAATTTGTCAATGCTGGCAAATGACTATAGTATAAGTGGGATAATCCATGGATAGCTGTGCATTGAACAATTGTAATGCACTTCGCAGAGGCAACCATCCTCCTCTTAGCGTCGGGCAGTTCTTTGCCTCCATGTCGTGCATTAAAATCGTTTAATGCACAGCCCTTATATATATATTTGCAAATGCAAAGTCTGTACCATTATTCTGTTTGTTTTAATAAATAATTGAATTTACTTTTATTCAATAAATACAATGCCATTAAAATCAATAAAAAATAAAATCTTACAGTGTTTTAAGGATAAAGGATATAACAAAATTGAATATGGTTAAAGGTATATTTCATATTTTTAATATCATATTTTTAAATATAAATGTGATTATAATTACTTTGAAATAAATCATTGAAAATAATTAACAAGACCTTTGTCTCAAAATGTATTTGGTAATTTGAACAATTCTCATTTTCTATGCAAAAAATGAATATGAAAACATTTTAAAAACATTACATAATTGTGAAATATAATAAATGATAACTGAAATAAAATAAAATATAAAAAATGTTTTATATCAGCTAGTTCTTATGTTCATTTAATTTCACCTTGTGCTAAAATAACTAAAACTGAAATAAAAAAATTATGAAAACTATACAGACATACAGCATAATATCTATATATTATTATAAAAAAACTCTTGGGTGGCAAATGTTTATAGGCTTTATAAGGGGCCTCCGGTTTGAAATAGTCTGCTGTAATTTTTCATGGGGGTCATTTTGCAGATGTAATGCTTCTGTCTGGGTTGGAGCTAGTTATGGTGTGGCATAAATACAGTAGCAGTATAAACACACGCCTTCAGCAGGAAAAAAATGAGGGGCACAAAACGAGTTTACCAATTAGAGTGATGGAGAGAGAGCTGAGGAGAGACTGACAGAAAGGTGCACTGAAGGAAAGAGGAACGAAATTAGAGAAAGAAGACTGGTCCTTTCAACTCTTCCAGTCCTGTGGATTTCTCTCTCTCTCTGTATAATGAAGCTCCCAGTTCATCTAATCCCATTAAAGGCCAGATTAATACTTGAGCTGATAGCTGAGAGAGTGGTCGCACCAACAGCGGCCAAACCACAGTGTGTACACTCTCTGACTAAACCTAGCATAGAAAGAGCAGAGGAAGGAGAAATGGAGACAGAGAGAGATGTAGAGTATACATAAATGGGTTCCTGTGGTTGAATGGTTTTAGCCGTGGAGTGTCACAGTAATTAAATTCGAGAGAAAGACTTCAGAAGTCAAATTGTTCCCTTGACCCCACAATAAACAGCAGCCTGTTAGCGTTAGCATTTGTCATTAACATTAATGAGGGGTGTTTGAGAATTTTAAATAATGGTTTAATAAAGTTAAAGCAGGAAATGAAATCATTTGTATGCCCATTATATTGTTAGACCTTTATTTAACCAGGAAACCTTGATTAAAACTGTTTTGTTTTTAATTGCTGGAGTGTCCTGGCCAAGATAGGCAGCTACACACAAAAGTAAAAAAATAATCACAGCAATAAATATGTGAAGACAATGCTGAAATAACTAGCCTTTGGTGGTTAACTGGTCTCCCAGTCTGGAGAGACTGGTCTGTTTGCTGGTTTTAGAGGGGTTTGGGGGAACCTGCCAGCTGCTGGCATGGCCTGGCTAGGAGACTAGTTAAACGATGTGAACGCTAGATTGATCAGGATGGGAAATCAGCAAAACCAGTTTATACCAGCTTATACCAGGGGTTTGTTTCAGCAATGGTGTGTGTTTTCCTTCTTTCTTCCTATTTTCTGTCCTAATAGTGAATTACAAAAGTAGCAAAGTCATTGTTTGGCCAGGAACATATTGCAGTGGTAACAATCCTCCACAGTCTAGGAGGCGATATAGTTAGCTAAAAAATAAATAAAAAAAGGACTGTGGCTGTGTCCTAAATTGCCCCCATACCCTCATTCACTATTCCCTACAATATAGTTCACTTGAGTGAGCGGATGAAAACGAGTAAGCGAATTCGGACTGAGTGCGCCGGAAGGGCTGCCGCTTTTGCTTGCTATTTAATCATTGTTTGAAGGTCCAGTGGTAATGAAGAGATTTATCTTGAACTTTGTCATGGCAATTGGCAACTATGTATAAACATTAATACATAGTAATATCATACAGGTATAAATTCCATTTTAATTGATTATTAAAAAGGAATTTATACCTGTATGATATTACACTGTAGCCACATTGGACCTGCAGTTTGGAAAACGGATGGATGATTCTGCTGTGGGTGCCATCTTCTGTTCTCGCGCGACTCTCACAGTGCATTATGGGTATTGGCTAGCTGTAATTGCATTGCATTGTGGGATTGAATGAGTGCACTCGATAACGTCCACTATGGTTTCAGACATTATTATACAGCTTGCTATAAACATGTCAACAGTTTACTGACTTGATTTGACTAACTTGCTTACGAGGGTTATCTTCAAACTGTTGCTGTCATGACAGTAGTTAACTTGAAAAGGACAACTTACCAAAGAAGTAGAAAATGTATGCTAAAGCTATAGTGTCATTTGCATCAAATATGAGCATACCATCATTGTGTTATGAATTGCACATTTTTCAAAGTGCAACAATTCATGAAATTGAGCTTGTGTAGCTAGAAAAGTTTGCATTTGTGCACTTTGTGTATCTTCTGAAAGTGTGCTATACATTTTCCTCTCCCCTATTAGCATTTAACTTTATATTCTTAGATTAAAGCACGAGATGGATTGAACCCCTAGAGGTTTTTGCCTTTTATGACCGTAATCCTTCACAAGCTGTCTGAGCGTGTCAATGAGAAATATCTGACCATCACCGTATGTGTGGTGGGTACCAGACGGTTCTCTGCTAGGTCTGGGATGGAAGCTCATTAAGGAGCTGGAATATGTCAGATGCAGCTCACCCTGACCACCTTATTACTGCCTATATTCAATAAGTCACTGTCGCATAAGGCAGTCGGAAACCTTCACAATGCAGCCGCTGACCTTTTTAATGGCACATGTAAATGGCATAGACTTCAAACTGAAAATATGACGCAGACTGTCTAGCTTCTACTGTTTCGTTGTTGTCAGAAGTTGTATTCTGCTGTTAACTATGCACAACTGTTGTGTTAACACAACCTGTGAAGGAAATTTGAAGGTTGTTTGGTGAAGCTGATACAAGACGTTGTTGGATGTTTTAGTTTCTTACATTGTTGTGTTAGATTGGCAATCACTGCCAATCAAAATATACTGATTTGGAGTGGGATTTTGCATGTGACGCAAATAGAAATGAAATGACCAAACAAAATGTATTGATAGTTTCAATAAGCTTAGCGTGGAAGATGTATACATAGCTTCTTGTTTTGTCGCATTGCACCTAGATTCAAAGAGATTTTTGAATCCTTCAGGTGTGTTGTGTGTTATATTTGAGTGTTGGTAGATTTTTGCACTGACCTGTGGTAACATTTGGAGCTGTTTGGTTATGTTTACAAGGAGTTCCGCACAAAGAAAAGTCTTCAGAAACCGCATGTAAGCGTATAAGCTGTTAATCCAGCAATTGTGAATGATCCGATGCTGAAAAAGTTGTGCGTCTCAGTTTTGTGTATGTGTGTGAGCGTGTTTGAATTTCTTCTCCAACTCTAATTGCTGTTTGCAAATCGCAGTGCTTTGGGTATTTTTAAGAAATGGCTTACTGACTTTTTGCATGGGCTTATTACATGCTGTGTCACTTGCTTTCTGTTGGATGCATGTCTTTTATGTGCTTTGAAAACAAAACCACAACCAGTATGTCAGCTGTAACTATGTACAGTAGCCTTGCAGGGGATTTATGTTCCAGCATGACTATAAAAACCACATCACTGATTAAAAAGACGCTATGAACATTCGAAAGCAGTAGTGCTTGGTTTGCCTTTCACCTGCAGCATTAGGACTTTTCATCCTCGCTTTAAATCATTTAGTAAAAAGGAAATACATGTATTTCATGAATGGTTTAAGAGAATAACAAAGTATGCTATAAAAAATGTATTCAATGTAAGCCAGCAAGGTCAAGAGCTTCAAATGCAAGCAACCTTCTGCTTATGTTGAATCATAATTATTGAAGTCAATCAGATTTAAAGAGCTGTCTAGTCTGTTGTTATTGGTGCTAATTGTTACTTTTAACGCAAGTTTTACTTCCAGACAGATTAAAGTGCTACAGTGAATAACATAAATGATCAAGGACGCCTATGTAATAGAGTTCACGCTATGTCAGAGAATACTTCAAATCCATTGATTTCAATAGGGATTGTGTGTAGCAAGGACATAGAGGAAAAAAACAACAGCAAGATTTTGCAAGAGTAAAGCAACCTAAAGTTGAGGAAAAATTTGAACCTTTACTGCAACATCAATGAGACTTGAGTGGCGGGTCCATAAATAACCTATTAATATTGAATCCATTCTCACTCCCAAGGCATCAAATTATGGTTTAAGTGCCATTATTAATTATGTTAAATGTAACCCAAGTGGTTGCTATATTGACAAACTTGGAACTCCATTGCTTTCAATAATAAACCTTTGATGTCAATGCACAGACGTGAAAGGCATGGGAAATGTATTGTCATGAAATTATATATTGGGGTATAATTTTGTTATGGCATGTTAGGATATGATTTTCAATTTAAACTGCCACAATAATGATTTCTACTTTTACAAATTCATGCAAAGAAATGAAAGCCATAGATTTCCTACTGTCAATATAGTAATGCCTATGGGTACCTTTAGAGCAGTGGTTCTCAACCTCTCCTGCAGGGACCCCCTGACAGGCCATGTTTCTGTTTTAACCCTGAAATGGCACACCTGATTCAATTAATTAAAGGCTTAATGAGTAGTTGACTAATTGATTAATTGACTAATTCCTACTCTTCCTACTCTAATAAATACTCATTAATTGAATCAGGTGTGCCATTTCAGGGTTAAAACAGAAACATGGCCTGTCAGGGGGTCCCTGCAGGAGAGGTTGAGAAACACTGCTTTAGAGTCTTAATAGTGATGCTGCACAATGTGTTTTTCCATGCTTCAGTTTTTGACACTTTGGGAGATAGAATGGGTTGTAAGTTATTTAAATGTAGCCAATCCAATTGAGTCGTACCTTCCAACTTTTGTATGTGAAACCAAAGTCATGTGGTGCAACCAATAAACAAAAACATATGAACAAAAAGAAATGTAGGTTTGTTATTAGAAACTAGTCTTAAAAGCATTTTAAATGGAAACCCCTGCTCTAGTGTATAGGCGCCCGAAGATTCAAGACTTGTGTTCGTTATTGTTTCATTCAAAATGGTTTGGGTGTTTGTTCTTGGGTTCTTTCCATAAAATGCATGATTTGAGTGAACATTCAGCTCTTGCTTTTCTATGTGAAGCCGTCCTAATGGTTTGGTTTTGTAGGAGTGGGTGGGTTGGGGGTTATGGGGCGGGGGCTCCTTCCTGTCTTCCCTTTTGTTTCTCCTACCCCTTTTTTTCCTTTCCTCATCAAAAATGAGCACCTGCACAAATGCACTTCCTTCCCACCTGAGCACTGACGCACTCTCCCCTTCCATCTGTGTTTTCCTACCCAGAATTCCCTAACTTCCCGACTAGCGAAGGCCGTGAGATCCCATTGGAGCAGCATAGTTCCGGCATTGCCATCGGCGGTGCGGTTGGTGGGGTGGCCCTGCTGGCGGCTGCCATCGCGCTGCTCGTCTTCTTCCTGCGGCGTCGCCAGCGCACCTTTAAGGGTGACTACAGCACCAAAAAACACGTGTTCGGGAATGGATACAGCAAGGCCGGTGGCATGCCCGCCCATCCTCCGATGCCCAAGAACCTGCAGTACCCCGACGACTCGGACGATGAAAAGAAGCCGGCTCAAATTAGCGGGCCCGGCGGTTTCGAGGGCGGCGATCGAGATTTCGACGGCAACTCTGAGGATTTGAAGAGACCCTATTTCACCGTAGATGAAGGCGAAAGTCGTGATTACGACGAACGGACCCTCGCCTTCCAGTACGACCCCGAGCCCGAGATCGCCGACGACATGGTTTCCCAAACCGACGGCTCTGTTATTTCAAAGAAAGAGTGGTACGTGTAGAGTGGCATGCAACGTCAAGGAAAAAAGATCAACGACCTTTTGCCCTCTCCTGCATCCGACCACACCCACCTCCATCACTAGAACCCTCCCTCAATGTGTTTATCCTTATCTGCACATCCCACCCCTGACCCAGTAACCTCCGCCCCCATCAGAGTCCATCGAAAACAGCTGTAGAAAAATAGCTTGCGGCATCAACACGTCATCATCCATTGCACATCCACATGCTTTTAGATGAACCTGCTACGACAACAAGAAGTTTTCTCACTGACCGATGCCAATCGACATCCATTAAGGCTGGACAGGCAGGTCGCTTGAAAATATTACAGTGTATTATCCTTTTTGTCTCATTTTGTTGTTATTATAAATGTATTAAATGTATAAAAAGAGACTGTAACTGTTTTGGAAAGGGGTATATTGCTTATCATGTTGTGAAAGTCTTACACTGGATGTACGATTATTTTTTTATTTGTTTGTCTTTTTTAAATCTCATTAGCATATTACCATTGCTTTTAAATGAATAGTTATGTTCATTTTTATATAGTCTTGCTTTTTATATGGAATGTTGGTTACCTAAAAATGTGGAACTAAATAGTAGAATAATTATTCTTGCCCAAACATGTCATTATAAGGTCAAAGGTCACATTAACACTATTGCGTTTAATGGAAACATCATAATTGTGCAGTTCTTAAAGGAACATCTTAAAGGACCCTAAATGTAGGTCCAGAACTAACAAACGAGATCCGAAAATGTGGCATAGCCTGAAAGCATACAATCCAATGGGGGAAAAAAAGCATGTGGGTTCTGACTGCTCTCCAAAAACAGTATTTATTTTAAGACCCAGCTATGCTGAGAGCTGAGGAACACATCTGCAGCGTTAGTCATATGCTCACTGCAGTCAAGCATGCAGAACGGGGCCTAGACAGATATACTACACCCACCCACCCACCCGCCCCACAATCTCCATGCCAGTCTTAGTCAGTCTCCATCCATAGATCCACCTCGGATGTGCCATCACATGTAGTGTTTTCATAGTGATGCTTTCCAAAATCCATTTCCTCTGAAACTCTTAAGACGCAAAAGGATAATCCTGTATAATGTGGTGTTGTTATAAAGACAGGGTGTTTGTTATATAGAGTTGGTGATGTGGAGTGGTCAAAATGTTCAATTCAAGATCTTGTAAATATGAACAGGTTCAACGGTAATGTTTAGTTCCACAGGGGATTTTTGTGTCAACCACCATTTAGAGCCTTTTGATGGAAGAACTTTTTTTTTTTTTGAGAGCAGGTAGCGGTAAAGGCATGGGTCATGGGAATGAAATTGCGGAAAAGTCTCAAGCCAAAGTGAAATCAGAGGTAAACATGGCAGCAACTGGGCATCACAGACAGGCTTGTTATGTACCGCTGGATCTTTGAAACCACAGGATCTGCTGCAAAGCCAGGAATCCTTTCCAAATCCTTCCTGATCCTCTATAGGGAGCAGACCTGTTGGCTACAAATTAGTATGTATTTAAATAAATAAAATGGCCGTTGACATACCTGTTTGGCTGCAAAATGTACAAGCATTTTTAATGCATGTGTGTCTTTTTTTAGTCACTCTTTGTTTGGTCCAGCCTTTTGTCTCACTTTTTTGAATCAGGATTTGGTGTTTAGTGGCAGTTTTCCACTAAAGGATTGTATTTCCTAGAGACAAATATCCTCCCTAACTGCATCCATATCACCCAACAGATAAAAACGCGTTAGTGGAATTTATCATGGCTTGCCCATGAAATATTTAATTCTCTTGCCTGCCTTAAACGGGACTCTGTACAAGATGAGAGATTAGGATGCTGAACCGCTGTAATCATAGACAATCCAGGAGGACCTGTAAATGGAGGAAACTCCAGATGAACGCCATTTACTAAAGAATTATCGGCCATGAGCAGGTCGGCAAAGAATCTGATGGGGGTTCTTTTTCTGCAGTAAAGCTCAGAGTACCACACTCCTTTTGGTGGATGAAGCCATTATCAAAAGAATAGACATAATAAACAAACTAGAACTTGCAGCCGCAGATTCTTTATGGTCCAATCCATGAGGAAAGCCTAAATATGCTAACATCTAAGCTACATATGAATACAAACCTTACTGGTAGACCCATGCACATCTTGATTTGACCTAAAACGGACCACATGATGAATAACTGTACATTTGTTGCTTAGCAAACCTTGTATTTTAGCTTAGTAAGGTAAATGTGCAGCGTTATACAAATTGCAGTGCCTATGACGTGTGAGATGTAAGGTTTTGTCTTTATTTAGATCTGATTCCTGTACATATTGTTTTATTTTTTAGAGTTATTGTGTCTTGTCTGCCCTCACTGTACATTTTTACGACATTGACACGATAAAGATATGAATCTACACAAGTTGGCCAGCGTGGTGGAGAGCGCATCGCCTGGACTTCAAGTATTATAGAAGCTGTATTTTTTACCAGGTTTTTTAAACCCTCATAAATAGAAATATTGTCTCTGCGTCATGTGACATGACAAAATACAAAAAGCAGCACATCGCTGGTCTGTCAGCACTTTGTTAACCAGCTCACAACTGGAAACCTGCTGCGTAATCATGGCCGTCATTAAAGAGACTGGCATCACTTCAGCTAAAGCACAAGTTTTCTTTTTCCAGAGATGTATTTAGTAGTTAATTTTATAGGTAGATATGTTCATATCACTTTCATTTCTCTTTCATTCTTTCATTGACAACGTGCTCCCAGGGTTTTGTCAATTTAAGTTTTTTTTTTCTTCTTCTTTTTTTTTCTTTCTTTTTTTTTCTAAAGCTAAGCACAAGTTACCCATCCACCAAATAGCTATTTCGACTTTAAATCTAAAATAAGAGATTTCAATTGACTACAATTAATTTTCATGACCCATATTAGCTGCATTTTTGCTTTGTTGTTTCCTTTTCTTTTAATAGAGTAGTCTGTCTGGAGTATAAGTTGATGTTGAGGCTTCTAGCAACATTAAATAGCATGGGCGTACTAAGAAAAAAAAACTTTTTTAAAATATTGTTCTACAGACAAAATATTGCTTTTTTACGTTCCTCATTTTCTTTAGATATACAGATTTTAGATTTTTCATTCCAGATTATCATGTCTTTCTAACTGCCCACTTCAAAGCCTGACATTCCACTGTAAATAATGTACCTTGGAAACTATAGCTGGGTTTACTGTATGTAGGGGGAACTGAAATGGTGGAGTTTCAAGTCTGGACGTTGACTGCAAACTGAACTAGAAAACAAATTAGACCGCTCAGGCGGCTGGAGATGTATAGCTTATTGCCATAAATCTACTTTGACATTGACTTGGATAGATAGGTTTTGATATGTTAATGGGGTGTGTATAGAGATGTGGGGCTGATGCATTACAATGACTTTGTACATAACTGCAACAAAACAAACAAACAAACAAAAAAAAACTAAAACATAAAGAAAGATCTTGTCTTCATGCAGCCGTGTGAATGTATGTCTGCTGAGGTCGGTAATGATACGAAAAAATATATATATTGTTCACATGTGTTGACCCAGTGAAGTAAACTGTATTTGCTTTAAAACATTAAATGATTTCAATGTTCAAAGATGCTTTTATTTGTTATCTTCTCTTAACACTTCATAATTATGCAACTGTGTTTTATTGTCACGTTATATAGATCTTGTCATAGTATTGAATCTAGAAAAATGTAATTTTAATTCATTTTAATGTGTCTATATATATGTGTGTGTGTGTGTGTGTGTGTGTGTGTGTGTGTGTGTGTGTGTGTGTGTGTGTGTGTGTGTGTGTGTGTGTGTGTGTGTGTGTGTGTGTGTGTGTGTGTGTGTGTGTGTGTGTGTGTGTGTGTGTGTGTGTGTGTGTGTGTGTGTGTGTGTGTGTGTGTGTGTGTGTAGACACATTTTTTTATATAATTGTTTTTTTTTTTTCTGTTAACTTAATTCATAATCTAACATGATCTCATCAGTATTTTTAGACAAGTCAAAACAAGTCAAGTTTATTGTCATTCCAGTCAATATACGTCTGCAGTGTAACTTACAGAATGTGAGCACTGTAAACAATACGCACTATACAGAATAAACACAGAATGAATACTGAAACAATAGGGATTATGAATCAGGGTTAGTTTAGTTTGCTTCATTACAAAGTGGCATGTGAAAAGTAACAAACTATGTACTAAAACTGCAAAAATAATAACAATGCAATGTACATGTGATAATATGCTCATACGGAAAATATTGATTATAATGCAATAAGCCACGAGAGGCTGTGTGTTAGAGTGACCACATAAGGGATCAAAAACAATATGATTAGAGGTACACTATGTAACTTTTTCTTGTTCAGAATGAACAAAATTTACTTAATGAAGCAACATCATCAATCCTTCTTCAAAATGTGTTTTTGTCTTACCCTGATTCGCTATGGTAAGCCTATTAGAGTTTATATTTTAGACCTAGCTGGAAGTTTTTGTGTGTCTCGTCACAGTAAATAGAGAAAAGTTGCTCTTGCTACTTTAACACGTATATGGTGTTGGAGTGGCATAAGTTAGTTATCACAAAGTGTGAGAAAGATTAACATGAAGCAGCTGAATCTCCAACCTCCAGGGAATCACCTGTTTTAAACACACAGCGAACAGAGGAGAGTCTGCTGGCAAAAAGAGAACACTACAGAGCTCGTAATAAAACATGAATCTACATTGGCTTGGCTTTTCGGAGATGGTGAGAACTGAGGGATTTGAAATGTTGTAAAAACGAAGATGGTGCTTTTATTCCTCAACAGGTGAGTAAGGTATTTTATTGAACAGATAAATGGTCATATGTAGCTCTCTAAGAGAGTTCATTATAAAGCATTATCTGTTGTGAAGGGTCATTTCATTATGGTTGTTGTAGAGCTGTGCTGGAATTTATTTTCATGGAAGTACCGTGTCTATTAATGGATATAGCTACAGTAATGTCTTCAGCTAGTCAGATGGAGATCATTTCCATCTAAACTGGTTGAATATCTTAAGACTAGTGAAGAGGTAGGATAACCATATTCATCCGCACAGTCATACAGAACCGAAGCACAACCAAAACAATGTTCTTCCGCAAAATGCTGTTTTGTTTTTTAATCGCTAGAGGGCCAAAAGTTACATAGTGTACCTTTAAAAATACAAACATTTTAAATAAACAGTAACATTTGTTATTAATAATAAGCAGAATAAACAATTCTTTGTTTATTGCAAATACGAAAACCTGCCGAAATTATTCAATTATTTCTTCAGACATTTCTCCATCATTGTCTTCCATTATTAAGTTGGAGTGCCGCTAAAGGGTTGCGTATTGAATTTGGTCCCCTGCGGCAGTCCAGCAATATCGGTCGTTCATCGCAAGAAAGGTTTTTGTTTTAGATTTTCTCAATATGTTGATATTACATATTATATTGTCGATCTTATGTATGAATACTGATGAGTGTGCATTAGATCACACTGAGTTAAATTAGTCTCACATTAGTTTCTCACATTATCTTTCATAAATGGCTTCTTGCATTTGACACAGCTTTTAAAAGCTTTTGTCTGTCAAATGTATAATATAAATATAAAAACTGTCTGTGTTCAATAGAAATGCAGCTGTAAGCTCCAAAACCCAATAGTAGCAACAGCTGGATGATGACTCCCTACTGTGCAAAGCGATAGTTCTATTGAGCAAGGGAAATTATTCACTTTTTTCACTTAGAAATCACAGAAAAAATAAATAAAAATCTTTATTCACTGTGAATAAGTGATACAACATGCATGGTCTATTTTCACAGCGAGGGCAATTACTTTTCCATCATCCAGTGCTTTTAAATTCAGCCCTTGATCAGTTGAGCCACCCCTGAAAGAGCATTCGCAGATGGGAACAGGAGAGTGCAGACTTGCTTGCCAGGGTTCCTGGAGAGCAGCTGTCCCTGTCCGTCTCCTCAAAGCTCTCTTTGTAGCCCCACGGGCCTTTGAAAGCATATTCACTCGTGATAAGCCTAAATGATACGGAATCAGCCTCATTCCCTCCAGAGCGAGCGTCCATGCTGTCACTCAGCAGTGCAGGGAAAGAGAATTTGGCTACATGAAAACTCTCCCATGAAAGCCAGGGTCATAAGACTGTGAATTTGATATTATTTTTGAGATACAGGTCATCCAGAAAATATTTACCCACTCTCATGTCATTTCAAAGTTTTTTTGTTTGTTTGTTTGTTTGTTTGTTTGTTTTTTTGGGAGGAACATACCAAAATGTAAGTTGTTATTCACTGCACATCATAGTCAGCATACAGATATTAAATATAATAATGTAATAATAATATTTGTATATAAATGGTAGGTCAAATTAGAGCGCTTTTGAATTTTCATGATTGTCCAAATGACATGCATGTGTTTTACTTTTATGATTTCAGTTTAACCGGGTTCACGATATGTACACAGTGAACACATCCTGTACTCTGTGCTCTCTACTGTTTGTTTAGCTGACAGTTTATGATAAGACCGTTTTCAGGTGCATACTGTATATATGTATTAATGATAAACGAATACACCAGAGCAAACAATAAAGTTATAAGTTTATAAAAGTTATAATTTAGTCAATATAATAATACAATTATTTATTTTATGTATTCAGAGTCACTTGACTCCAATACCACTTTGGTAATCCATGACATTTTTAAAGCTTTTTTCTTTTTTATGTACTCTCATCTCCACCTCAGGGTCTTCTTGACTGACATGTCTCGCTCTCAAGATGTGACAGACTTTTCAGTTATTGTAAGACTACATTATCAAACAAATAAAACATACAGTCAGACAAAATTATCAAAGTTATTGTAAGACAAAAGGATCATACAAAGTTATTTGTAGAACAAGTTATCAAACAAATTATAAAATAAAAAGATTACACAAAGTTATTGTAAGAAAAAACATAATCAAATGATCAGACAAAGTTATTGACATGATCAAACAAAATCATCTAAGTTGTTGCAAGAACAAAATGATCAGGCAAAGTTATTGTAAAACATGTGATCAGACACATGTTCAAATCAAATAATAAAGTTATTTTAGGACAAGAATTATTGAACAAAATGATTAAGCAAAGTTATTGTAAGTCAGAGCTATCAAACGATCAAATAAAATGACTGGAGTCATTGCCAAAAAAAAAAAAAAAAAAAGATCAAATAATCAGACAAAGTTGCTGTAAGACAAAATGATCAAACAAAATGATCAAACTCATTGTAAGAAAAAAATACTAAACAAATAATCAAACAAAAATCAGACAAAGTTATAAGACAAAATGATTAAAAATGAATAATATTGTCTAATAATATATTACAATCAACAACCCTCACCTAACAAGACCCTATCGAGAGACAGATTCATTTAGGTTAAATCTAGCACTCTATTATCTATACCATGAAGCCAGTTTAGGTGGATGGTCATGTGTGTTTCAGTTTAGTTTGTGCCAACCCTGGGGTTTTGGCACATGAAAGTGATTTGGCTTTTATCGGTGTTCATCGTCATAGTAACTTACGCTCCATGGCTATGTTCTGGGTAAGAGATTTCAAACCGAAATTGGTCCAATCAGCTGTGAGCAAAGTGACACATCTCTGATTAAATTAAGCCACTCCCCCAGTTTCTCCAAAAATTAAAGCTGATTGCTCCAAATTAAAGGTCACTACATAGTAAAATATTTTAAAATACAAAAGTGTCTTGCTTTTAGCTATGATTATTATATTATCAACTATAAACTAATTTCACAAATTTCATTTCTACTGATACAGCAAGATATTTACTTCTTGCTGTGTAAATACATTTATGTACATCATATTGTTCTTCTAAATCTTCAGCAGAAGAGAGAAAATTATCTTGCTGATTCTCCCGAGAAGTGAATGTCTATGTCTAATCACACACACACACACACACACACACACACACACACACACACACACACACACACACACACACACACACACACACACACACACACACACACACACACACACAAACATGTTAGTATGATTTATAAGCTGTTCTCCTCATATAGGGACCAAAAAATGTCCTGACAGGGATTTTGGATATTGCCATCTTTTTGGGGACGTTTTGTCTCCATAATGTAGGGTATACCTGAACCACACATTCAAATATGTGCATAAACTGTATTTAGACATATTTCAAATATGGAGTTGTAAAAATAAATAAAAGATAAATAAGAGTTGCATATAAAATGAAAACAAAACCAGAAAAATCAAAAACAGCTCATTTAATATTTCCACCATTATGAGGTTGACACATCACTGAACATTTGATGAAAAAGTAAAGGGAAAGATAAAAGGTACCCTATTACGAAGGGTGCCAAATATCACACAATTTTGTAATTATTAATTTGTAATCATTGTGTCAGACTATCATCGGAGGCACTTCTCAACTTAAGACAAGAAGAGTCTCATTAATCTGGCTTCTGCTTAGAGGTTTGCACTTACAGACTTTTTTTTTTTTTTTTTTGGCAGCAAAACCAAGAAGTGTTTCATTACAAAAAGTCAAATGACATTATGAAGCCGTAAATCTGGTCATTCTCTGATAGCTTTCTGCGTTATTTGCTTCTTCCTGTGAAGCGAGTGTATAGTCATCTACCCATGTACACATGTTGTCATACCTAAATCACATAATATATATATATATATATAGACTTTTACATTAAACATGCAGCTAAAGAGAATCATATTTGATCCACAGTCCACTCAGATTCTCAGCCTACATGGATTATGCAGAAATATTAACTCCCTGTATGCAATGTTTCATGTAGAGACAAATTGAGAATATTTCCATACTGTACCAGGTAGGGGAAAAAAAAAATGTTATGAAACTTGCTTATCACTCGGGCATGTATTTTCATATATCTAAAAACCACAATGCCTTTGCTGAGGCAACACCCTTAACATGACTAAGATCACAGTGGTGTAAAAACTCCACAATCAGTATTTAGTTTGTTTCTAAATAAATATAACTTTATCTTAAAACAGATAAATGAAACCAGAAAAGCTGCATAAGATATAAAGATATGCAATTGGTAATTCCTATTACTTTAATACTTTGTTGCTGAATAACCAATGTCGCTGCAAAAACATACAGTATTTAGTACAGTATTCACCTAAATGACTGTTATTATTATCTTTCCATTGATTAACACAGTCTGATGTTTAAAGATTGTAAGTGAATCACACAAATCTGATCCCACATTAAACCTAACTGTGATGGACTGGCATGTTTTGTATTATCAAACAAGTGGAAGAAAGAAACTGGAGAAGTGACTAGATGAAATACATGAATCTCGTGAAACCTGTCAAGGTCTCAAGGACATTATATTTCTCTGCAAATTCAGCAGGAAAAAATAAGAAACTATATTCAGCCTAAACATTTGTATTGTGCTACTTAATTTGACCAAATGTTTACCATAATTACTATTACCATAATGCAAACAAACAAACAGATACAGTGGGGAGAACAAGTATTTGATACACTGCCGATTTTGCAGGTTTTCCTACTTACAAAGCATGTAGAGGTTTGTAATTTGTATCATAGGTACTCTTCAACTGTGAGAGACAGAATCTAAAACCAAAATCCAGAAAATCACATTGTATGATTTTTAAATAATTAATTTGCATTTTATTGCATGACATAAGTATTTGATCACCTACCAACCAGTAAGAATTCCGGCTCTCACAGACCTGTTAGTTTTTGTTTAAGAAGCCCTCCTGTTCTCCACTCATTACCTGTATTAACTGCACCTGTTTGAACTCGTTACCTGTATAAAAGACACCTGTCCACACACTCAATCAAACAGACTCCAATCTCTCCACAATGGCCAAGACCAGAGAGCTGTGTAAGGACATCAGGGATAAAATTGTAGACCTGCACAAGGCTGGGATGGGCTACAGGACAATAGGCATGCAGCTTGGTGAGAAGGCAACAACTGTTGGCACAATTATTAGAAAATGGAAGAAGTTCAAGATGACATTCAATCTCCCTCGGTCTGGGGCACCATGCTAGATCTCACCTCGTGGGGCATCAATGATCATGAGGAAGGTGAGGGATCAGCCCAGAACTACACGGCATGACCTGGTCAATGACCTGAAGAGAGCTGGACCACAGTCTCAAAGAAAACCATTAGTAGCCTATCACACTACGCCGTCATGGATTAAAATCCTGCAGCGCACGCAAGGTCCCCCTGCTCAAGCCAGCGCATGTCCAGGCCCATCTGAAGTTTGCCAATGACCATCTGGATTAGGGGTGGAACGGTACACAGAAGTCACGGTTCGGTTCATACCTCGGTTCAGACATCACGGTTCGGTACGAGTTCGGTACAATGGAGGGAAAAGCAAAACAAAAATGCAGAAGGCTTGTGCATGTCTCAGGCTGTACCACCAAAAGAAAAATAAATTACTTAAGCCTTGTATTTTTAAAATAAGTTTTATTAATAAAGTAAAGGCATAAAACCAGTTTATTTGTAGTGCACTGACAATAGTTTTATATAATTAGACCTTGAGATATGTTTGGTAATTGTACCTGAATTAATTGAAAATTTATTTGCTACATTTCAGATTAATATTTTTTTTTTTCCTTAAAATTTTAATTAACAGTAACTTAAACACTTTGCAGTTTGAATGATGTCCTGTATAAACAAAATGACGGAGTATGTTTTGATGTTTCCACTGTTCGATTGCGCCCGCGCCTCACACACACACACACACGCACACAAATGTAAACACTTTGCGACTTTTCGATTGTGCCTCTCTTTCTCTCTCTCTCTCTCTCTCTCTCTCTCTCTCTCACACACACACACAACATATTCCAGCATTGCAATCTTTACATCGCAGCCTGCTTCAGAGCTAAGGTGGGGCTACAGATTACAGTAGGTGTCCCTAAAGAACCCGCGTATCAAACAGTAATTCCACATTACATTAATTAATTTGCAAGCAAGTTTTATTTTTGATACCGTGTATTCTCCGTGTAAATGTATGCACCGAACTGTGACACCCGTACCGTTTCGGTTCAAAACGAATACATGTACCGTTCCACCCCTAATCTGGATGGTCCAGAGGAGGAATGGGAGAAGGTCATGTGGTCTGATGAGACAAAAATAGAGCTTTTTGGTCTAAACTCCACTCGCCGTGTTTGGGGGAAGAAGAAGGATGAGTGCAACCCCAAGAACACCATCCTAACCGTGAAGCATGGAGGTGGAAACATCATTCTTTGGGGATGCTTTTCTGCAAAGGGGACAGGACGACTGCACTGTATTGAGGGGAGGATGGATGGGGCCATGTATCGCGAGATATTGGCCAACAACCTCCTTCCCTCAGTAAGAGCATTGGGTCTTCCAGCATGACAACGACCCGAAACACACAGCCAGGGCAACTAAGGAGTGGCCCCGTAAGAAGCATCTCTAGGTCCTGGAGTGGCCTAGCCAGTCTCCAGACCTGAACCCAATAGAAAATCTTGGGAGGGAGCTGAAAGTCCGTATTGGCCTGCGACAGCCCCGAAACCTGAAAGATCTGGAGAAGGTCTGTATGGAGGAGTGGGCCAAAATCCCTGCTGCAGTGTGTGCAAACCTGGTCAAGAACTACAGGAAACGTTTGATCTCTGTAATTGCAAACAAAGGTTTCTGTACCAAATAATAAGTTCTGCTTTTCTGATGTATCAAATACTTATGTCATGCAATAAAATGCTAATTAATTACTTAAAAATCATACAATGTGATTTTCTGGATTTTTGTTTTAGATTCGTCACTCACAGTTGAAGTGTACCTATGATAAAAATGACAGACTTCTACATGCTTTGTAAGTGGGAAAACCTGCAAAATCGGCAGTGTATAAAATACTTGTTCTCTCCACTGTAAATAGAATATAATAATTATAAAAAGTGAAGAAAATAAATAGAATATAATAATTATAAAAAGTGAATAAAAATGTAATTGTGAAGTAATTCTTGTATTTGTTGTAATGCTTTTAATTTATGCTGATTTAAATGAAAATGAAATGTTTCAGTAAAAAAAGTAAAAAACAATTATTTACAATTAATACACTGTTCTCCAACCATAAGACAAAAAGTAGTCCTTTGTCTTCATACAAGTTAATGTCAAACAAAATTTTCACAGTCTCACAAACATGAAAGGTTTCTTTATAGTACCAGTATCAACAAAATATTCCAGCAAAAGTCTTTTTTTTTTCTTCATACATTCTAAACAAATACTGTAGAAAATGTTTTTTGTATTACTCTCTCAGATTTAAAAATGTATCTATGAAGAAAAATGCTTTTATCCTTCATGAACTGAGAAAGAGAAGAGAGCTGAAAGCATGAAAGTGAGCCAGCATGCAAAACCAGGACATTCAAAATAAAACGAGAACAACTAGTGCCCTTTGCAAACACATCAGAACAGTCATTCTTCATGACAGGTTTAGTAGTTTGTTGTATTCCCCAGAGATTTCCAATTAAATGTCAATCAGAAAAGCATATTTTCAGACATACAGTATTGGTATAGCACATGCTGTACTTCTTTGTTTTGTAAAAGATTTACAGTGTAGAACTTATCCACAAAAACAATCTAAGGAGCTCATTTCAAGAGTTTAATTGTGGCGACTGTAACTTCAAAAGTGTACTGTTATAATCATATACATTAATTTTACGTTTAAAGTATCTGCTTTGTTAGAATATGTATTCAGATCTTTAGTACATAAATAGTTAGGCAACATGCTTGCACATGCATCTCACCATATATTTTGTTTATCTGATCAGCAGGCCATATCATGTTTCTTGTCAGTTATTTTCATTCATTGAAAAGCTTTGGTCTAGCGTGATAAATACAGACAAGAATTAGCTTGCCTACTCAAAAACTGAGCGTACGTTTCAGCTTTCTCCTGTAGAGTCAGGAATATATTTTATTAGTAGTGCCTGTTATGGTGAACATCACTATTACTATATACTTAGAGTTAGGCATTATTTTTTTACTTGCAACTAGAGGATTCAAATGTGAAGCAATGCCCTGGCAACCACCTACAAAACACTAGAAACTTCATATAAATGCCCTGGTAACCATCTACAGCACCCTAGCAACGACGTATAAATGGCCTGGCCACCACCTGCAATAACCTAGCAACTAAATAGCTGCATCCTGGCTACCACTGGCTACACCCTAGCAACAACATTCCCAATGCCCTGTAAACCACCTGCAATACCCTAACAACTGCATGGCATTGCCCTGGCAACCACCCACAACACCAGAGTAATCACATAAAAGATACCCTTTCTTTCACCCAAAAAACTGTAGATACTGCATCAGAATGACCCGGCAACGACCTGCTACCACTTAAAGCAACCACATAGCAGTATCCTGATAACCACTGGCTACACCATAGCAACCAGATACCAATACCCTTGCAACCACCCAAAATGCCCGAACAACTATTTACCAATACCCTGGCAACCACCCGCAACACCCTAGAACCCGCATATCAATGCCTTGGCATGGTCAGACAGTTTTGCCCAAGCAAACACATAAAAATCCCACAATACTCTAACGACTGCATGCCAATTCCCTGGCAACTCCTGCAACACCATTTGAACCACATAAATACCCTTTTATTTACCATCAAAACCCTAGCAACTGCATTGTAATGACCTGGCAACCACCTGCTACAACCTATATTCTGCAACCAACATTCTGACAACCACAGGCTACACCCTCACAACCACATACCAATACCCTGTCAACCACCCAAAATGCCCTTACAGCTGTATATCAGTACCCTGACAACCACCCGTTACACCCTAACACTCACAGATAAATGCCCTGGCAACCACCCACTACACCCTAGCAATCACATTGCAAAACTCTAGAAACTACATTGCAATATCCTGTTAACTACCAACAAATCCCTAGCAACCACATAGCAATGTCCTGGAAAACACCCACTACTCCCTAGCAATTGCATAGCATCATGCTGGAAACTACAATGCAACGCTCTGGCAACAAATCACAACTGCATTTCAACACCCTGGCAATCAACCGCAACATCCTAGCAACCACATAGCAATGTTCTGGCACCAACCCACTACTCCCTTGCAATAGCGTAGCATTGTGCTGGAAATTGCATCACAATGCTCTGGCAACCCACCCCACCCTAGCAACTGCATGTCAACACTGTGCCAACCACCTGCAAAACCATAGGAACTCCAGCAATACCCTGGCAACCACCCACTACACCCTAACACTGCATTTAAATGCCCTAGCAACCATCTACAACACCCTAGCAATCACATACTGTAGAAATGTCCTGGCTACAACCAGCTACACCATAGAAACCACATTTAATTACCCTTTCATTTACCTGGACAACTGTAGCAACAGCATCATAATAACCCGGCAACCACCCGCTACATGCTATAGCAACCACATAGCAACATATTGTAAACCACCTGGAATACCCTAACAACTGCGTGGCAATGCCCTGGCAACCACCCACAACACCCTATAACTGCATATAAATGCCCTAGCAACCATCTACTGTACAACACCCTAGCAATCACATACTGTAGAAACGTCCTGCCCACCACCAGCTACACCATAGCAACCATATATAATTACCCTTTCATTCACCTGGAATACTGTAGAAACTGCATCACAATCATCCGACAACCACCCTCTACATCTTATAGCAACCACATAGCAGCATCCTGGCAAACACCCAAAATGCTCTAACCACCCATACACCCTAGAAATCACAAACCCTAGAAACTTCATATAAATGCTCCAGCAACCATCTACAACACCCTAGCAATCACATAATGTATGGCAACCACAACCTAAACCCTAGTAAACGCATGATTTTGCTCAAGCAAACATATTAAAATCTTTTCAATATGTGCTTTGTTGTGAGTAGAGATATGCCCTCAAATTGAACAATTTAATCTCTTTGGTAGCTTACATAGAAGCTTATCAATTTTGTATAAATGTAGATTTGAAAGGGTTTAATTGAGTATGTGTTTGCCTTGTGCACCATCATTATTGTTATCATCAGATCACCACCTCTTAGTTGTGTGTTTATTTGCATCTCACTTACAGCTCTGTAAATGAGCTGCTGAGCAAACAAATGGATCAAGTCTCGAATTAATTGGTTGGCATCTTTGAAATGAAATTGAGCCACCATGCCCATCCAATCAGTGCTTCAGTAGCATCACATTAAGAGATGGACATAACTATTCTGTTAAAGGTTGCCAGCTTAGAAAGAAGAACTCAATAACCAGAACCTCTGTGGAACCGCTGACACCTCTGTTCTGCTAGAGCATTCTGGGTAGGCTGGGGATTCAAACAAGAAGTCTCTAAAGTGTGTCAGTTTTTGAGAGATTTAAGTAAGTGTGTATGCGAGAGAGAGACATTGTTTGGTTCTTCACATGTCAGTATGCCTTTGTGTTAAGACTCTTGAGACTGTAGTATTTGTTTTTCTTACTTCTATGCCTTTAACTTAGCAAGCAGAAACAAAACTGTACAATATAAATAACAAACATAAAATAAGTCTCTCTTCAACACAATATTTTGAGTATTTATGTCAAAAGCAGCTGCCTGTCAGTATATGCTGCACTGTAAAAAAATTCTAACCTCCCCAACTCAATATTTTCTAGTGACTGGTCACTAGGGGTGTAACGATACGCTTATTCGTATCGAACCGTTCGGTACGAGGCTTTCGGTTCGGTTTTCGGTACGCATTACGTACCGAATGGTTCGTTGGACCATTTTTTCTGCTGACCAAAATTTCGTTATTTCAAATGAAGGCGCGTCGCGGGTGGCAAGCGCGCTCATAGAGGCTGGCGCGACCACAACATCAACTGGCAAATGCAATGTAAGGAACGAAACTGAGCTACTCTTAATGTGTTTGTGTGGACCGTTTATCAGTTTTGACCTGTGAAGCGGGACTCGCGAGCCCTATGCGCGAGCCTGATCAAGCAACACCACACAGCGCTAAGAGATCCAGACCAGTAAAGAAAGCATTTGAATTTCAAGTGCTTTTTGAATTCGCCACTGAAGTAATAACATCGCTGCGAGATCTAGTGAGAAACATGCACATTTCTCTGTTATTAACAACGCTGACGTGGAAACCAGGAAGAAACATCGTGCCATGAATGAACTGGCCGGTGTCCACAGATCAGCAACATTCACCGTGGAATGGATTTACTGTAGTAACACTAACTGCAAGGTATGGAAGTTTGTCAGGAATAGTAGGCTATAATGCTTTCAAGTAACATTACGTCTGTTTTATTTTGACATTATGAATACAATTTCTGCCCTCAAATGTTAATCTGAACTAAAATAAACCTTTGTTTATAACTAGCCTACTACAACAATATTACATTTCATTTTGTCCAAGGAGCTGTTTTGTTATATGCTCATAAGAAGAGTCAAGTATAGCTCCATTATTGCTCAGTAAAGAAATAAAAAAAAAAAATTAAAAAAAATCATACTTTATGATGTTAGTTTCATTAAATAAAAAAATAAAAAAAAATAAAAAATTCAAGGAAATTTCTCTGCCATTTATTTATTTTTGCTGTAGCCTATGGAAAACGTACCGAACCGAACCGTACCGAACCGTGACACAAGTGTATCGTATCGAACCGAACCGTGAATTTTGTGAACCGTTACACCCCTACTGGTCACATGTACATTTTTCAATTGGCCCAAGTGAAATTCTGTAAATGATCAAATAAAATTTACAGAATTTCACTTGGGCCAATTGAAAAATTTAGATGTGACCAGTTACTAGAAAATTTTGAGTTGGGGAGGTTAGACATTTTTTACAGTGTGTATGATTTATAGTACCATACCTTAAATACGCACGCAAGATACACATTCAACTGTTGCCGAGTTAATTGCTGGTTTTAAACATTTATGCACTATTAAAGTTACAAACAACGTTACAAAAGTTACGTTTTACAAAAGTTTTACAAAAGTTACAAACAACGATTGCATAAAAATAAAAGATAGCTTCAAACAAGATTCAGACACACCCTTGTTTCTCTTGTGGATGTAGACATTCTGCTCACTTCTTTGTTATTGTCCATAAAACTGAAAGCCCAACACACTCTGATTGCAATTGTAACCGTTTTACATTTTGGCGAATTGGTGGCTAATTCAAATTAATTTGTACAATCTGGCCTGAAAACACTAACTTTTGAAAACGGTTTCAAAGTGCACGTTTTTGGGAAAAAAAATTGAAAAAAAATGTGAATGTGAAATGTGGTGATGTCATGCGCATGTATATTACGTGTTCGGTCTGTAGGCGCACAATTTTTCTTTACAAAGTGACATCAGTGCATAATACAGCGTTTTTAACCGTTTGCGTTAATCCGTGTGAACGGGATAGTTGTGACATTGTTGTCATCTGTACGCGAAAAGCGCAAAGTAAAAAACTTTTCACTTTTTAGTATATCGTTGTCGTGTAAACGTAGCCTCAGTTGTGAGTTTTCGTACAAAAGCACATCTGCTTATGCCCACTAATGTTTTTGGGATGGACCTTTTTAAAAGCAGAGGCTCTGTTCTTTCTTTGGATATATTGCATGTTCAAATATTCATACAACAAAATATTCTGGGGGCCATTAAAAGTTTGTGAAAATGGTCAAAAATGCTGGCGGTGGCTGGCAACTTTTGGCGGGGAAAGAGTTAAACACACAAATGTACTTTATGTATTTAATATCACTTTATTAACCAATGTCTTTGCTGCTAACATGCAATGATCCAATTTAATAAGCAAAAAGGATTTTAGATAAACATCAGATTTGTGTTTATTTTTTTTAATTTGTATTATTGCTGTGGTAAGAGTGATGAACTTTCTTCTTCTGTGTCCTAGTCTGCGATCCACAATGGTAGCACAGCTGAAAGCTTTGTTTGACCTCTACTGTACATGTGTGAATTTGCATTTTCATTTCACTATTGTTTTAAAAGTGGTTTACATTTTTGTTATAAAAAAAAAAAAAAAACAAGCAAGTAAGCCCAGCCCAGGTGAGAAAAAATTACACAAAAGTAAATTAACACGTTACTTTCTATAAAAAGTAACTAAGTAACGCAATTAGTTATTTTTTAGGGAGTAAAGCAGTGTTGTAACACATTACTTAACATAACGTTCCCCAACAATGCTCTTTCTTTTCTAAAAGACCAAACTTTTTTGACTGGCTCTATCTACGTGCCAAAGCAGATGAAAAAGAGTCTGATCCTGTGGGTATATACAGATTTGAGTTGGAATAAGCATATCATGAGATTTGGGAGACAGTCATACACTTTATGTCCTTTGTTTGCTTTCATTATTTTCACAGTTTACTATGTACACTTGTTTCACTACCCTAGCAAACTCGTAAATTGCCCTTTCATGATGCTACATATATTGGCAAGACTTTTCGTTTGGATTTCCAAACAGGAACTGATGTCCATAAAAACTGCTTAATATATTCAATTATTTTGACTGGAAACATACAGTAAACCAAGCTTAATAGGCTACACACTGTTACTAAGGTTCAAGATTTTAAGCAAAATATAAAAAATTGAGTTCATTTAGCTCATTCTTAGAAACCCATATAGCTTTGCCAAAACATTTCATGCACAGCTTATTCGAACAATCTGTTAGTGCTATAACGCCTCGGTTACGACTGTAACCTCGGTTCCCTGAAGAGGGAACGAGCGTTGCGTCGAAAAGCTGACGCTATGGGAACGCTTTGCGTGATGACGTCTTGAAGCACATGTAAAATCAGTCCAATGGTGTGGCGGAACGTCAGAGGCGGGTGACGTCACGTACCAGGAAGCTATAAAAGCCGGCCTGAAACAGAAAACGAAAGCTTCGTAAAGTCTGAAGTCGCGCTGACAGGCATGAAGGAGATATGGCAAGGCGACGCAACGCTCGTTCCCTCTTCAGGGAACCGAGGTTACAGTCGTAACCGAGGCGTTCCCTTTCAAGGGAACTCCCGTTGCGTCGAAAAGCTGACGCTATGGGAACGTCTATACCAACGCCTCCATAGCTACAAATGTCTGTCCTGTGTGTAATCATGTGAGCAGCACTAAGAAGACAAAACATGAGACCCTAGAGTAGAGTCTAAATCCAGAGAGTAGAACCTGACGAAGGTGTGCGGTGAGGACCAGCCTGCCGCATCACAGACGTCCTGTAACGATACTCCTGATATAAGGGCCTTAGAGGCCGCCATACTCCTAGTAGAGAGCGACCGGACAGCCAAAGGAGAAGGCTGTCCAGCCGCCTCATAAGCCAGTGAGATAGTCTCAACCACCCACTTGCTCATCCTTTGCTTAGACACTGGACCTCCCTTGTTAGGGGAGCAAAAGTCACTTTTACGCCACAGGGCAGCTCTGTGGACATACGCGTCTAACGCCCGAACAGGGCAAAGCAAATTATTCGCCTCCTGGTCCGATTTCGAAAGGGAGGAGGACCTCCAAGTGCCACGAAGGAAACGAGATACCAAGGGGTCTTTCCCCACAGACATTCCACCCAAAGGACTGTGGTAAGCACCTATGGCCGCCACATAGACCTTTAAAGTGGACGGGGTCAGACCTGCAGTGAACCGTTCCTGCAGGAACTCCAGCACTGTACCAATTGGGCAGTGGACTGGGTCCAACCGACGGTCACTACACCAAGAAGTGAATACTCTCCACTTCAGGGCATAAAGTTTCCTCGTGGAGGGAGCTCTGGACTGTAGAATGGTCTCAACAACCTCGGTTGAGAGACCTGACTCTATGAGCTGGGCCCCCTCAGAGGCCAAGCCCACAGGTTCCACAGTTCTGGCCGAGGGTGAAATATCGAGCCCTCTGCCTGGGACAGAAGGTCCCTCCTGACGGGTAACTCCAGAGGATGCCCGTCGAGGAGGGACACAAGATCGGGAAACCCGGTCCCTGCGAACTCTTTCCAGAACTCCCGGGAGCAGAGCAACTGGGGGAAAGGCGTACAGACGTAGCCTCGGCCACGTCTGTACCATAGCATCCAGTCCCAGAGGAGCTGGATGCGTGAAGGAGAACCAAAGTGGACAGTGAGACGTCTCTCGAGACGCAAACAGATCCACTTATAATTTCCATATCAGCTCCACCACCTCGGGGGTGGAGCCACCATTCCCCGGGCCTCGGCCCCTGTCTCGACAGAGTGTCTGCTCCTATATTCTGGACCCCGGGGATGTAGGCTGCCTTGAGTGACAGCAACTTCCCCTGGGACCACAAGAGGATATGGCATGCCAGCGCAAACCCCCTTGATATAGGCGACTACCGACGTGTTGTCCGTATGTACTACACATGGTGTCCCCTGAGACCTGTGATAAAGCTCCTCAGAGCCCGGAAGACAGCTAACATCTCTAGGCTATAGAATGCCAGGAACGATGATGGTCTTCCCACAGACCTTGAGATGAGCGACCCTCAGGATCGCTCCCCAACCCGTGAGGGAAGCATCCGTCGTTAGCAGTTTGCGACGACAAGGAGCTCCCAGCACTGGGCCCTGGGACAGGAACCAAGGTTTCTTCCACATAACCAAGGCACGTAGGCATCACCGCGTGACCTTGATTGTGCGAAATGGGTTGCCCCTCGGGGAAAAACCCTCTGGTCCTGAGCCACCACTGCAGGGGCCTCATGTGCAGCAGTCCAAAAGGTATCCCGTTGGAAGCTGCTGCCATGAGACCCAACAGTCTCTGGAACTGTTTGACAGTGAGTAGCTGGCCTAGCTTTACACTTCTCACAGCTGCCAGGATGGAATCGAAGCGTGGCGATGACAGGCGCGCCTGCATCGACACTGAATCCCAAACCACGCCTAAAAAAGTGGTCCTCTAAAATGGAGAAAGCACACTCTTCTTGGCATTCAGCCGTAACCCCAACTCTTTCATATGGGCGAGAACAACATCTCGATGTTGAACCGCCATCTAATGCGACTGAGCTAAAATCAACCAATCGTCGATGTAGTTCGTGATGCGAATACCCCGGAGGCGCAGAGGCGCCAGAGCTGCATCCACGCATTTGGTGAAAGTGCGGGGTGATAAAGCCAGGCCGAATGGAAGAACTCGATATTGGTATGCTTTGCCCCCGAAAGCAAACCTCAGGAACTTCCAATGACACGGACGGATGGAAATATGCGTCCTTGAGGTCTATCGTGACAAACCAGTCCTCGGACCTGATCTGTGGCACGATTTGTCTCAAGGTTAACATTTTGAACTTGAGCTGCATGTACTCGTACAGAACTCGAAGATCTAAAATGGGACGCAATCCCCCGTCCTTTTTTGGAACTATGAAGTACCGGTTGTAAAACCCGGTTTCCCTGTTGGAGGGGGGTACATATTCTATGGCCCCTTTCTCTAACAGAGTGTTTACTTCCTGTTCCATAACCAGAACCTGCTCGGGGCCCACCACTGTGGGCAGGACCCCCATAAACCGCGGTGGGCGTTAATAGAATTGTATCTAATACCCTTTTTCCACGGTCTGCAGGACCCAACGAGAAACATTTGACAGTAGCTTCCACGCTGTCAAAGATTCTACTAGAGGTACCAGTCTCTCTCGAGACTGGTTTCTGGATTTTGTTGCTGTTGAGTAGTCGGTTCGTCGCCCTGTAACGGCGCACCGGCAGGGAACGACCAAACAGACTGCTCCAGCACCCTCCTCAGAGGGGGCGGGCATCCCGAGGCCACTACGTTTCCGGGTGGACCTTGAGATATGTGCTCGCCGGAGACCGCTGCGCCCTGTAACACCGGAGGCGGCAGGGTTGGCAGAACGGTCCCCTGAGGGCACCGAAGAGAGACGGCATCGTATTTTTCTCCTGCTGTTGAGTAGTCGGTTCGTCGCCCTGTAACGGCGCACCGGCAGGGAACGACCAAACAGAATGCTCTAGCACCCTCCTCAGAGGGGGCGGGCATCCCGAGGCCACTACGTTTCCGGGTGGACCTTGAGATATGTGCTCGCCGGAGACCGCTGCGCCCTGTAACACCAGAGGTGGCAGGGTTGGCAGAACGGTCCCCTGAGGGCACCGAAGAGAGACGGGCACCGTAAAAAGAGGTGTTAACCGCTCTGCTTCGGGGGGACTACCCTCATTTGTCCTGAGCCCTCAGACATCAGGACTTTTTCCCAGCAGCCTTCTTGGCGGTAATAACGGTCCGCAGATCCGTTTTACCCCTCGAAGACTGCTGGGTTTGAGAGCGCCCTCCGTGTCCCCGAGATTTTTGTGGGGGAGCACGAGAGGACACACTCTGTTTTTGAGTGGCACGATGTTCAGCGCTCTTTTTAGAGGAGTGAGGCTGCTCCCGCTCAGCAGCCTCAATGAAAGAACGGCGGGGGAGAAGTTTTTGTAATGCAGCTGCCTGTTTAGCAGCTTCCTGAGATTTAGCTACCGCACTGCCAAATAACAAGGACAGATTCAACACAGAGCGCAACTGAAGACTCAGAAAGCTTTCGTTTTCTGTTTCGGGCCGGCTTTTATAGCTTCCTGGTACGTGACGTCACCCGCCTCTGACGTTCCGCCACATCATTGGACTGATTTTACATGTGCTTCAAGACGTCATCACGCAAAGCGTTCCCATAGCGTCAGCTTTTCGACGCAACGGGAGTTCCCTTGAAAGGGAACATATATACTGTACCTGTTTCAAACTTTTTTGTTTGCCGTATTTCACACATTATTTGCTTGTTTTACTGTTTTAACTTTTAAATGTAAGAACCAGCTCTCAAGGATACACATGGACTTTTTCCAAAACATAAAGTGATTTTACCCTAAAGTCACTGATGTTTGTTTCTACACAAAATACATTAAAACATTTATGTTTGGTGATCTGTTCAGCTGATCTGTTATGCATGCCTCTGGATCACACAGAAACCTTGTTTAAATGTTAAATGTTTAAGTGTTTAAAAAGCTTACTTTTAAATGAGCAAGCATTCAACATTACCCGCATTACACCTTGAAACTATGGAGAGAGAGATTTGGTTCTCACAGCTGAGCTCCAGATGTCTTTCTGTTGTATTTTTGGACTTTGTTTGTATATGTTCAAGTGCCGTGCAACGTTACTGTGATAATTTATAATGTAGTGAATTGCAATATGTTCACAAATGGAGGTAACAGTAAGTTACTAGAACATTCTGTCCAGCTATGTATGGCTCTTTTAACAGTAGGTACTGTATTACCTTTCCAGGACCGGTAAAAGGAAGGAAGGAAGGTATGTCATGGGATTTTAGACATGGCCTGGAGATTTATATTGTCCAGAAAATTATTCTGGAACACAGTTTGGACATGAGTCAGATGGAAGAATTGTTCTCTATCATATTTTTTCTTGTATATTGCACCCATGATGCAAACCTGTGGAAACGGTGAGGTTATTTGCCTTAAAAACACATCTTTGTCCACAACCTGTTTGTTTTTTTTTTTGTTTTTTTTGTACCAATACATGTTTACCGGTGCTCCTGGCCTGCCTGACATCAGTCAGATATTGGTAGGCATGGCGGTGCATGTAGTGAGTGAAGTTACTGCTGACAGGGTCTAACCTCTCCACTTCACCTGCAGAGTCAACAAGCCCACGATACTGATTAAGTTACTAGCATGGATTTGCCAAGCTGCCCTTCTGTGCTGATTCCTGCAAAATGCAAACAAACTTCAGCCCTCACAGACTCCGGTCCCTTTGTTCCCAGAGAGCTCAGGGACGCTCAGTACATACTGCATTATTAACTGTGGTAGAACAGCAAAATATAAACAAAGTTTATCATAGAGCTCATGTACACGCTATGCAGGCTAATTAAATGTATTGTCTGTGGAAATTGTTTCTCCTGTCTGTTTAATGCCCAGAGACAACTTCAATTTAGTCATAGTTTGACTTTGTGAAGAGTGGAAACACTGTGGCTCACTGTGGTGCTTTCTAAGCATTGGTCTCTGTGTTAGAGCGTTCTGATATGTTGTTAATTTGGGGCAGAGCTAATCCAGAACTACTTTGTCTGACCAGTGGACCATAATAATAATAATAACAACAACAACAACAACGGCTAATGCATAATTTTTTTTGAAACGTGTGAATTCTCCCAGCCCCATATGTGAATATTCAACCGTCAGACAGTAGGCCCTACATGTAATGTATTTCAATCAAAACTATGTTTAAAGTGAAAATTAACAATACATGATTTTTTGTTATTTCTATAAAATTCAATTATGAATAAGAGTTATATATAACTATCAAATATAATGTGTATACTAATAAATAAATAAATAAATAAATCCACAATATCGATAATAAACTTTTGAGTATTTTTTAATACTTAGCTTACATCTAGATGATCAGGTTATTATTATTATGATCATCATTATTAGTAGTAGTAGTAGTATACATATTATTTGAACAAATACCATAAAACCAATATATTTTTCATCCATCTAGTTCTGCTGTGCAGCCCCTAACTTGACAATTAAATAAAACTATAATGTTGTTTGTTGTAAATTAATTGGTTTAAATTAAAACAAAAATATTTAATTGTTAATCTTATTAATTTATTTATTTAGACATTAATTTTGATGACACATCTGTAATCATAAAACAGAAAAAAAAGAGAAAAAAAAGGAAAACAGAAAAAAAAAATACATATATATATATATATATATATATATATATATATATATATATATATATATATATATATATATATATATATATATATATTATGGAGCCCTAAATTAAATGGTAGCTTATTCAAGTTATGTTTCCATTCATTCTTGAGGTCTAACAAACATGTGGAAGGCATTTTCTTCGCCATTAATGGTATAAAATGAATAATCAATGTTGATACATTTTTGGCCATATTGCCCAGTCCTACCAACCATCATCATTTTCTTCAGAAAATGAAAAATCCTATTGGTTTCACTTTAGATTAGGGTCCAATTCTCACTATTAACTAACTACTATCTACAACTTTTGCCTCAATAAACTCCTAATTACTGCTTATTAATAGTTAGTAAGGTAGTTATTAAGTTTAGGTATTGGGATGTAGAATATGGTCATGCAGAATAAGGCATAAATATGTGCTTTATACGTACGAACAAACAGCCAATATCCTAGTAATATGCATGCTAAGCAACTAGTTAATTGTGAGAATTGGACCCTAAACTAAAGTATTACATAATACAGTGTTATTTAACCTCAATGACCACGACGCTGTTAAATGAATACAGTTGTATGAGTGTTATGTATGGCGATCGCACTTGACAATGTGACATGCAGACATGTGTTCAATAGTTTAGACAGATTTTGAAACATCTGCATGGACCAATATTCACGTTCCAGATTTTCTTCTGGAACTCTTATGTGTCGAGTCAGAGAATATGTTTCCTCTTTGTGGATTACAATTGTATTAAGTTGACATGGTCTGATCAGAATCCCTCCAGGGTTGTATTTTTCCAGGCTACGCTGCACAAATAAAAGCAGTCAGGAAACCTCTAAATGGAGTCCCTGGGCGAGGGAGAGCGCAGAGAATAACAAAACAGATAGCGGCTTTTTAGCTTAGACCTTGATAAACCCCAAAAGACCTTAAACAGGAGAATATTTGTTTCTGGTGATTTATGAGGATTTTGACCTGTTGTGGCTCTTAACTCTGACAACAAAGGGAAAAGGATATATTTGTTTTTAGCCGCTTTAAAGGATAAACCGAGCTAGCTAAAAGCCACCTATTTTCATGCATGTCTGAGTACAATAGTTAGTGTCCATCAGTGAATGGAGATCCGGTCTCCAGACTGTGTTGTTCGGATCTATGAGTGACACAAGACAAATGCCGCTCTTGTTAAAGGAATGTTGAGCTCGGCTTTTAACTTAAAGGTGAGTTAAACAATAGAAGAAGGGGTCAAAGGTCGCTGTGTATCTTGTTACGCCTTTTGTTGTCTTTATTTCTGTTTTGACTGGCTTTGATTATCTCTTTATCCTTCCCTTCATTTCATGTGCCTGTTTTATGATTTTTTTAATTACTGTTGTAGGAAATACCTATAATGTCTATCAAACTTTGTAAGTCGGAGGTGATAAAAACCTATTTGAATGTATTTTTCCTTGCTGCAGAAAGATTTTTGGCTTCATCTCTGCTGTTCTTTATTACGATAAACACAAGCCGTAGGAGGCGATGGCAGAGCGGGGCACGCTGCCAGAGGACAGGCATGTGTGTTAACATGCCATGTTAAACACAGCAAACAGACTCTAGACCTCCTTGTTCCCTTCTTACTAAGCTCTGCATGTCCTAACACACCTTTGCACTAAGATCAAGGGCTAATGCTATGCATGTGTGCTAGCAGGCTTATAGCTGGATTTGTATGTATACTAATTGTTTTCCACTAAGAGTATTACTAGTCCCATGCCACCACACTTTTGACCTCTAGCATGAAGTCTTGTCCACATTGCAGCCACTTAAACAGAACTGACTGACATGTCAAGCGCTAGATGATAGTTTATAGGTTATCTGAAATAGCTACAAAGTTTTATATTTAAAAAACGCCATAACATACAGATAGATAGATAGATAGATAGATAGATAGATAGATAGATAGATAGATAGATAGATAGATAGATAGATAGATAGATAGATAGATAGATAGATAGATAGATAGATAGATAGATAGATAGATAGATAGATAGATAGATAGACGGATACAGTAGATAGATTGGTCGACCGATTGGTTGATCGATAATTGATATTGGATTTAATTCAATGTGTTATTTTCAGTTTCTTTGTAATTATTTGCTAAATTTATGGTAACACTTTATTTCGCTAGTCCACTTCTAGACATTATACTAACTATAAGTAACTATGCAACTGCATGTCAACTACCAGTCGTTAAAATATTAGTAGACTGTCTGTTTAATATTTTCTAACACTTTATTTTGATGGTTCCCAAACAGACATTCTACTGACTATAAGTAACTTATATAGTTCTACTATCCTCAACCCTAACCCTAACCAGTCTACTGATAAGCTCATAAAAGTTAGTTGACATGTAGTTAGTTATGTAAGTGGATGATTGAAATAAAGTGTAACCAAATTGACTTGTAATTTCTGAATGGAAATTGTTTCAAAGTAAATCCTTCATCATTTCTTTTTTTTCATTTTTCTTTTTTTTTTCTTCACATTTGAAGGCAAATATCATCAATATTGTCCAGTCTTGAAGCTCGGTCACTGACCTGAACAATTAACTTATTCCTCACAGAACTATTAACTATCTTCAGATGAGCTATATGAAGGACATAACATGGAAAAAATACTGTTATCAGGTCTTTTGATGATGTGCTCTTTCAAAGCACTGAATCCAATCAAAACCACAGCACTTTTAAAGAAAGATTTCAGGTAGAACTGTCCGATGGACGTCGAACAATCTTTGATCCAATTGTGCTGATTTGCACCATTAGCCTGTAATATATTATCTGAGGTATATGGCGGCTCTTGTCTGTTTGAAAGGAAGACTAAATCAGCCTCTCTTTTCCTCCTGCTCTCCATTTTGACAACTGACAAAACTCATCTTCTACGGGGAATTGAAATAGAGGGTCCTGTTCTGTTCTGGCAGTTCTTTCAGGAGTCCCATCAATCAGACCTACTATTGTGCTAGACAAAGAGACCTTTTCTGTATTGAATTCAACGGAGGCTCCTTAAAATTGATAAAATACAGATACTGAACCTTTGATATACAGAGAGGTCAACGTAATCTCTGTACTATGATGGAAGCCAAGGGGAGTCTGTGTGCAGTAGAGCGGAATATCAAACCAATGGCTTTCTTAACATATGTTGATGTGAATGATAGTAAACATAATGCATATTATGTATTTCATTGTGTTTGTGTGTGTGTGTGTGTGTGTGTGTAGTAATGAAACTCTGATGGATATAATGTATGTTTCACAATCAGAATTAGCCTTAAGCAATGCTTTAAGAAACAATATTGAAGAAACATCACTATCAGACCACAGAGTGCCAAGAATTCAAAATTACAAGCACCCAGACGTCTTTAATCATATTATGTCGTGATGCAAAAGATACTCTCTCCTCCGTGGTTGATTACATCAACTCAAAATCTACGTTCTTACAGAGCCAATGAAAATATTGGCAAGATACACCTAGAGCAATGTTATATTTTATCATGGCTCATATCAACCTCATATAATCAGCCTATTAAACAGGCAATTTCTTATCACAGTTTTCTAGCGTAATCAAAGAATGATGCTTTAGGGGAGATTTTGATATACCCATACTGTAAGTCGCCAAATACACCAGTGATATGGAGTTCATCAAGTGGCTGTATTGTTGGTCACAGTGGGCGTTCCTATACTGCTGCAGCTGCACAACTGGCAATAACTTTTATTTAAATGATTAAAAATGGCAAATATTGCTGGTTAAATGTCATAATTTTTTTGAGCAATCATTTTTATTGCTACTAAAAATTAACTGCCTCGAATGGAAAGTATATTACTTGTATAATGGATGTCAATGCATGAATCATACTCTCTAAGAATGCAGATGAATGCATTTTGGTTTTACTCAGTATGTGCAAGCTTTTGTTGCAATAGTATTTTAGGACTTCCGATTCCATTGGCCCAAATTTAGTGGGTTTTTGGTTAAATGCCTGAAATAAGGTCTGTGGTTATAACACAAGCTCACAATACTCTCACCTAAAGTTGTTTCAAACCTGTATGAATTTCTTAGGAAGTCAATGGGGTACATCAACTCTTCAAACAATTCTTAAAAATATCTTCCTTTGTCTTCAGCAGAAGAAAGAAATGCATGAAACAACTTGAGGGTCAGTAAATTATGACAGTATTTTCTTTTTGAAGAGAACTATTCCTTTTAAGATCATCACACCAAAGAGGTAAACTCATGTAGGTAACACTTTATTTTAAGGTGATGTAGTTACACATTACTATATGTACATACTTAATTAATAACAGTAAATGATGCATAATTACCTACTACCTACTACCCTAACCATAACTCTATAGTAAGTACATGTAGTCAATTAATATTACTCAGTACTTATTTGAGTAAGTACAATGTAACTATGTCACCTTAAAATAAAGTGTAACCCTCATGTACTCACTAAACTCTTGTTGGTCACAGAGGTTATTTTCTGTAGCAATCCAAAAGGAAGTGAAAAAAACCTCTTAGGTTTTTTGTTGAGGGAACAAGGGTGATGCTAACTTCCGTGTTGGTCTACAAAAATACATCATCACTGCAGCGCTCTAGGCAATTGCAAAAATCAAGAATACCCATATAATCGTTTTGAATATGGATACCCTGCCTTGTGAAAAAAACTACTTTGTGTCTGTTCCTCTGTGGAACACAAAGTAAGAAATATCTGTTCCACAGAAGAAAGAGGCTTGGAATGGCATGAGGGTGAAAAAATGATGGCAGAATTTTCCTGTTTGGGTGAACATCCTTTTCATTTCTTCTTATTGCTGATTTGGATAAATGTAATCTTTCCCTAAATTTGTTGCATCTCCGGATATCCCCACATCGCATTGCCAAAGGTTGCTGACGCTCATGCCATCTGAAATCTCTGATTTATAATGAATGACTTGGTCACTTTGTTGCAACAAATCATTGTATATGTGTGAAGAATTGTAATAAGTGCACATAAAGTGGGCTGCTTTTAATTAAGTTACTTTCCTCCGTAATCTTTAGCACTGCCTTTTCTCATTCCCAGCCGTTAAACATATAAAGCTAAAGACACTGCTTCCAATTATGGCTGCCCGATTATTCTACCACTGTGGAGTAGATTTATTTCATTATTTTAGGGGAGAACAGAACCGGCACTGCAGCCCAATATTACAGCTTTACGTTGGCTTTTGGTGACGTGCCACCAACCACAGAGCAGGAGAAAGCAGATAGAGGTGCTTGGCTCGAAGGTGCCATTGATCGATGAGGAGCCTGGAGTTTTGGAAACACGTGACAGCTTTCGAACCCTGTCTGGTGAAGCTTGAAAAGAAATCAGAAGAGAGGCACTGTGTAAGTCTTAATTTGCTGACAGTGTCAGATGCTGACCGAGGGCGCTACTTTGCATTTGATGGATGATAAACAACGGGCATGTATTGCTTACGATTCCTTGGACTCACTTACATGTTCCCAACTGCTCCGTCTTAAAGATCCCAAAAAGGCACAGAACACAGCCGAGTCTAATTACTTTTTGTGCTGAAAATGAGAAAAAACAGTAAGAGTTTGTCAGCATGGGCTGCAATAGCAAGTGATCCATGCAGAGACGGGTGTTTATTTTTGCAGGTAGCAAGTGTGCAGTTTGATTAATTGTATTTAGAATGAGGCTTGTATGATTAAAATGTGCTTGGGGACCGAGGGCATAATATTTTGTTTTCATCCCAGAACAGTGACTCTAAGCGCTCAGCTGGTTGTCATTAGCTACAGAGATCTGATGTGGTTTCGGCAGTAAGGAGATGCCGCCATGGACTCCTAATATTGTTTGTCGTAGCCACATCTGTTCATGGAAGAGCTTGGACCCCTATCTGTGCATTTTGGAGCTCACAGCAGCACATTTGCAAGGTACTCCTAAAGGGAACAACAGCTGTACAATACTTGAGGTTTTAAACCCAGAACCATCTGCTCTTGTTTTTAAGATCTGCATCACACCAATCAAACTGCTCAGTTTTCCTGCACTTTCTCAGGAAGGAGGAAATACATGTCATTGCCTTTCCTCTATCCATTGTTTGGACAAATAGGAAGTCCCGCTCCACTCCATTTTAAGTTATGTTATTGTCATTTTTATTAGTTTTAATAAAACTTTTTTTTTTTTTTATCTAATTAATTACACGATGTGGAGATTAAATCACACATCAAATTTGGCGGAGAAGTTACCCCCAATATATCATTTAAAGTCATGATTGTGTTAAATAATAAAAGCATCAAATATAAATGACAAAAAGTAGCTTTAGAAAGAAATATTAGATTTGATTCAACATAGATTTTACTACACATAAACTTTTAGGCTACAACGGCCACGAGGGTGTGTAAATGATCACAATCATTTGTGTAAAATACGTAGATGATCTTTTTTTTATTTATGTTTTATTTTTTTTATTACCCTGATATACTCTAAATAAGAAACAAGTGCCAGTAGGTGGCGGTAAATGTCTTAATGAGTAAGTCATTGAGTCATTCATTCATTTGATTTGTTCAAATGGTTGATTCATTCAAGAATTCAGTAAATGGCTCTCTTTATGAATGGGCCATTGAATCATTGGTTCACCCGATTCGTTCAAAACGCTAATTCATTTAGAAACACTGCTGTGTGTTGCTTGGAGATGCACAAAAGTTCTGCTGTGGCTTTAAATGCTTTAAAAACAGACAATATTGTGTCTAAAATATAACAATATTATCCTAACTGAATCAGTAGCCTATCACATTTGCACTCGAGCTAATTGGGACAAAAACAACACTCGTGTGATATTGCACTCGTTGTTCGTGTGATATTGCTTAACTATATTGTGATGTAAATATGAGACAAAACTCATAGAGGGGCATTTTTGCCCTAACATCTTGAAATTAAGGTGCATATAACTGCATTATATAGGCTACAACACACAGTGAGTTGCTGCCCTGCTTCATGTTCCTCACCAATCAACTAGATAGAATAATCTAAAAAGATTTGTATATTTCACTATGTTTTGAATCTTTTTCAACTTGTACTTGCAGCACCCCGATGCATAATAATTGGGGTGGTAATGGTTGATAATGTTTACTCTTGACAGTTGCCGGAAGGAAAGCGCTTTCATCAAGCCTTATTAGGATTTGTGTCTCCATTTTTATAGTTCAGTAATTACGCACAACATCATCAAAGCCTCAGCGATGAGAGACAAGACAACCAGGTTCCATCTCATTATTGGCAGGCAAAGGCGTCTCTCAATCCTCACTTGGTACTTTAAGTACCTTTACAGCACACTCTAGATTCCAGCCCATCAAAATTCTACCCAAGTACCTCGAAGGCAGAACATTCTAGCTCACCTTGCGTTTTCAGTTAGAACAAGCTGCCCATTGCCTTATTATGGGAACTGGCTTTCTTGTTCTAGCTAGCGAAATTTCAGTGTAATGGAAGGTTTCAGGCAGGCAGCGAACATGGAGCCTACTGGGTGTCTGCTTTTATCAACTCCATCTGTCTATAACAGCTTTGTCAGCACCACAGGGCCAGAGTCAGGGATGACATTTCAGCTATAGTGCAGTGGCTATAAAAACACAAAAACGCTGAGATCTTAGCCAAACATGAGTAATGTGTTTATTCATTCATTGACATGCCTCATTTAAGAGGAATTATTGTAGCACACGCATACATGATAATGACAATGAGGTTTAGGACAGTTAAAATCCATACACCGCCAAATGGAAATGAGGATTTACACTTCGGCGTCAGGTAACTAGCTCAGTGTAGAGTATGCATTCATCACTCAGGGCTGTAAACAACCTTCTGAGCAGTGCTCGTGACCTTTAAAAGAATGTACCTCATTTCACATTCAGCATCTGCCACAATCTACAGCACATCAAACATCAAGAGCCCCGTCGACAACAGAAGAAGGTCTGTAAGCTTGAGAGTGACATGACGTGTGCTTTTTTTTTTTCTCTATTAAGATCAAAAGCTTGAGTGTCTACTGTCATGTCAAGTGTGTTGTTTCTGTTTATTTCTTGATTTTGATGATTGTAGTGGTGGGAATTTGAGAGTGACTGAAATATAAAGGCCTGATGCACACATGCCAGACTGAAAATTTAAAGGAACCAGTCCAATGCACACATTTATTTATTGTTTTTTGAAGCTTATGTGACAAGATAAACAAATGTATTCTAGAACGTCACACAAATGGTACAGACAAATGGTTAGTGTTGTGCTACACTGTAAAAAAAAAAGAAGAAAAAAAAAGATTTTGTGCAAAGATGTCTCTGGGCCAGTAACTTTAAAGAAACATTGTTGTACCTTATCTACTCCAAAACAGAGCTTATTAACACCTGTCCCTTGGAGTAATATAACTCTTAAGGTGCTATGGCTTCAGGATTAATGAATTATAGTGCTCTTTTTTTTGTCTGGATCTTTAAATTTAGAAATCAAAATAGATAGATACAAAATACAAATAAAAGAAAATACAAAATGCAATTCCCACAGAGACAATATGTCATAATATGTTTTTATTTTCAAAATTAAAATTGATATTTTGGGGGCAGACGTCAAAAACAGTCCTGTTATTTCTAAGACAAATGTCTTGTTAAAAGGACTGGACAACTGTATAAAGTTTAATTTATACAGATTTAAATGCATTTATTTATTTATTTTTCAAACATTAAATCAGTGGAGAATTGTACACACACACACACACACACACACACACACACACACACACACACACACACACACACACACACACACACACACACACACACACACACACACACACACACACACACACACACACACATTATTTAAAAATTACATTTAAATATTATGTTTTTATATTATAGAATTATAGCTATAACCATTGCTGCAAGTATTTTACTGTGGAATTATAGTACATCTGTTAAACATAAAATGGTATTGGTAATGTTGAATTACGTTAAACAGCTGGAATCATTGCTGCCAGTATTTTACTGTGAAATTACAGCACAGCTGTAAAATGGAATAATGGTGTTGAAACCGTAAAAGTACAGTAAATGGCTGGAACCACAGCTGGCAGTATTTTAGTGTAAATTTACGAATACATTTTAAGGAAAATATGTTTGTTTGTTTGTTTGTTTGTTTGTTTGTTTGTTTTTTCACATGTGACATTTAGCATTCCATTAAATATAAACTTGAAACATAAAATACAAAAATATAAAAAAAGTTTGTCATATCAAACCAACATAAAGCATAAGACATAAACCACATTTTCCAAGCTGTGTTTTTCACATAAAATCATTCTGCAGAATCTTCCCCAAAAACAGCACAGAAAATATTGGGGGAAAGTACATTCAATCTGATAATAATGCAAATGATAGTTGAATACGCTGTTAGATGTCTTTGGCTAGCAACAAACCAGCTACCATTTAGTCATACCAGTTTAAGGCGGTAATGAAAACAAAATAGCTCACTGATACCAGCTAATAACCAGCTTGAACCACGTGCTACCATTTCCCAAAGCATATCCACCAGCTTAGGATGGATGGATCCAGCAGGGTTTTAAGTTGCACGAACCCCATTTGGGTAATTAATTTGCCAGATTATATTAATTTACCCTCCCAGAACATATCCCATTCTATTACCCCCAACACGCTTCACCTCAGGTCACCCCATTCACCCATCATCCCCAGCTGATGTGACTGTGACATCCAAAATGGCTGCTATTCAAATCTGGCTGCATCCCAAATCTGCAGTGGTGACAAAGTAAATATCTTGTAGCTGCCAAGCAAGCATTACGCTGGTTACATGGTTAGACTTTCAAATCTAAAGAGATGCCAACCCCCACCTCTCATTCTCTATTTCAGTCTCTTGTCCTTCTCTAGCCTGGGTTTTTTCTCTCCCCTCTCACAATTGGTTATAAGCCCGGCAGGCTGGCAAAGTGATCATGATTAAATGTGAGACACAAGCCGCCCTGCCAAAGAAAAGAGTGAGGGAGGGGGATTGGGGAAGGGGATAGTTGGGGTTAGAGAGACTTGAGTTTGGAATTTCTTCGCTGTTTGTCACACATGCAGAGAAAACTGAAAACAGATGGGGATGAGGAAAGAGAGAGTGAAAGAGGGAGAAAAAAGAAAACAAATGCTGCCAAGTTTCGAGGTTCTCTCCGAGCAGGCCTGACATACAGGCACATCAGGCAGAACAAGATCTTGAAATAATACGGTGGTCATTGTTTTCCTTCATAGTTTTTCTAAAAAGGTTTAAGAATCCTTCTTTGTGTTTCATAAGCAAGCCTAACTTCTCAATTCTTCCGGAGTACCGCTCTCAAGAGATTTGTCCCTAGAAAATCCAATAGTGGTCCTTGGCTAAGTTTAATTTGCAGAGAGTTTGATAAAACTTCTCCAGCCGTGAATGTTTCTCATTTTAAGATGTTTTGGTTCATCTGTTCTCTCTGAGGAAAACATACCGAATGCCTGTAGATATGCAGAACAATGCTCTTTACCCCCTCGGAGGGAAAATGGAAAAGAAAGTCCTCTTTTGCAATATTGCTGACTTAGAAGTAAACTATATGATTCATATCCACAGATACATCTTTCAGTTAAAATGATAGTGGGTTCATTGAATGTACTTTTTGTCTTGTGTTTTAATATGAAAGGGATAGTTCATCCAAAAGTGAGAATTCTGCCATCATTCCAAAACCTGTATAACCTTATTTCTTCCATGAAACATAAACGGAGACATTTTCATCATAGGGTCATTGGAAAAATGTACAGCAACCAAAGTAATAAAATGTTGCCACATTCATGTTCATCTGTTTCACATAAAACTGAACACGCTTTTAACGCCACTCACTGGACTTTTCACTTTGAAACATGCAAGAAGCAATATAATATCATTTTGTGTAAATGCCGCTATAGGCACATTTTTACAACAAGGACTCTTGGTTTGAATGTTGCAAGAAGTAACATAATATAATTTTGCAGAAATGTCGCCACATGCAAGTTTATCCAATAAGCCTGGTAAGATGTTATTTTCCATACATGCAAAGAATATCTGTGAAGCTAAAAAAAACAAAAACAAACATAAAAGTAGTTTTCTGAATCAGTTTAGTTTGAGCAACAGATGAAATATATTAGCTCTACAAACCTTTTTATCTTAAAAATGAAGACAGTCATCAAAATAAAAATACTTACATTTTACATCTAAAATGTACACCTAAATTAAATCTGTATAGGCTACTCTGGGCATTCATTGCTTATATTTTTTTAATTCTTTATTTACTATTATTTTAAATAAATGCTGTATACTTGGAAAATACATGGAATTTAACCTGTCCTCATCACATATATATATATATATTTTTTTTTATTATTATTATTTAACAATGATGAGGTCTCTGCGGTCACATATTTAACATGTCAACTCCATCTTCCTAGTATGATCATTTCTCTTTGTAGTTGTGGGATAAATCTTGCCATTTTTGTTATGTTTATTAAAGCAGCTACAACTGAGGGGGAAAATGTTCCACTGTTAAACACATGGTTTAAATATAAAATAAATATACACTTGTATCAACTCCGACAGATGTCAACTCCGTCAGGTTTTATGTCTGACAAAGTTGACACAAAGTTTTATGCTCACAAAAATTATTTGTATAGTGATATAATTTTTTTTCATTTGTGGAATTAATGTAATTTCATGTATATTTGATGTAATGAACTTCTTCATTGAGACCGAACATGTCCGACGCCAGCTGCCCACTGCTTAAGTCATGCAGTTCAGGCACAAATAAAATGTATGTCATTAATTAGGTTTAAATATATCTTATAGTTAATTTATGGACACGATTTACATATGTTTCCCCTGCATGCCATGTGCAAAACTCTGTAGAGGTGGAAACAACTTACATACTAATCAGAAAAATAAAAGTACACCTTTCCTCACCAAGCTGCATGATTTAATGAATCATTCAGGTCAATTGCATAAAAAGTTACACGTTAAAGTTTTGTCAAAGACAAATAATTTCTTTTTCTTGATTTGTTGTCTTGTCAGTTGTTTGAAATTTTTTTTTTTGCCTTTTTCAACTCCGTCAGAATTTGTCAACTCCGTCAGTATTTAACAAATGAAGGTTTTTGTTCATTTCAAAATAAATGTTTTATTAATTTTTAAATGTATTATGTAAAAAGATGAAAACATCAACTTAACTACATGACATTGTCTTATTTACCTAAAAACTTGTATTTTTGTGTAATATGTATTTTTATCTCCTTTACTGAACACCATTATTACATTATTTAAAGACTTTACACAGTTGTTGGATGGATCAAATTAAAATAGCATGCTTTTTTAGTGTGTCTGACAAATTATGAAGTGAATAAATGCTCATTTAAAATAAAACAAAATCACAAAAACCTGTTCCCTTATATGGTTAGCATTTGGCTGATTAGCTTCAAACAAGGAGTCAATATAGGTACACTATGTGCTAAAACACTATGTACTTATACACTATGTACTCAACCATGAACTTTATGATGTTATTTTGTCATTCATCTTCAGAGTATGATACGCCCACCCACCCCCTTTTCGCAGTTAAAGCTGTGACAGTTGAGTGCATGAAGTGTCCAACATTCCACACTTCGTTTGTTCGGTTAATTAAGTGCATCATCCGGGTATTTAAAGTGCACTTTTTCTTTTTGGAAATTTCAGTGTGAACACACCACTCGCACTATTTGTACTACAAAACGGCATAGAATAGAGCATAAGTATGCAAATTGGGATGCAGCTAATGTTTGGTTAGCAGGGCTTCATCAGCCCCAAGTGGCAGATGTTCCTTCTCCTCGGATGGCCTTTGAGAATATTCTGAATATTGTAACACTGTATTCTGAGGTTGCCAGCTTGGACAAGTTAATAACTAGCTTAGACTGATAGAAACTAGCTACCATGTTTCAAAACACAGCTGCTAACTTAAGCTAGATTTTCCTTGCAGGAAACACTAATGAAAACCTGTTATGTAGAATCAAAATCTCAGTCATCAAAAATAATATAAACCGTGGTAACACTTTATTTCGATAGTCCACTTTAGACATTCTACTAATTATAAGTAACTTTGCAACTACATGTCAACTAACTGTCATTAGAGTATTAGTAGACTGTCTGCTTAATATCTGGTAACAGTTTATTTTGTTGGTCCCCCAACAGATATACTACCGACTATAAGTAACTTGGCAACTAAAGTCAACTTATTCTACTAACCCGAACCCTAACACCTAACCATAACCTAACAGTCTACTAATACTCTAATGAGAGTTAATTGACATGTAGTTGCAAAGTAACTTATAGTTAGTAGAATGTCTAAAGTGGAACCTAAACGGTTTAAGAGAACTGTGTGCTTTCAAAATTGACAGCCATTTTGCTGCATAAATTTGTGATTAGCATTTTAAAATACCTTGGTTTGCTTGTGTTTAGAGCTTGTGACTAAACCTGTGTGTGCGCACATTGTGATGTGAGTTTTGATCTTCATCATGCTTCTGGTGAATCTTTGCAACTTTGTAGAAAAGCTACCACCATCGTGCAGTTGGAAGGGAGGAGGGCTGGTGACAGGGGCCATCTCTGAAGAGCCTGATTCATTTGAGAAATAAATGAGTTCTGTGAGTAATTTGGGAGATAACCTCAGCAGTGGCCAAGAGTAAAGGAAGATAAGAAGCAGCCTCAAAATGAAGACAAGAAAACGAGACAATTTTTCACCTTGCCTCCTCTGAATTCAACTTCTCCCAGTTCACATGTAACTTTAATTAAAACACACACACATACACACACCTACACACTAGATTATCCAGCAGCAGCAATCAGTTAGAGTGCAAAAAGCAGTCTGTCAGAAATAAACTTCACATACCCTCAATTTAACAACACATCACATTGTTTGAAGGATTAATTGTTATTTTTGCTGCATTGCAGGCTGACAGAATTCTGACTGCTAGAGGCCCTTGATGTTTGAGAGCCTGGTTACTTCAGGAACTACTATCAAAAAAAGTAGAGATACTTGGGAAAAAAATTCAAACAACTACATCTTTAGAATTTTCTGATGAAAATGCTCTGCTGACAAAAACCATCGTAAAGGGATAGTTCACCCACAAATTTTTATTATCCCATGATTTACTAACCCTCAAGCTATCCTAGGTGTTTATGACTATCTTCTTTCAGACGGACACAATCAGAGATATATTTAAAAATATCCTGGCTCTTCCAAGCTTTATAATCTCGAATGGGGGGCAAGATTTTGAAGCCCAAAACAAATGCACCCATCCATCATAAAAGTAATCCATACTGCTCCAGGGGGTTAAAAAAGGCCCTCTGAAGCGAAGCGAGGCCTTTGTGTAAGAATTTTTTTTGCTATAATAACTAGCTTCTGGCAGATGACCGTATGCATAATGCGCAACCCAGAGTAACCCCTGACGCGAAGAATGATGTAGGAGTAGCATGAGCTTTGACGCTTCTTGCGGTTTAAACAAATAGGGCTGTGCAACAAACTCAAGCTCCTCTTCTCTTATATCGAAATCTTCCAACATTTCTCTTAAAGATTTCTCGTTTTAGACTTTTAGACTTTTGAGACTTTTAGACTCTAATTCGTGACCGGTGTTTTGTTTTGCTCTATCCTCTGCGATTCTGCGTTCGTCATTGCTTTATGCGTCGGTTCAGGGGTTACTCTTCTGTCGCAAATTGCAGTGTACAGCCGTCTGCTGGAAGCTAGTTATTATAGCTGATAAAGTTTAAAATATGGGTATTTTTCTTACAAAAACCCATCGCTTCACTTTAGAAGGCCTTTATTAACCCCGTGGAGCCGTATGGATTATTTTTTATGGATTATAGTTTTACATACTGTCTTATAAATTACGCTTTTGCATCCAATACAATAAATATTGATTTATAAAGAAAACAGATATGTACCTAATTATGAGTATGAGTTTTTGTGTAGACCACTGGTAGTGGACATAGACTGCACATATACATTTATTAATTTTTTTCACATGTTGTGAGCAAAACACCATAGAGGTGGAAACAACTTCCATACTAATCAGAACAATTGAAGTCCACCTTTCCTCACCAAGCTGCATGATGTAAGTTATCATCCAAGTAAACTGCACCAAAAGTTACAAGTTAAAGTTTGATACTCAGGGTTAGCACTTGTTCAAATCACTTACGCTAACTATGAGAAATAGTAATAGTAAAGCTTGTCTCACTTGTTCCTTTATTAAAATCCTTCAAGATGAATTACATGTCTGCGAATTCAAGTGCCGAAAAATGAAATTTTGAATCATTGCTGATGTCCTTACTTTGACTATTATACCTGGACCAATTTATTTTAATATGAAAATCAGAGCACGTTGAGAAATGAAATATTAAAAGCGAAATATATGATGATCAGTTCTCAAAGGTTGGATGCACTGAGAGTTTCCATGGTCACATTAAGCATTTACAGACAAAGGGAGAATGTGAGGTGCACATAGTGGTATTTTGTTTGGACGTCCTTGCCATAGCTCTGAGGACAAGGCTAAACCGCACTATTGGATTCCAGTGTCGCATTTTCATCCAGGCATTGCATCAGGAATTCATCTAAGTGTGTGCATGTGTATTTGTGTTTGAGTGATTGTTGTGTGTTTTTTGCATGTGTGTGTATTAGTTTAAGTATGTCTGTCTGGTTCCTGTAGGAAAGCTGAATTTGTTTGCACAGTGCAGATTCCACGCTGACAAATCAGGATGTGAATTCACTCAACTTCATTCAACTCAAGAAGTTTTCACGGAAGCCTAAACATTAGGTCCTTTATGTATAAAATGAATCTGATAGTAAAATGTCAAAACATAATGTATATTGTCCGGCTGTCACTATAAAAGGTACTGAGAAAGTATATTATTCTTCCACGGTGGTCTCTTTATTGAGGAAAAAAAGAAAAATGTCATATGTTACATTTTCAGGTTTCCCTACATGATTTCTATGCCCGATAAAAACGATTATTTTCTAAAAAAAACATCCTTACTTCCAGGACGAAAGCCAGTAATTTGCCCATGTTCGTTCTCTCTGTTTATTTGTGTAAGGTGTGTGTGTGTGTGTGTTCATGTTGGTCTGCATTGAGTTCTCAAACCCATAAGCCAGATCACAGCACTTTATGTTTAAAGAATGATTGCAGGCCTGGCATCCTGTAAGATTTGTCATAGCTTCCCAGCAGACTTAAATGAACGCCTGGAAAGGGTGTTTTTCTCATGTGTTTTAGCCATTTATACATGAAGTAGCTCTTATTGTTAATGTTGGGTCCAGCTCTGGAATTATTGGTCTATTTTAAACCGAAATTAATGGAATTTCCATATTTCTGCACCATAATAAAAACAAAAGCACTGATGAAAAATGCTTGTATATCCCAGGCACCTCAATTTTCACACGATAACATTTGAATGGCTTATGCGTTTATGTAAGGTTCATTAATTCAGACGGACCTCTCTGTGGGCATTTCCATCTGTATTAAGATGACTCTTGGCAGTGAGAGTTTTCAGATGCCACAGTGAAACAAAAGCCAGAATTTACAGATTTAACAGTAATTACATAAAATAAAATAAAATACTTTATTCATAATTTTACTGTGAAATCCATGTAAAAAATTATTGTGGAGCATCTTGTAAATAGCTGATTTTCATATCATATTTCACAAATATAATTAAATGTGTTTTTATTTAATATTATAGAATGTTATAGAATATACATGGACTAAATAAGAATAAACAATTTCAATAAAAAATTAAATAATAAAATCTAAATATTACAGAACAAGTAACCTAACTAAAAACTAAATCAACAATAACAGACAATTATTGTGATTCTACAGCAAAATGGCGTTAAAGCAAGTCATTTCCAGGTTCAATGTGATGTCATAGGACACAGTTGTCAAGTACTGTAAAGTACTGTAAAATTACTGTGGAGAGTAAAGGGACTGGATACCCTGAATAAAACTGTAGTGTTCATGCATTTGTGTGTGTGTGTGTGTGTGTGTGTGTGTGTGTGTGTGTGTGTGTGTGTGTGTGTGTGTGTGTGTGTGTGTGTGTGTGTGTGTGTGTGTGTGTGTGTGTGTGTGTGTGTGTGTGTTGTAACTGAGCAGCCTCCATGGCAAGACTTTTGACATTTCCATATATGTCTTGGCAGTGTGTGGACAGGGATTGGACAATCTGTGGTCTAGGCACCTGGTTCTACACATGGGATGCGTGTATAATTGCGATTGTCATCATTATTAAAGAGACCAGAGGCAGATCTAAGCTTAGACTCCCTTTTATTCTGACAGCAGATTCCCCTCCTCATTGTTTAAGGATGACCTTCTTCACCTCCCCATCTTTAAAGTCAGTGCACCGACAGCAAGCTGTGAAGTGAAATTAGGACGTGCATTAAATAGCCTCTCTTCACCTGCCCAAAAAGCATCAGGCAAGAAGAGAATTCCCAACAGGAGACCTTATAAACAATACGCTTTGTATTTGACTTTGCTAACTCATTTACATGGTAAAAGTTGGTATTTTTAACTTCTGAGTGAATCATCATCTGTCCTGGTAGGAAATGTATGGCCCTCTGCCATGAAAGTATCTGATTGCTCTCAAATCACCTGGTCAATTTATCAAGGATGTGGTGGAATTGATAGTCTATTACCCTCACTATCACATGTAATCGCTCGAGGCTGATCTTTTGCCCTGGATGGTTATTACCTGTCTTCGTGTGGGCTGTTCTTCTTCCTCTATTGTATTTACTCCCTGAGCACTGGGATTGTATGATCTTATGCTACTACCATGTCCCCTACTGAAATTTGCACTTTTGTCATTGTGTTCAACTTTAAAATGAAAGCCTTACATGGAAATGCTGTCATCATTTACTCACCCTCTTTGTAGTCATGTTGATTTAATATGGTTTTTTATACCATTTTCAACAAACATGTATATTTAAACAACTAAAATACCATGTAATGACCTCAAACACTTTTACCATCATGCATGATTTGCAAACTAATACATTTTGACATTTGCATCACATAACCAGCTCCATATATATGACTTTTCTGATGTTGTAAACTTGCTCGGGAGCTCAACTGTACACTTGTGGTGCAAAGAGCTAATGTACGAGTCCAACGAAACACGAGTCAAGATAAAAAAAATTCCAGGGCTCTCAAGTTTTGAAGACAAAAATACTTTTTGGACTTGCTGCCTTCCACCTGCACTGTCTCTTCCTCTGTCTACTCCTCTAATGGGCCTACCCTTTTCGCCACCTTCTCTGGGCCAGCATCCTCTAACCTGGCCTTTTTATGGGGGCTTTTCTCTCCGGGCGAATGAGAGGATGCTTAATTGCTTTTTACCTCACATCTTTGAAAGACAGATGCAATGATTAATGCATCCATGGGCAGGATATAATTATAAAATATGACATGATTTTAAAAGTGACCTAAAACATCGACTATGCAATACACTTTAATTTATTTAGTGCTAATACAATTATTAAGCCTATTTGGAGAGAGAGATGTTTATAATGTGACAATATGTCAGTCATCATGTGATAATGAAAATATGACTAGGCCTAGACTACTTGTTCTGAGCAGGTGTTGTCAGTGAACAGGCTGTAAAACTGTTGGCTAAGTTACAGAGACTCATGAAAAACTGATGCTAATTATCTGGGAAACATTATCTAACAGCAGTCAAGTTGTCACTGTTTGTGTCAAACAAGTTGTGAATTTTTTGTAACATTAAAACAGGAGATCATGGCTTACTCTGTGCTCAAAGTGATGAACGAAACTTTCGGAAGACGTTGTAGCAGAATCACGTGAACAATTCCAGGATATGCTTTTTTTTCATTGGTTGTTGCGTTAAATCTTACCCAGATACAATAGTGCTATTTTCTGATTGTCTATTGTGTAGCCCCTTTCTTTTTTTTTATTGGCTGATAAGTGGCAGGCTCGACTAAGAATTCCATGGGAGACGCGCTTGATTCCTGCCGGTTCCATAGTGAGAGCGGAGCGGACAGAGAAATTTTGGGCGCTGCGGCATATTAAATATATTATAAATAGTTTTTCCGCGTGAGAAATACAATGTGTGGTGGGAGTGCGTGACAAAAGACTGAAATGAGTGACTGTCACGCTCAATGCGTGATACTTGAGAGCCCTGAACAATTCAAAGAAAGACTTAGACTAAAATGGCATGTTTGCTTCAGCAAATGCAGTTGCTTTTGTTAAAGTCACCCTGAAGTCAATAATTGTATCCCTTCATCATTGATCAACAAAATTACATATTTAAATGTTTTTTTCCCTTGAAAATAAATTCTTCATGCCTTAAAATAGCTTGAAGTTAACTCTATACCCTTTCCTCATTTAGTCTACACTGACTACGTTTACATGCAGCCAATAACCCGTTCAAAACCGGGATATTAGCAATAACCCGGTCGCGCACGGCCATGTAAACACCGGCAAAAACCCGGATATGCTCATATCCCGGTTTTTAAAAACCCGGATATTATCCCTGGGGTACCCCTTTTCTAACCCGAATATTTGGTCATGTAAACGCGTATCGGCATATCCCCATCAAAAGGAACATTGATTTGTGTTCTGCACATGTTCTATTCGCAAGGAATCTTGGTCTTTTGAGTAGAGACGGCGCATACAAAAACCCACTTGCAGTATACCGGAAGTAAACAAGAAGTAGAGGTAAACATGGCGAGACGCAGCACAGCACCAGACTTTTGGAGCGAGGAGGAAAGCGCAAACAAAGGCGATCGCTATCTGCCCCGAACTATTCATTATCCGCGTGCTGCTGCTGTTGTTGTTGTCTTTGGGTACAGGAAGAAGAATCGGAAATGACGCACATTGCGTCTTAAGGTTGTCCGTACGTCCAGACGCTAACCGTGCGTCGCCGTTTACATCGGGATATTGCCAATTGATTACAAATTCCATGTATACAGGAGTAACTCTCTCTACTCACGCATGTAAACGGGTTATTCTGAATGTTTCAGAAACCCAAATAGTGACCTTAACCCGACCATAACCCGAATTTTAACAGCTTGTAAACGTAGTCAGTGTTCTGTGAATATGCAAATTAGCCCCGCCTCCACTCACTCACACCAGCTCAGAGATACACTCGTTGACGATCACACGTTGAAGTGATTGGTTACAAGGTAGTTTGTGATGTGTATGTGTCTTTGGTTCACTGCAGTTTTTAGGAGTAAATACTCTACAATGGTTTTGACTTTTGAATTTGTACATGGTTTGTCTTAAAACAAATTAAAAACATCACATAGACATATAAACAACATTAAAAGCTTGATGTTCACCACAGCGGGACTTTAACACTATTAGGTTTAGGGTACGGTTTAGTGTAGTTGGTAAGTTATTTTCAAACACGATAAATAATTAACCTTTAGTGCACCACTTACTGGACATTTCCTTTCTGAACTGCCGTGATACAACATTGAACAGATAAAATAAAACAAAACACTACCAGGTTCTCGATCATTTGTTTTGGATAATACCACTCACATTCATTTCTCTTTTTACATTTCAAGTGTCGCAAAACTTGCAGGAAGCAGCATACTATCATTTTGCAGGAATCTCGCCACAGGCACGTTTTTTCTTATTTTCTGTACACATAATGAACTTATGCAAAATTACTTTTATTTAGAACTGTAAAATGTGTTAATCATCATCCATCTTTTCATTTTTGTGTTTCCACAGCATGGAGGTAAGATCTTACAGATTTATGAATGAACCATTCATTTTAAAATATTCCCGGTCTACTGACATTTGTCAAGATATCCGCTTCAAACATTACAATGCTTATAATAACTTTCGTTAACTCTACAGTAAGCAAATCCACTTTACCAGCTAATTACTCTTCGACAAGCCATGCCATAGAAATATACAGAGCTATCGTAAAAACGGATGTTGAATCACAAAATTCTAAACATGGCTGCACGCCTGTTTCTCTGGTGCATAAGGTCTATAAGTTAACAGATTTTTTTTTAAGGAATACATCATGACAAAAACAATAACATCATGTAACCCATAACCCATCATGTAACCCAAATTGACCCATATTCATGACAAGTGATGTCAATGATCTCAAACACTATTGGTTCCCAAGTTGTTGATTCCCAGTGAAAATTACAGAAAGTCATAATGGGTTTGCAACGACACAATGATCAATGAAGGATGACAGAACTTTATTTTTTTGGGCGAACTATCCCTTTAATCGACAGACGTGGATGACATGCAAATTATGGCATTGCTGGTGCCCTTTAATGGTGTTGCAGCTGTTGTGAACATTTGCTTAACTCTGTTGGGCCATGTGTTCTGTGGTGCACAATTGCTCTTTTGTCTTTTGTGTTCCCTGGGACTCCACACCAACCTTCGGCTCATAATGTTATGTTTTTCTTCTTGCCACAGAGCCAAACTATTTCTCACATTCGCTCTCCTGCCTTGGCTTTAAGATCCATTCTTCTCTACTTTTCAACAGTCTCCCCACACATTGGCTCAGGTTGCAATCTTTGGCTGTGGACAGAGGGAGGGCTCTAGGGGAAATGCATTCTAGATTGGAGAGCACGCTCCAGTGTTTCCTTAACAATAACAGAAGGTGTGGATCAACCGTAGTGTTCTTAGGCCGGGGGGGAAGGGGCGCCGAGAGAAAGAGAGAACCAGGGTGCGCTAGTGTTTCACGCCATCAATGAGACGTCTAAGAGTGTGTTATCTGTCTCACTTGTGTTTTTGGAAGGGATGAAAGACCCCACACTCTTACTATGAATAGAATTCATGGCAGGCATTCTGAGGTTTGCCAGCTATATGAACCCTGTGAACAAATTGCTTCATAAACCTCAGTCTGCACTTCCCTTACGATTAAGGACATCTATATCACTTCAGACACAGGGGGAAGTCATGTGCCTCAAAGTTTGGCAAAGCTGTAAAAAAATTGCACTCAATCTCTTTAGTGCTTTATGAAAATACTAGGCAGAGTAGAAACTAGAAAATACACAAATCATTCTATTTCCATCATGAACTGTATGAGAGAATCCAAACTGAAGAATTTATTCAACATTGCAATGTGTTTCCACTTGAGTACCTGCTTAACCTGAGTGAGTTTGCTATATATTTCCACATATGCTGAAAAGCACTTCCTGTGTTGACATCTTTATGTATTTTTTTTCATCTTTAAGATAGCTGTTGGATCTGCACATGCATATTTTTATTTTTATTAACTTTGATAGAAAAAAAATTGGTTTGCAGATTTTTTTTTTTTTCAGTCTTCTGCTTACTGCCCTTATAAAAAAGTAGGCTACTATGGCTATACCATGGTACAGTAATGGTATCAGATTATAAAACCATAGTATATTGATATATATACAGTCCCTGCTTGAAAATCCTGCCAAATCAAGCCAGTCCAAGATGGTCATTAACTGGACTACCAGCTGATGGGGATCTGGCTGGACTGGAGGACCATGCTTGAACTATCAACAATGTTCCAAAAGAATCCAGCTCTACCGTCAATGGGATATTCACCCAAAATGTTTTCGTTCTGCCGTTATTTTCTCAATCAATATATTAACATTCTGTCATTATTTGCTCAACTAATATTGTTCCAACCCCCCAAAATAATTAACATTATTAAAACATGTTTTGCTATGGAACACAAAGGGATTTTGAAAGTGTTCTGATATAACAACAACAACAACAACAAAAAAACACAAAGCTCCGTTCCGAACACAAAGCTATCATATGTCTTCAGAAGTCTTGAAATGTATTTTTATGGACCACTTTATGGTGCCATCTTGACTCACTGATAGCCAGCTACCATATTTTTGCTGGATATTTCCCAATGTACTGAATGATTGCTACTGATTTTTCCCAGCAAGGTCACTGTGATTTTGCCAAGTAAGACATTCCTGTCCAAAAATGTTGTCCTAACCATTTCCCTACCCCTAAACCTAAACCTATTATTCCAAAAATCAAAGGGAAATGATAGGTGAATAATACTGATGTAGAAGCACCTAACCCTGGTTGTAAGCCTAAACTTGATATAAACTGTAAACTTGTCCCTCAAATCTGATTGGTTGATTTGAATTTTGCACTTGGTACACGTCTCAGGTTAGGCATGTAACTATGGTTCCCTGGGAAGGGGAACGAGATTGTGTCCTCTAGAGGTGTTCCCCTATAGTTTCCTCTAGAGGAGGCAGTGCGAGTTCCCATTCGAAAGGGAAATTATGTTCACCTCCCAACCAAGGCTCATTGGAAAAGGTTTTGTGATGTCCAGAGAGGGGCGCTAAAATCGTGTTCGTGTTTTATACAAAACAGATGAAAGTGAATCTGGCACATTTTATTACAAAGGTTGTTGTAGCAGTTTGGAAATGAAATGTCCAGTGAGTGGCACTAAAACGTTAATGCTCTATTGTGTTTGAAAATCAGAGGTGGAAAGAGTACTGAAAATTTGTACTCAAGTACAAGTACCGTTACATTGCTGAAATAATACTCAATTACAAGTAAAAGTACTGGTGTCAAAAAAGTAATTAAGTAAAAGTACAAATTACTCTTCTCAAAAACTACTCGGAGTACTAGTTACTAATTACTTTTTAGCTGGCGATAGTTAATGCATTACCAATAAAAATATACAACCAAATCATAGATTTATGTAGAAAATAGCTACTTTTAACACATTTTTACCTTATTGTCGAAGGACATTAATTAGTGGATACTGGAATTTCTAACTTCAATATGACACCTTGAAATATTTCAATATTCAGTAGGCCTAGCCTATAATTTTTAATACCATCGGGAAAACTACTACATACTAAATATTTTAATATCTACATTTTTGTCCATCCATTTTGTCAAGGCAATCATTATTTTCAAGCATTGAAAAGCACAACACTCATTGTAACAGTAATCTATTTGAATGGAAAAGTTTAATTCAAGTCTTCTGAAGAGACACGTCCACTTTATAAGGAGAGATTTTAATTCAGGCTTTTGTTTACATATTTAAACATTGATCAATAACCATTACAATAATCTAATATTTACTCACTCAGTGTATTTGTCTTTACAATAGGGTAACGTGAACTGTTGCAATAGCTCACACACAGCACGAGGAAGCTTGATTTCAATTCAAACTGAATTTAATTTGCAAAAAGACTAGATTTTTCATAACTTTTGACAGCGTTTAATTCAAGAGCATGGAGAGATTGGAGCTGGACGTCATTTGAGTCTGCAGTGAGAACCACTTGGAGAGATTCGCGATTACACATGATATGACACAGTCCGAGAGCGCACACTCAATATCCGAGTCCAGTTCATTCGTAGCCTACATTTGAGAGCTCGCGTCCAGTTTTCTGCGATTACATGAATGTGCCCTCGCGTTATAATATTGTTCGTGACATTTGCCATTAAAATATGCCATAGAAACTTGCAGGTATTAATAAAATTATGCGTAATAGGCCTACCTGCAATCCCGCGCTGAGGGGAGGCGGGTGTGTCAAACTCGCTGTCGTTGAGATGAGAGAATGAGAACACGCAGCTGGTATCGTATTGGTGTATAGGCCAAAATGAGTATTGACAGATATTTCAGTATTGATATGTATCAAAATATAGATATTTTGACAGTACTACTATGTAGTTTGTTGTTCCAAACTTTCAGTCCAGCCATTAATCACTCTGAGCTCCTCGCCTCCTTCATGATCAGCTCTTCAAAACCTGCTGCGACTGCGGCGGCTTTCATTCAATCCAAATATCAGGGGTTTTATTGGTCCGTTTACGATCGAATATTTTTATTGGCTACCGAAATGCCATTCAAAGATTTGAATATCAATTCAAATTGTACTCAGTAACGAAATGTGACTTTACAAGTAGCGAAGTAGATTACTTAGCTTAATATGTACTTGAGTACAAGTAAAATTACAGATTTCAAAATATACTCAAAAAAGTACAAGTACCCAAAAAAACGACTTAATTACAGTAACGTGAGTAGTTGTAATTCGTTACTTCCACCTCTGTTGAAAATAGCCTAAAACCTACACTAGACCCTACACTAAATCTAACCAAAAGTGTTAACAAAAGCAAACGTGAGATAAAAATGTATTTGCTGAAGCAACCATGCCATTTTAGATTCTTTAGAGAATGTTAGAGACATTTAGAAGTCTATGAGCTCTTTTATCACGACTCGTGTTTCACAGGACTCATACCTGAGAGCTCCACTTCGCAAATGCAATGCTGTACCAGATAAGCTACCAAGCAAATTCAATACACCAAAAAAAGCCATAGGGTAACACTTTATTTTGATCGTCCCTTTTGAACATTCTGTTGACTATAATCAACTTTGCAACTACATGTCAACTAACTCTCATTATAGTATTAGTAGACTGTCTACTTAATATCTGCCAACTCTTTATTGTGATGATCCTCCAACACACATTCTACTGAATATAAGTATATTTGCAACTACAGTACATGTCAACTTATTCTAACCCTAACCCTACCAGTCTACTAATACTCTACTTACACTATAATGCAAGATAGTAGACATGTAGGTGCAAAGTTACTTATAGTCAACAGAATGTGTTAAAGGGACCATCAAAATAAAGTGAAACCAAAGATATGGCTGGTATTAGTGTATTAGCTTGCAAATCGTGCACTATGGTAAATGTGTTTTGAGGTGATAATAGTGTACTGTGTGAGACACTGCACAAAAATAAGCCATTATTAATCATTAATCTGCCTCAGTAATCATAATTGTTGTGAAAAGGAATACTGAATTTTACTGAACATTTTACTGAAAATGGCAATGCATTTTGTGTACGATTTGGGTGTTTTGCAAAAATGTAGGTAGAGCCTATGTCACATTCCATTTCCATATTATAAATCTGGCACTCTGAGGTACTTCAGAAATGTATATGGTAATACTATTTAATACTTTTGTAAGTATGTACTGTATGTGAGATCTGTTAAATAGTGGAAAAGACCAAATAAAGACATTTCAGCTACAGGAAAGGATTTGTAGAAATTTAGAGGGCAAACATAAGTGAAATACCATTTACAAAGTCAGCTGCCTCTATGTAAGCTCATAATATTATAATATAATGAGTTCTGATTATTTGAGCTTGCAGTAGGAGTGCCACTACTCTACGCGCACTGTGAAGAAAGCAAGCATGCCTTATCTAGCGTATAGAGACATTGAAAACCCACACCGCACATATACACGGCACCTGGGTCTTTGTACAGCAAGCTGTTAACTGGAGTCACAAATTAAAGCGTTGACCTCTTGATGCTTACCGTGGAGACACTTGGCTTGCAGGAAGAAGTATTTGAGAGAGAGAATCAGAATATACCTAAGAAATTTGGTTTCCCTGTTTTGAGCTGATACTATAGATGCCCTAAATTAAACATGCGGCCCGGCACGGTGAGGGAAACGGCATTGCATCAAGGTAATACTAAAGCAAACTGTTTTGAATGAATTGAATTTTCCTCAATCGTATAAAAGACAACTGACCTTGGACCAGGAAAGTATTAAGGAGACGTATCAAAGCCTCTCAAGAACAGGAAATGGGTCTCACCTTGGAACATCCCATGATGTTGTAATATTTTCCCATGGTTTTGTGAAAGGTGTTACTATTACAGCACTTTATAATGACATGATTTTACTTGTGCAGAGCATAAAAGCATGTGTAACAATTCAATACAATCCTTTTAGTTTTAGTAAGCTTGTGTTCACTGCATTTCATTGGCTGAATTCATTTATGGTTCTTGTACTTGCTGCCAATTCGCTTTATATTGTATGCATATGCCTCATGACTCAAACAAACCAAAAGCTACACCCTCACCACATGTGTGCAGGCCATTCATATTGAGTCAAATTTGGACAGGAGGAGGCAAGACCGATTTTTTAAGGGCAGGGGTGTCCAATCCTGCTCCTGGAGGGACACTGTCCTTCAGAGTTCAGCTCCAACCCCAATTAAACACAATTGAACCAGCTAATCAAGGTATTACTAGGCATACTAGAAACTTCCAGGCAGGTGTGTTGAGGTAAGTTGGAACTAAACTCTGCAGGACAGTGACCCTCCAGGACCAAGTTTGGACATCCCAGGCTTAGATCATTCCATTGAAACACATTGCAAGGGTTCTGCCAGTAGTGGGCACTCATGCAACATAAGCAATGACGTACATCCGAGTGAGCGAGATGGGCGGAGGGAAGTTAGCGAGGGAAGGGCATAAAAAAATGGACTCAGCCCAGAACGTTACGAATGAGCAATTGCATCATTAATTGATTCAATCATTGAAACATTCAGGAACTAAACACCACTGCTACTTCACTTTTTATTCTGAAATGTTTTTGTTGGAGAAGCAATAACAAGCAAAGCAACTGGCTATATTGGGTCTAAAACATGTTACACCACAATAAACTTCATTTTTTATTGCACTTTTGTAGGCTATATAAGAAATATCACACAATCATTGCTAGTTTTCACATGACACGTGAGCAATGGCAGATTTTGAATATGTTGTAATAAAGAAGTTCAACACAAACTGAGTCTTTAAGACAATCATTGTTTTGTTTTTTTCCCTTACTTATTTACATGGCTGTCAACTGTACTGTATTTGCCAGGATGTCCTGTATTTCGAGCAACAACGACAACAAAAAAAACGTCCCGCATTAAAGTGGCAAAACAATAAATTGTGCTTTAATAATAAAATATAAATAAAATATTGCTTTAATTATAGATATTTCTAACTCCACTTAAATGGCATAGTAAGATCTTTGGTAAGACCCAAGACTATTGACATGAAATTCAAATAGTATTGTCAAAAAGTCAAGCAAGCTTTTGCAATGATGTTGTTAATGTTTTGACTGCAAAAGAAAATTTCTGAAACTATCAAAACATGGCAAGATTCACCTCATGGCTGATTGATTGGCTGGCAATGAGCATGTGAAACTAAAGTCAAAACTGTGGCAACAATCGTATGCAGTATGCAATATGCACTCAGCTATGTGCATTAAGACTTGCATGTCTGTTCATGAGGATATAAGCAAACCCTTTTTGTCAGCACATCTGAATTATCACTCTGTCAGGCTGGCGATGGCTGGTTAGATGTCTCTCCTTTGACAGCTGAAATCACACATACATTTAGCTCTAATTAAACCACCAGAGAACACAAGGAACTGTCATGTATTCAGCTGGAATAAATTGAAAGGCACTGCATAAAGATTATAATTTGATGGGGCAAATAATACTGTCAGGAGTTAATAAAGTATCGATAGACGTGCTACACTTCATTGTCCATACAAGGTGTATTAAGAGTTCAAAGTACATAAACGATCAAGCAAAGTTGTATGTACAAGTGGAAAACTCAGAATTCTAGATGATACACGAGTTGCAATGTTGAAAGGGATAATATAGATAACATCATACATTATTTCAGTAACACTTTATTTTACAGTGTCCTTGTTACACGTTACATGTAGTTACTGTAGTAATAACTAGTAATTATGCATGACTAACCCTAAATCAAACCCCAATCCTAACCTTAACCCTTTAGTAAGTAGTTAATTATTATTACTCAATACTCAAATGTATAATTACACTGTAACTCAGACACCTTAAAATAAAGTGTAACCATTATTTCTTTGGGTTTGTTGTTACACAATATAATTATTTTGTTTTGTTTAGACTTCTTCCACACTCTTAGAAGAAAATATCATTCAAGGGTTATGTCAGTTGCTTCATATATAGAACCTTTATAAGATACTTGTATGGATTTTGTTTTAATTTATTAATTTTGTTAAAAAAAATAATAATTCAATAAAATTTTATGATTTATAAATAATATTTACACTTGTAAATATGCTTTATCAAGAAAAACATTAAATAACACGTTAAACATGAAATAATTTGACATTTATCGTTATATAGATCCTTTTTGGCATGAAGGGTTCTAGAAACCAAGGGTTCTATATGGAACCCCATTGAACCTTTTTTTCTAAGAGCACATGTTATTTTTCCAACTTGAGTGAGTGACTTGTCATAATAACGAATGCCTGACTTGTATGTACGACTTTACCAGGCAGCAGTATTGCACAATCTGATAAGCAACAATTGTAAAGGACAACAAATTCCTGTACGCTCGGCTTTAGGAAGAGTCCAACCATTCTTGCTATTCCTCTCCTGCATGGACATCATGCTAAGGCTTGAATGGAACTCTCATTTTGAGCTAGTTAGTTGCACCCAGCCTGCTGGAAAGCCTTGGGTTGCCCAGTTTGTGGTATTTTAATGATCTATTTTATTTGGGGGATGATTACCTGTAGACAGAGATCTCCTGCTGGACCTTACTGGACTGACAGGAAACAATGGACACAATGGTCTATTTTTGATTGTGTGCCCGCATTATAGTGGTCACGCAGCTGTTATTTATTTATCCATCTCTGTTTTGTGGGAAGGAATGGGTTGTTCATAAGCTTCAAGTACGGATTTAATTACAAAAGTGTTACTCATTGTGAACAGAAAGCCCAGAAGCACTGTCGGGAAAAAAAAAAACACGGCTATGGTGCGTCTTTGTACAGTGTGTTACTGGAACAAAATGCCTTCATATTAAAACAAACTTGTAAAAGAAAAATTTCCGACATTATTAGAAGCCCTACCGTCTCGTAACAAGGGTATAGCAGCTGGGTGGTTCTTTTATTGCGATTTATTTGTTTATGGGCCGCAAAGAGGCTGAATGGCCTCAGGTGCTTCTCCCCTTGTACCAGAGGATTCAGAAGCCAATAACGTGGCTGGTTTTGTCTTAATAAACACATACCAGGTGTTAGCAATTTGTCCTTAATGAAGTGTTGCCCTCTGCAGAGTAGTGAAGAACAACTATCAAAAACAATCAGAGTCGCTCTCCCAGGAGGCCTTAGGAACTGAGACCGAAAGGGCAGGATGGCCAGGACGAGTCAGCCTGTCTTACTGCATGGAGAGTTAGTGGGGAAACGGCAGTGGAAAACAGGATGACATCAAGATCTTGTGGTTCTGAAGGAGACAGGCTTGAAAACGTGTAACTTTAATGAGAGCGTGGATTTAGCATGGGGTGAACGAGAAGGGAAGGATCTGCAGACGCTTTAAGTGGCGCTCAGAGTTGGCAGCGAATAACACAGATTTATGAACTTCATTAAACCACATTTCTGTTTCTTTATTGGGGCCTGTGGTATTTGGCCCACATGGGAAAAAAACAAGGGGAAATAAAAAGGAGCAATGCTACTCTGCATAAATTGCTTGCAGATCTTCTTCGTGCCCACACGATTCCTCACCCATGCTTTTTTTTCCCTCTCTTGAGACGGTTCTGTTTTTGATGGAGTTCTCATTGTCTTGGCACCAGGAGTGTGAGGTTGTAATAACATACCCATCACTGTAGTCTTTGGAAGGAACAGGTGGCTATCATTGGCAGACATATTCTCTTTTCATTGCCATGATGGCATGACTAAGTTACTAAACTTTCAGTCTGTTCACTCCAGGTGCCCAGGAGCTCTGGAGTGAGGTATGGAGAAGCCATTGGTTTAGTGTCTTGTGGTAAGCATTGGAGACGAACACCAGGTTCACCCTTTGGAAAACAATTTGAGCCAGCTGGAGCATTTTCCGTTGGCGATGTGCATGGCGCAGTATTAAAAGCTCAGAAAAAGCTGTTTTGTCTAATGTGCACCACATTAATCCAGATGGAAGTGTGTTTTTACACATTTGTAGATGCACCCTGCTATTTGATGGTGCATCAATGGAATAGAGCCATCTTGTGTCAAATATTGTGAAGATAGAATACAATATGCAACATACACTACCAGGCAAAAGTTTGGTATAATTAAGATCTTTTTTTTTTTGTTCTTTTTTTTTTTTTTTGAAAGAAGTCTCTTATGCGTTTTAATATATTTTAAAATGTGTGTTATTCCTGTGATGTCAATGCTGAATATTCAGCATCATTACTCCAGTCTTCAGTGATCCTTCAGAAATCATTGTTATATGCTGATTTGGTGCTGATTTATCAATAATCGTTTTTATTATCAATGTTGAAACTGTTTTGTTTGCTGCCTAATATTTATGGTAACCTTGATTGTTTTCAGAATTTTTTTATGTTTGAAATAGAAATATGTTGTAACATTATAATTGTTTTTACGGTCACTTATACGCTACTGTTCATAAGTTTGGGTTACTAAGATTTTTTTTTTAAAGAAATAACTTTTATTCAGCAAGGATACATTAAATTGATCAAAAGTGATTTAAATAATAGATAAAGGCATTTATAATGTTTAAAATAGATTTATATTTCAAACTAATGCTTTTCTGGATCCTTTAAAGACTAAAAAGTCACATATAATGTAATATGCTCTATGTGTGTATATATATATATATATATATATATAGTGCACATTTTACAGTCATTTCATGTTACAGTCAACATTTTGATTTCTGTACATGGACACAAATGAAAACATGTGAGAAAATAACATTCAGTAGATGAACAAACCGGTTTCCATTTAAGTCCACTGGCATGCCAGTCATGGTGACAGACTGTTAGTCAGTTGGAAGAGGTCTGGTCCAGGTGGGCCAAGCTGATTTCTGGGCCTCTCATTTTAATGCGCGACTCATACTAGAATGTGTGACTAACATGTTACAGTGGAGCCTTGCCACTTTGAACCTTTAAAAAATGTTAGCACAAGGGTAAAAGGCCAGGATGGAAAATACCCAGATGTAGGTTGACAGAACTCTTCACATAACAATTTAAATGCCTTCCTCCTCTCATTCTCACACCAAAGGTACATGCTCTGCATGAGATGTACTGACAAGGAAGTGTGCCTAATAATTCAAGATGTTTGCATGCATGTAGTGCCTATACTTAACATGATCTGACACAGTCCTAGGAAGAATAATAGCATTCCAAAGCCATGGCGGCATCCATGTCTATTATATAGTAGGCAAAAAACAGTATATAAAAAGAGTTATGTTCGAATTAGTATTCATAAAGCAGTAGGCAAAAAAACACGGATGACTTACTATTAGATTCTGAAGTGTGCATCTTATGGACACTTTACTATCCCATGAGGCCACAGGAGAGGATTTGTGAATGGCAGTGAATTGACGCAACTGATCCTGGTAGGTCACATGACAATGACAATGTGACGAATGTTGTACATCCAGATTAGCAGAGGTGTAAAGATAGGGTACAACGGGGCTAAAGGCGCATTTGACTTTATTCTCTTTTAAACCACTAGATGGCACATAAATTCATTTCAGCACTTTTGCACATTGTGCACGTGAGAATTTGGCTGATCCTTGACACGATCACGGACAGCAAAGCAAAGTTGATATGTAATAATATGTAAAAGTATTGGGGTAAAAGAAAAAAAAAATAACATGATAATACATAGCTGGCTGACTTTTACATTTGCTGGCATGACATGTTAGATTCAGATGGTAAATATAATATATCATATTGGGTGTCCACCTTATGATTTATGTCATATTTTTAAATATGATGGTTTCATTAAAAAATGGTGATTATCTCTATCACATAATAAAATATCATATTTATTGTTACTACTGTAAATCTATATTAAATTATCATGGTATCTCCTTCAATGCTTTCAGAATCTTTGCTTTTTTTAAAATTTTGTTTCTGTATTTTTAACATGGGCATATTTTAATGAGAGTATATTTATTGAACAAAAAGGAATTATTTTATTTATCTAAATAAAATGAAAACACTACAAACTGTGCTAAAGTGATCGTTTTAAGCAAGTATTAAAGGGTTAGTTCACCAAAAATTAAAAAATTACGTTAGTTCTCAGTAATTACTCACCCTCATGTTGTTCCAACCCCGTAAGTCTTTCGTTCATCTTCGGAACACAAATTAAGATATTTCTGATGAAATCTGAGAGCTGGCTCACTCCTTCATAGGCTGCAAGGTAATTGATATCTGCCAGCCCAGAAAAGTTAGTAAAGACATCGTTAAAATAGTCCAAGTGACTACAGTGGCTCAACCTTAAGTTTATCAAGCGACGAGAATACTTTTTGTAAGCAAAAAACTAACAAAAATAACGACTTTATTCAACTATTAATTTTCTTCCGTGTGGGCCTCTGAGTGAGTTCACGAGAGCGCCAGGACACATGCGCGAGAACTGAGAAGATGACGCTCATGATAATTTGATGGGAAAGTGTGAAAGGTAAGCCATTCATTTTGCGGCATTGGTAAGACACTTTTACGTTTTCTCGTTGGTTTCTCACGATTCGGACATCCAGGAAATGCACACTTTAGAACCATTTTAAACACTACACCAAGACCCATCTGCGTCATCTTCTCAGTTCTCGCGACGTGAACTCACGTCAGAGGCCCTCACAGAAGAAAATTAATAGTTGAATAAAGTCGTTATTTTTGTTAGTTTTTTGCTTACAAAAAGTATTCTCGTCGCTTGATAAACTTAAGGTTGAGCCACTGTAGTCACTTGGACTATTTTAACGATGTCTTTACTAACTTTTCTGGGCTGGCAGATATCAATTACCTTGCAGCCTATGAAGGAGTGATCCAGCTCTCAGATTTCATCAGAAATATCTTAAGTTGTGTTCAAAAGATGATCAAAAGTCTTACGGGGTTGGAACAACATTGAGGGTCAGTAATTACTGACAGAATTTTCATTTTGGGGTGAACTAACCCTTTAACTTAGACATTATGCAAAACATATTATTTTAGCTAAAGTATTTGTATCAATACTTTGTGTCTTTTACTCCATGTGTGGGGTAAAAAGCTCACATTGCCACCTCATACATTTATACGATTTTTAAACAAACAAACACAGTTTTTACAAACACACACGGTGATGCCTTAGAATGCAGCTGACTATGAAGGCAGTTGCAATAAGCCAGCTTACTAGGTTTTGAAAAAGGGGTAATGTGTTATTCATTAAGGATCTAACGGAAAAAGTGGTTGCCCATGATTATCTCGTTACGATCGTAATCACAGATATAATACTAAACAGGAAATACTGTTTATGTCAAAACCATATGATATCATCAATAATCAATCACAACTTGAAGTGGTCACAAACAGGAACACATTGCTAACCAGTGGCGGATTCCTTGCAGTGAAGTGGGATTGAGAATGACGGCAGAATTAATAACGCAGAAAGTTCAAATGATAAACAAATGCAAATCTGCTTGGCCCAGCCTTTGCCACCCTGGGAGAACTGTGACCGGCACTGGGGCCTGTATCACACTGAAGGGGAAAGAGCCTGCTGTGACCATCATACATTAATATACCAGCGTTTCTCCCTTGATCCAACTCCGTCGCAATCTGATTCTTCTCAGCATGATGTAAGATACAGAGCACAAGTTCACATCTGCAGAGTGAGAAACTGATAGGTCATGTGGTGTCTAGAAGCTGGATCTCACATTGATATCTGGCACACTGTGTGCTGTACTTGAAAGTGCCATTAGAAAAATGTTCATCTTTTAATATCTTTTAATAAACTATTTGTATCCGCATTTTTGTTGTTCATAGTTAGTTTTTTTTGGTAGCATACATCTACTGTGTGTGTGTATATATATATATATATATATATATATATATATATATATATATATATATATATGTCAGCCCAGGCTCATTAGAAAAACGTACCTGTGCTGTGGCAACATTTTTGCAAAACGCAAAATACGTTGTGCACGTTTCGCCACAGTTTCAAAGTGAAATGTCAACGTTTTATTACGATGGAGTTTATATGCATCACCTCAGTTCTGAGTTGAAATGTCCGGTGAGTGACGCTAAAAGCTCAATTATCCGTTATAAAATGACGTACTCCTACACTAAACCCTAAAACTACCCGATAGTGTTAACAAAAGCAAATGTGACATAAAAACGCAATCGTAACCATGACATTTTAGCTTGTTTTTGAACTCTTGTCTTCAAGCTCTTTTATCGTGACTCGTCTATCACAGGGTTCGTACCCAAGCGCTCCACATCACAAGTACAATTGAAACTACATACACTCGAAAGAAGGACATAAAGAAAGATCAATCACTCTCCACTTGAGATGGATTGACCTTACTCCGTATAACAAAGACTTGAATCTTAAAAATATACATTGTGTATTCATATACCATGTTAGGTACTTCAAAGAATACATTTGTCATTGTAGCTCATGTCCAAACATGGTATTACCATAGTATTTTTCTGGTAGTTTAGTCACACATGGACTAATATATCCATGAAACAATTCAGCCATGAAAACTATATATGTTGTATATACGAATGAATGTTAACTTACAAAGGGCCTTCCATGACGAAATGTAAAGGAGCTGAGGGCAGGAAGCAGCTCCGAGGGGTTTGACATGTGATGGAGGTGTCTACCATCCAGGAGGAGGCGGCATCACTAATCATCAAGGTCAGAGACATCACTCTGCTGCCAGGGACTACACAGGTCTATATATGGGTGAACTCTCTGCTCTCATTGAAAATCAATGGCAATTTTTCACCCTCTGAGACCGGTCAGAAGTGGCATTTCTTTTCTTTTCTTTTTCTTAAATACAATTATTTCTAGGAAAACAAATATTGGGTACATAAGTTCTTAGGTGGGTTTCTAATATTTACTCTCTTTTTTAATCTTTTGGTATAGCTTAAATGTGTCTTGAAAGCACAGACTGGGAATATTGTTAAAGCCTAGGGCGATGTAGAAAACATGGATGAAATCACGTAATTTACTGTATAATGCAGCTATTCACAGAATTTGGCAACATTTGGATGAGTAATTTGAAAGTAGGGCTGTACACTTAATCAAATTGCCATTATGGACTAGTGTCTGTGAGTATTAACCTGCAAAAAGACTGCAGTTTATATATGAAGTCTGCGTGTCTCAGAGTGAATGAGCGGCACAGTTTGGTCTGCTACTCATACTCATGCATGCATGATGCTTGTGGTGTTTTTAGCATCTGCTGTCTCACTATATGAGGACATGAACACACAAACTTTACCTCTACCTTTACCTTGAGATAGCACTTTACATGAGCATTTCACCATTTTATTTGATAAAACTATCATCAGATACACAGAAACTCATAGGCCTTCACTACAACCAAACGCCAAAATAAAGGTTTGATAATTAAAAATTAAAACAAACTTGAAGAAATGATGACAGAAATATGTTAATATTGTAGAATATACTACACAATGTAATAAGAACAAAAATAATAGCATGTGCAAATATCACACAATTTTCCAATCCATGTTTTAATTTAAACTTAGTTTATTACTCACTATATTTGCTATACAAAATGAAAGGAATTGTTCAAATTTCATTTGAATACATTTTAAAAGTTCCATGTATTAATTCGATTACCACTGTTTTGATAATACATTTGTATTACATCATAACACACAATCCGTAAAAATTAAAACAGACAACACAAATAAATAAAAAACAACTAAAAAACAAGTATTTATAAGTGAAATAGTGCCATATACCATTTGCACCTCAGTGTATTGTAGTATATTATAAAACAGTATAATAACATATTCAGTGTATATGATTATATTTGTTAAAATCATAAATGGATGCTGCCTCATTGGAACATTACTTGTCCTTGTCTTTGTCCCTGTCCTTAAAGCCCTACCCCTAACCCTACCCGTTTTATTCCCTCTATTAAATACTAGTTAGGCACTTGTCCACTTTCTTAATTATATTTATAATAAATGATTCTCCAAGCTGATATGCGATGGGAAAAGGAGGAATGAGTTTAGAAAAAGGCGGATTCAAACTCAGGTCAGTTGCATCAAAAGCTTACGTCAATCGCCTTACTCTTCACACCACTGCTCCAGTACCCAAGTGGATTTCGTTTGTAATTTTGTTTGGCTCAATAAGACAATGGTGGACAGAATTAGTATATATAGCCTCTGCCAACAAGACTGGATATTTGGTGGGCTGTAAACAGACAATCCCAGAAAAAAATACACTTTTCAAAGGCCATGTTATTGTAAAAAAAATTATAAATTCAATTGTTAAAATAAATTCAATTGATTAAAAATCCCTTTTGATTATTAACATTTAATTAAACCATCAAACAGAATCCAGAAATATTAAAGCGGAAAAAAGAGAACAGAGAATTTTATATATTTTACAGGGCCCTATACACAATAGAACATTTATTCACATTAAACCATAAAGGTTTTATAGAACTTTAAGAGTGTAGAAGAATTGTGAAGTGTGTTCCAGTAGTGCCATTAAAGTTCATCAGATCCTCTCTTGTGGTAACTCAGTTGTTACCACAAATGGACTTTCTATTGTTGTCTCATGGCTACAAATGTCAAAACAAATAGAATTTTCAATTAGTTTGCTCACCGAACGCCCATAACTGAGCAATCATAGCAGAAAGGCTGTCAAAAAACGGCCCCTGTGATTCTTCTTTTATGATCGACAAACAGGCTGTCGTGCTTTGGAGATGGGTGGGAGACCATTGCACTTGCTTGCCAGCGGCTTTTGAAAGTTTATAGCACATTACAAACCTATTGATCACAGCTCTGGGCAGGCCTGGTGCTCTTACAGCAGAAAAGAGAGCCTGTTGTCTGTAATGCAGTTGCACTGATAGGCCATTATTTAACTCCAACATAATTCAATGCCCTTTATACCGCATGCTATCACAACAAAGAATAATATTGAGTCCCTGGGGTTTGGCCTTAAAGTATTTGCAGTGTCATTTCTGCTGCTGTGAACTTTATGTATCTCTTCCTAGATGGCACTAAAGATTCAGGTTATGTGCTGATTAGAAAAGTTAAGTCCGATGTGCCATCCCATAGGAAAGCTTTATTGCTCAGAGATTTCATTGATGTGAAGACTTGATGGAGTTCTCAGCTGTGTTTTATTTAAGCAGCCACTGTGTTTCTCCTTAGAAGTTTAAATGATTGCTGACATGGAGTTTCAGTTCATAGGCCCTATAAATCTTTTGTTAAAACTTTTGTTTTAAAGGTACGTTTACACGACAACGATGTACTAAATACGGAAAAGTGTTTCCTTCTCATAAAGACGACACCATTGTCAAAACGATCCGTTTGTCATTCACACAGATCCGCAAAAATGACTAAAATCGCTGTATAATACTGCCAGGCCAGTAGTTGGCGATGTCACTTTGTAAAGAAACATTAAACACCTATAGACTGAACACGTTACACGTGTGCGCATGACTTCACCGTATTCACAGATTAGCATTTTTGTAGTTTACATGGGAATGATAACGTTGATGATGATAACGTCGTTTTCAAAAGGTTGCGTTTCCAGGCCCCAAAAGGCTGTTGTTGTGATTAAACGCTCAAAACGCATACATAATTTTACGTTTTTAAGTTGAAAACAGTGTCGTGTAAACGGACCCTAAGACTTGGGTCTCTTTCCATTAGTAAAGTCTCAGCAAAAAACTCAATTTTGCTCTACATGCATCTTATTGCTGTCTCGGAGAAGATTGGAGATATTCAATTTTAGATTCCTGGATCAATTACATAAGAGAGTGTCCATGATAAAAAAAATATATAAAAAAATTCATAGCAATTTCCAGGTTAAAACACACATTATTAGTTCTAAGTTTTAGTTCTCTTTGAATTCAAGTCGGTTAAAATAAAATAAATTAATGTAAACATCTTAATCATTATTCTCAAAAAAATAAAAATAATAATATATATATATATATATATATATATATATATATATATATATATATATATATATATATATATATATATATACACTTTTCAAAATATACTTATTATTATTATTATTATTATTTATTTTTATTTTTATTTTTTACAAACGTCAATAAATAATTCACAAATATTATTATGTTTTTTAGGGAGCAATATGCTATCATCCTGCTCATCATAGAAGACATCATTGTATGTATTAATTTCATTGTTAATGTATTTTTGAGTAGGAGAATATGAGCAACATATCACTAACTCTTTTTTGGGATGTCCCGCCTTATCTGAGGCAAGAAATCCCATAAGAAAGAAAAATCATCTTTTTAATATCTCGCATCTTCAAACCTGAAGCACAGGTGTTCCATAATCCAGATCCTCAGGCATTGATCAAAAAGATCATACCTTAAAGTTTAATGGAAAAAGTTGTTTCAATATATCCTGCGTTCCCTCTCCCAGCAATGCGTTCCCAAGTTTAATTGAATCTTCCAGCATGCATGGCTTTGCCACTGTAACACCATCCTGCAGGGGCTAATTGAATTTCCCTCTGTATGCTTAGCTATACATTTTGAGAACTGGATCGATTTTTCCATCCCTCATAGAGCTAGGTGTTGAACAAGGTAATTAATAAGAATTGCCGTAACAAAGCCTTGCTCCATCTCTCGCCAGGATGACAGAGTAATTTCAGCCTTTTCAGGACCATACAACTCTTTACACAACTGGACTTTTTGATTTGATATTTTTATCTCTCTTTAAAGTGAAAAGTTTATTTTGGGAATTAAAGGAGGAAAAGTTTACAAGTAGTGTTTAATTGCAAAAAGTAATTTCCTTAATGACTTACAATACTGAGTGCAATTTACTCTTAAAACAAGATTAATGATAACAAGTCTAAATACCTTATATAATAATATTTTAATTTATATCTAATACAAATACAATTTGTTACAGGTTACATTAAAACACCCAAGTATTGTCAACTTATGTTTGCCATTGCAAACATATGTTTGCTTATGTTTGCCATTATTTTACTAATACATTTAAATACCACATTATAAAAACCCTTCTCGAGGGAACCAGTGGCGGCTTTTGGCATCATCCCTGCACCACTCTATTTTAAAAGAGAATGTCAGAAAATCACAGTATCCACAGTGTATCTGAGGTTCCTTAACAGGAAAACTGCATTTGGAATCTTTTCTTCATTGTGTGTGTTGTGTTATGTAATACAAAATGATGTCTGGCTGCTGCATTAAGGCAATTGAAAGCAAGCCCAAAGGGCAACTACAGTTTTAGGAATAAAACTCGTTGTAGGAAAGCACTTTCTCTTTCCTTACTGTATCTTTTATGCCCTTTTTTCTCAGTATGTTGCCTTAAAATGATCTGCAGATTGGGTAAATCAAGTGCCAGGAAACAGAAATGAAAAACTCAAGTAATTTATTTACACAGACACACACACACACATGCACGCATGCACAAAAAAAAGGCCAGTGAACACACATTATTTATTTATTTTTCTTTAAAACTTCAGTTGAATGGTTGAGCTTTGTCAAAAACAGTATTTTTTAAAAACATTTATTTTCCCATCATGCTGATGAAAGGGTCCAAGTTTTCCTGATAAATAATGGCATCCAATTGCAACCAATCAGAATCAAGCATTCAGCAGATAATTACAATTTTGACTGTGTTTTATGGTTTTAGTTGTTTCTGTTGAGAACATCAAGAGGACAGACCATAATCGTCATTTTAAGGGGGGATAAAGACATTTGATATGTTTAAAACTATTTACTTTTCATAATAAGTTAATGTAATAGTGTATCTAACATATCTACACTGTAAAATATGACATCATTAATAAGTCATGAGGACATACATAAGGGATAATGTACATCCAGCTGGTTGTTATATATATGCACAGAATAAACCCAGACTGTGTGAACATGGTCTTGCATCACTCTGAAGGGGTTCATTATCCGATAACAATCGGCTGGATGTACATTATCCCGCTTATTATACGTCTACTTGCCACATAAGTAAATAATTAGACATTAAATATTGATCTGAGTCAAAATATTTTATTAGCTCTTTAAATGCAAAGCTTCCACAGACAAAGCAGTTGCTAAAAGAAAGTTCAAACTAGACTGACATTTAAGGGATATGGTACAGTCATACCACTTATTACATGGTATTTCACCATATAAATAATTATGGGGATGAGAGATATTGATTTGAGATGAAAATCGTTTTAAAATTGTACCTGTTTGTTATCTTATCTATTGCAGTGTACAAAACAATCGGAGCAAAATGGCATCAGCTTATTCCATTACTTTAACTCATCAAAATAATTTAACTAATTTCGGCGTAGTGTTTTTAAGCTATAAAAGATCAAATTAGGCAAAAAAATAAAAAAATTAAAAATTAAGGCAGCAGCTGCACTTTAAGTTGAATTAGTATGTCTCAAAAAATAAATAAATAAAACATTCATGATTTCTGCTTCCGATGCTGTTAAAAAATATCTGAAGGACACTGAAGTGTGGCATATTTGCGGAAAGTGGCAAGCATTTTTCCCTCCAATTGGAGGTTTCAGACAACATGACTTTTAAGTAGCCAGCAGGAAGCACAGCGTCTGAGGTCAGCGCGGGCCCCAAAAGCAGTCCTCCCAAAGTGACATGTAATTGCTTACACTGTCCGCGCTGAGTGTCAAGCACAAAGTGTGCGCCGGTGTGGGGCGGTTTGCGGGTTTGGGGGCATGTGCTGCCATTGTTTGATGTTATGTGAAGTGGTGCTCCGAATGTCCATCATTGTGTTCTAGAGAGAGTCAGCCAAGCGATCAGAGGCTGTTGGGGGGGAAAAAAACACCCCTGGGACAGATGCCTCGTCCTGTCAGGAGAGACAGTCATGGTCAGATAATAATGAAGACATCATGGGGGTTATAGATAGGAGTCTTACACAGTAGAGTCTTGGAAGTGTTTAGAGATTCTCACAGCACTAGGGGAGCAGCCATTGATTCTGCCCCAGGTTTGCATTATTGAGGTTGGCAGATTCTGTTTGAGGTTGGAATCCTAATGCAGCTCTGCCATTCAATTCGGGATCTCTGGAAGTCATTGTGCCTTGATGTTTGATGGAGTACTCAGCAGTTAAAGATTCATGAGAATGCATTATTCTATTTTCTGCCTGCCTTTCTAGTACTATTGAATCAGCGAGTATGCATACACATTTTTTGGGCAAGTGTGAAACTTTATAAATCTGTGTTCATGATCTTGGATCAGCCAGTGATTGAGGATTAGAGTTTAATGAAAAACACTGATTCATCCAAGGACAGATCCACCATTTCTTAGCAACAATGGTAGTCATATAATTAGATCATATCATATCTATATTTCATATCACATATTTGGGACATGCCAATTACTTGTTGAAAGGCAATAAAACCTTTTTTTTTTTTCTAGACACGTAATATTAGATCCAAATGTCTTTCTTGGCTTGAACCCCAGAGTTGGTCGCTAGACTTGCAAAGATAAATTAACTTTAACACCAGTCTTACATTTAAAACCAATAGAGTTAGAACTTGTCAATTGTTTCTTCTAGACAGCAATGAGAATTCAAAGAAAATGCAGACTCAAGTATCTAAAAAAACAAAAAACAACTCAGTAATCCCAAATGTTTCTCCTCTACAGCAGGGTCCCTCAAATCCAGCCATGTCCTGCAGAGTTTAGCTCAAACCATGATTTAACTCACCTATCTGTAATTTTCTAGCAATTTTGAAGACCTTGACAAGCTTGTTCTGGTGTTTTTGATTAGGGCTTGAACTTAACTCTGCAGGGCAGTGGCCCTCCAGGACTGGATTTGAGGAACCCTACTCTAGAGTTTCAGAAGAGATCTCAATAATGCTTCAAACTCTGCTCATATTTGCCAAGATACCAAATGCTACAATCAAAAGTCAGAGATTACATTACGAACTCCAGTGTTTCTCATCAAATTCTTCCCGAGACAACCATTTTAATTTTATAGCTCCATACCAGGGGTTCTCAACTCTGGCCCTCGAGCTCCACTTTCCTGCAGAGTTTTGCTCCAACCCTAATCAAACACACTTGAACAAGCTAATCAAGGTCTTCAGGCTTACTAGAAAGGTACAGGCAAGTAAATTTGATCAAGGTTGGAGCTAAAGTGGACCTAGAGGGCCAGAGTTGAGAACCACTGCTCGATACTCTCTTTCTGCGTGTCTTAGGGTTATGTTTAGTTCTGTTCAGTTTGATTGTGTTTTAGTTTGGTTCTCCCTGTTCCCGTTTGCCTGTGTTCTAGGGGTCGTTCACACGACACCGTTTTCAAATCAAAATGAATAACTTTTTTAATGTGATTTCATTAACTCGACAACGGCATTTTGGGTGTGAACCAAAGACAGTTTAAAAAACGGGGTTTGAAATCGCTGGTGTTTCTGACATCACAAACTACCTTGTAACCAATCACGTCAACGAGTGATCGTCAACGAGTGGATCTCTGAGCTGGTGCAAGTGAGTAGAGGTGGGCCTAATTTGCATATCCATATAGTACCACGTATACTAAATTAGGGAAGGGAGTAGAGTTAAATTTGAGCTATTTTAAGGCATGAAGAAACTGTTTTCAAGGAAAAAACGTTAAAATATGTCCTTTTGGTGATCAAAGATGAGTTTTAAGGTATTACATTATTGACTACAGGGGCCCTTAGTTCCCTTTGTTCAGTGTTCATTCTCTTAATAAAATTAAGAAACAGTGACAAATCTGATATTTCAGTGAATTGTACCTGAGGCCTCCATGAAGTCTTCTGAACTATGAAAGATCAACCACTGAGCAATACAATTTCCCTGGCTGCAAAAGCACTTGCATGTAAATCAATCCAACAACCCAATCGATTACACTCAGCACTCAGTGTATGACAGCACAATCACCCAGAAAGCCATGGAAGCACACAAATTCTTGCAAAACAAGCCAGAATACCATTAAACAGCAAGAATTAAAAGTTATTTATGACACGAGCGATAGAAATATATCACCCCAGCCACAAAGAGCTTTTCTTTCGCTTATTGTGTTCAGTTATATTACATTTCTTGGCCTGGTTCCTGTCTACAATAATTCTGTCATCTCCTGTATTTAGTGATTAAATCTAAGTTTTGCACGTCTGAACATAATTTGGATCGGTAGTCTAGTCTATGTAGACAAATTATGACGTGATTGACTGTAGCACATATGGTGCCACTGTGAACACTCTCACCCCCTGCTGGATATCAATCACATTGCACCACTTTTGTGATACCCTTGACAGTAGAATGTTGGCATTTTCTGCCAACATTGACTTTTTTTTTTACACAAACTAGAGGCCAATCATAAAGTCAGAAACAGCTGCCGCAGTCTTCACAACATATTTGCCCCAATATTCTGCCCAAAAAAAAAAAGTGGCTTAACACCCACGAACAGCTGCTCAGTTGGGTTACATGAGAGAATGTGCATTTGCTGGAATGCATTATGTCTTGATTGTTTTTGCTGGCATTTTTGCATAAACAGTACGAACTAAAAGTACAGTCCTATCAAGGGGAGCAAGGTAAGTTCATGCACTTTTACTGAGCCTACATGCTAAAAATAAAAATTCATAAACAACATGATTCTTTTAGCAGATCTTATACAATATTTATGTGGTTGGTTGACTGCATTCTCATAACAACCTTATTTACTTAGGAAAAAGTTAATGGTCCAATCTAGCTAGAAGCTAATATTATTAACCTGTGGGGATCACTGCACTGCAGTATAGCTTTTGTGTTTTATCCGCTGAATACAAAGGGAACTGCTGCTTTCAGCTCTGATGCAAGGATTACAGAAGAAACCTTTTTAGCTTCACACCTCAACAGCATTGACTGAAATTCACACATATATTTGCTCTCAGTCTCTAAGGTTGTGAGAACATAGCCTCTTGCAACCTTTGAGACAATGATGTTTTAAAGTGGTATTCATCTTGCCTTGCACACGTAAAACTGAAAATGTTTGTGAAAGGCGTTTCTTTTTGTAGCGCTCTGTTGCTGCATGCTTTACTTTCTATGGATAACTGGTTGAATAGTTCACCTATAGTTGTCACCCTTATGTTGTTTAATGACTTTATGAAGAATACATTTTTGAGTGCAACATTCACATCTTAAATTGCATAGAATCAAGTCCTTGCCCATTTTTTTCTCTTTCAAATAGACTAGGATACACGTCAAAATTCGGAAGAAAATCTCTGTCGCTATACTTCCTTTTCATTGTTGTGCTTCTAACACTGCCATCATCTTCTTTAAGTTCTAACCTCAAGTACCAGTTTTTGTATAGCATTGACTTGTATGCTGCTTTCATTGTGGAATATGTTGTCAATTGTAGGTCTAATTGTTTAGTAAATTATGTATCTGAGTAAAAGAAGTAAACAGAGAATTCCACCCTGCGTTTTCTTCATGCTGCAGTGTAAACACCGTGATGTTTTCATTATCTGTGGTCAGCTGGTGCTGTGTCCGCATGGATCCTCTTATATTTGTGATTGAAATGGTTTATTTCTGATGGGATGAATCAAGCACTAATTGAGATAATTCACAATTCTCTCTCTTTCTGTTCTCCTGCAGAAAAGCCGATGCCTCAGGGTCCTCCTGGCGGTATATTTGGCGTCTTGGGAGTGGTGGTGGTTGGCGGTCTGATTGTAGGAGTGGTGGTCACAATATGTATGGTGTACAGGAGAGGAAAGAAGCCCCGTACAGAAACAGACAACGATCTGTAAGTACTTCCCTCACAGGTGACATTGATTGTGGGCACTTTTTGCAATGGCCAATTTTGTCCCCACCACTTAATAAAATAGCTTGCACTGCTGCAGGAATCTATATAGTAACACAGGGGAAGCATCAAGTAGAAGTTGGATTTCATTTGTGGGATTTCAGTGAAATCACAAAGAAAAATGCAAACACATCTGTGCCTGATGCTGATCTAAATCCACTGACATACAGCTGCAATCCTGGTTTATAATAATAATAATAATAATAATAATAATACAATTATATAATAATTATAATAAAAAATATAATGTACATCAGAACTTGTACTTTAAATGATTTTTGGGCATTTTTCTAATCATATGTTTTTGTCTATATGGAAATTTATTTTATTTTATTTCGAAATTTTGATCACATTACACACACACACACACACACACACACACACACACACACACACACACACACACACACACACACACACACACACACACACACACACACACACACACACACACACACACACACATTTGTATTTGCTTTTGAAAAATTAAAAAGATCTGATCAGGATAGAAAAGCTATTGTTACAATGAACATTCAAATTGATTACTGCAAAATCAGCAGTAATGATAATCAAGTTATCTCGACCTCTTACTGCTTTTTACTATATAAACACAAAAGAAACATTTAAAAATCACTTAAAGGTAGCACAATTATTATAATTATTAGGCAGCAAAAAGAAAATTATACAACAAGTGCAATATCCCAAGACTTGATGCACGGATCTATTTTGAAACACAATATATAATATAATTTTTTGTCCCATCCGACATTTTTTGTCTCATCATCAAATTTAAAGAAAAAAATTGTCCAAGTCAAAACTGAAATATAGACAAAAACATATGATTAGAAAACAAGTCCTAAGGTACATTTTATTTTTTTATGTGGTGGATCCATTCATCACAATAATTTGATCATAACTGTCAATTATCGTATTTAAATGTGGTTGTCAATATGAGTGAAACTTATGAGTATATGATATGAGTGAAACAATTATTTGAGTGAACAATATGAGTGAAACTTTTAACATTACTATAAACATGATATAATGGAAGCTTGTTTCCTCATTAACTCATAATTGCTAGAAATAAAGTCAGAATTGTGAAATATAAACTTGCAATTGAGAGAAAAATGGTCAGAATTGTGAGACAAAACAAACAGTCACAATTACCTTTTTTTTTATTCCTTAGCTAAATTTTATATCGTCAGCAAAGATATTGCAATAATATTGCTAATATTTAATGTCAGACCTACTTGTACAGATTGAACCTGTTGGGTTCTTGGTAATTTCCATCACATTTACTATTTAACAAAACAACAAAAATGCATTTTAAATAATTTGTGGATAACCTTAATGAACTTTTATTGATGCAGACTGCTTTTGAGGGTTGAAGAAAGAGAAGGTTGAAACAGTAATGCAGAGCCTGTCATTGTCGCTAAGAAGATTTACACTCCAGAAATGCCAGTGACATTTAAGACTTCAGCGTTTGTCTCGGAAAGTAGGCCTATTACTCTGCATATCATCCTGCCGGGCTACTGGGTACCATAATGAAATAAATACCTTTGATACTTTGAGGTCATCACACTTACAATATTGAAGAAAGAAGCATTTATGAATGCGTCTCTCATTTTGCTATTAGTGGATGCACTTGATTGCTTAAGAGCATGTTACCTATTTGTTAAAGAGGCTTCCTGATTGCTATGTAGACCTGATTTGTCCATTTCTTGGTTTGAGAGACAGGTGTTTCAATCAGGGCTGATTGCAGGAGGCACATCAGATTAGCACCAGAACCTGTCAAATCCCAAAGCATGACAGATAAACAGAACACTTGACAGTCTGCGGTTTTTAAGCGCACACTTCACAAAACTCAAGGCTACATGGGAACTTGGAAAGACCGAAAACTTTGGCCTTGATGATCTACAGTGATTACCAGTATCTATGGTTGAGAAGGTTATTGTTATGATAAGTTACGATTCTGGGCTGTGTTTCCCAAAAGAAACTACTGTACAAATCATCTTAGAATTGCAGGCTGTTTCCCAAAAGTAAGTTATTAAAAATTGTTGTATCTCTTCAAGTGATCTGGAGTAATCGTAGAGCGCTGAGGAGACAAAAACATATGGGACATCTGCAAAATTGCATCTAATAATATTGCATTTGTTATGCATAGATGTATCAATTTATCTAGGCAAATTAGCAATATCTTACATTCTTACAGTATGTAAGATTTCAAATGATATTATTAAAGCAGTACTGACAGCAGATGTTGAATCAATCAGCAATATGTGCATCATATAACACTGACTTTTGACCTGATGTGGTCCAGGGTAACTCATCCCAAGGCGTCATATACTGACGCTTTTGACATTTCGTCTACATCGAACGCACATGGCACCCTTTAGCGTCAATATGAGACGCAGATAGATATGGGCCAGAAGGCGCCTCCTAGCGGTCTAACCCTAACCCTACCCCAGACCTAAACCTACCCATAACCGAACAAAGCTCTGTGCGTCTCATATTGACGCTAAAGGGTGCCATGTACGTTCGATGTAGACGAAATGTCAAAAGCGTCAGTATATGACGCCCTAGGATGAGAATGCGTTGCTCAGTCCTGACAATCTTTCCTACTTTTATTGTTTTAATCCGAGACTGCTGAAACATATGGCACAGGACTTGCAACCCATTCTCAGCTAAGTATTCCCTCTGAGACCCTTCCTAAAATGCTCAATTAGCCAGCCAAAATCCAATGTGGTCACTCTTCTTATATATAAAAAAAGAACTACAGGAGATGAATGTGTGGACATATGTCTTTCTTCTCTGTCATATTGAGACGTGGACACCCTGACTGCTTCCCGAGTGGGTCACATTAGCAACCTTCTTTAGTCATGCTTCAGAAAAAAACACTGAATCGTAGGTACAAATTTGTAACCCATACTGAGTCACTTGGATCAGCAAAAGCACCATATTACAGTTTATCCCCATTTTACTTGTGATTATTAAAGTTAGTGGTAATCTGTCCTTCTGAGAGGATAATTAATCCCTCGCAGGAGAGTGTTGGCTTCTGTCCTTCATGGGAATATCGCCCTGGCAAACCAGTGTGAGGGTGCATGAAATCTGGCACAGGATCCACCTGAGTTCTTAATTACATCAGTGATGAAATTATGATGCTCATTTGAGAGACCCTCTCAAAATCCATGCCATTTCATTTTGTGAATTATTTTGGTTTGGAAGCAGAACTAGGCATCAGATGCTCTGAAGAGCGCTGGTCTGTTCAAATGTGCGAAGCATCCTAACCATCCAGTTATTCAAGGACGCTTGGAATTAAATTACATGCAATTCATTTCTTGACTTTTCATTTTTTTTCAAAATACAATAAAAATGCATTTTGAGGGGCATTTAAATAATAAACCTTGAACAGAAACAAACTTAGGTTTCACTTTATTTTGATGGTCCCTTTAACACATTCTTTTGACTATAAGTAACATTGCACCTACCTGTACATGTCTACTAACTCTCAATAGAGTATAAGTAGAGTATTAGTAGACTTGTAGGGTTAGGGTTAGAATAAGTTGACGTAGTTGCAAAGTTACTTATAGTCATGTTCATAAAGAGTAATCAGATATTAAGCAGACAGTCTACTAATACTCTAATGACTGCTAGTTGACATGTAGTTATGACGGAAGTCATTGTAAGCTTTTGAGGCTTTTTTAAGGTTTTGGATAGTAATTGCTTCCGACATATTTAGTAACACTTGAGTCATTACTTGTGGGTTACCATGATCTTCACTGATACTGATCCAAATGACCAGTAATCCCTTAAGAAGAATGTAGTAAAACTTGAGTTATTACTATCCAAAACCTTACAAAAACCTCAAAAGATTACACTGACTTCAGTCATTACTAGAGTTATCATGCTTTTCACTTTAGAATAATGTTACAAATAATAAGTAATCCCTTTAGAATGATGTAGTAACATATGAGTCATTACTAGTGGGTTACCATGATCTTCACTTTAGAATGAATTATTCATTATGCATTATTCATATTAATTATGAACTTGTATATAGTAGTTCTCAGTAGTCCTCTGGGAGGTATATTCAGAAAATAGTTCATGTGTTTTAAACTAAATGGATGCCTTAGTTTCATCAGCCATTTGCTCCTGGATAACCAGCCTGATCTCATGAAGGGCGTATCTATACCACGAATTATATTTCTCGTGCCATTTATATCCCAAAAATATTTTTTGCTTGCATATGATACGCAAATTTCGCATGCATATGATACGCACTTTATGCCGTGTAATACGCAAGCACTCCACACCCCTAATCCTACCCAAGGGGTTTACAGTGCGTAGCATATGCACGCAAAAAAAATGTTTTGCCGTATAAATGGCACGAGAAATAAAATTTGTGGTATAGATACGCACTTTCATGAGACCGTGTTGGGATAACAGCACATGTAGGACTCTTAGCTGTTTGTTTGCTTCCTTCTGCTGTCCCTCTGTGATTTACTCAGGATGTGTTATTTTCCCTGCCTAAATGTAATTTCTTTTGTTTGCCATGACTGTCATTATTTATGAAGGAAAAATAAGGGTTTTTTCAAATCATCATAATTTAACTTGTGCTTTTGTTTTCCCACAAGTATCCTGAATTTACCACCCAGCAGTAAATGGAGCACTTGTGTTTGTCGGCAAATGTAAATCACATCGTGCAGCTGCAATAAGTGTCAAAACGAAGCGCTCTGCTGTAGCTCTAACACGCACCCAGTCGCACCCTTTATCTGTGTCAAGAGCCAATCCGCTTCAGCCGTCCCAGTGAAACGACACCTAAGATCGAGTAGTCTGCTGAAGACCTGGCATCTCTCTCGCAATCAATCCACAGGCCTAAAGAGACAAATAAAGCACACTGATTTTGTCTCAGAGGAATGAATTAGGAACAAATGAGGCTCTCTTTCTCTCTCTCTCTATCGCTCTCTCTGCCTGTATCGCTGTCTTTGTCTGCTGCTTTGCTTCAGTAACCACTCTTTCTCTCTCTCTCTGGATCCTAGCATTGCAGTGGCTGATAGCTGTGTGACAAAGCCAGAGGCCCCTGGGACTGAGGCCCCAGAGAAGCCTGAATCCCCCACCAGGAAAGTAAAGGCCACGGCCTACTAGTCAACCTCCTTTCCGAATTCCCCCTCATAGAGTCTCTGTGTGGCATGATGGCCTAGCAGCGTCCGTTGAGCTCTGTGTGAGCAGCATTTGAGCATGATTAGGAAATATTGTGATGAATTCCACAAAAGACCAGTGGGGGAGAGTGGGGAGTGTGGTAACAAGGGGTAATTCATAAGATCATCAGATGAACCAATTAGAAATGAGCTACTGCCGTGAAATCACTACTGTACGTGAGCATCGCCATACTGCATGGAGCGACAATAGAAATCGACAAAAGAGTCTTCGTACAAACCCAAGGATTTCAGGCCAAAAACAAAACAAAAAAAGATTTTGCATCAGCAAAGTAAAATTTCTAACTTTATAGGTGAGATAAAGTTTAAAAGGTTTACTCTTTACAATAAGGTTCATTAGTTAGCATTAGTTAACTACCATGAACTAAGAATGAACAATACTTCTTCAGCATTTATTAATCTTAGTTAATATTAATTTCAACATTTACTAATACATTATTAAAATAAAAAGGTTGTATTTGTTAACATTCATTAATGTTCTGTGAACTAACATGAACAAACAATGAACAGCTAGATTTTATTAACTAATATTAACAAATATTAACTAATAACAAAAGTATTGCTCAATGTTAGTTCATGTTAGTTAATACATTTGCTAATGTTAAATTAATTAACCTTATTGTAAAGTGTTATCATTTAAAATAAGAAAGTCACATTGCGAGATATACAGTACAACTGTGATTACAAAGTCACAATTGCAAGAAATAATCTATCTATCTATCTATCTATCTATCTATCTATCTATCTATCTATCTATCTATCTATCTATCTATCTATCTATCTATCTATCTTTGATGTGTGGTGACATAATGATTTAATTAATTTGCTAAATATAATCTGACGTTAAAGGTCCCATGACATGCTACTTTTTGTAGGCTTTAATATAGGCCTTAGTGGTCCCTAGTACTGTATCTGAAATCTCTTTCCAAAAATTCAGCCTCGGTGCAGAATTATAGCCACTACAAGCCAGTCCCAGAATGAGCTTCCTTCAGACAGGCCGTTTCGGTGTCTGTAGCTTTAAATACTAATGAGGAGGAGAAAGGCGGCGCGAGGTGGAGGGTGGGTGTGGCCTTGACCATCTTGCGCAACGGGAACGTGGCGTGCATGTTTACGTTGGATATAGCAATGGCAAGAAGACACGCAGTCTTTCAAGCATTTCAGTTTGACCCAGAATCTGATCCAGATGGAGAAGCAACGGATGAAGAAGTTGCAACTCAGCGGCTCCAGCAGGACGTTTCCGAATGGTCAGTTTAAAATATTATGTCTGGATACGGTACTTTATTCGGATGGTTTAGTTATTATCATGTAGCTAACGCGAACCTACTGTTGCCTTTTCATGAGAGATCTGTAACGTCGGTATTTATCTTATTACAATATCATCAAGCTCTGCGATCTTGAAATGCGGATATCGCGCGCGCCATATAACCAACAGGAAAACGGTTATCCAAATAACAAAGACGTGTACAACACTCGCGTTACAGTGTGTGTATTCACACACATAAACTGCATAGCTAATGTTACAGCCATATTCTACGTGTAAAATCTAGGTAACGTTAACCATAAACAGTAAAGCAACACACTTATATATCATTAGTTGACTTACTTGTCCGAGGTGTGTAGCTGAGCCAAAGAGAGTGATCCAGACTTTAGTTTCAGACGTTCAGCAAGCCCAGCTCTGTATTGACCCTTCGGTGTTCATTTGTACATCCAATTATTGAGCAATTGTTATGCTTCGCTCGCTCAAAAGCCATGATATCTCTCGTCTCGTGGACAAACTAAAATCGCGCGCGCGCGTTCCTACTTCCTAGCGCATTTTCTCATGGGCGGAAAATCTCTGGGCGGGCAAAGCAGAGACAGGAGAGGTAACATTTCCTCCTTATGACGTCATAAGGAGGAGATTCAAGATCAGCGCGTATGAACCTCCATTTTCTCAAAGGCAGAGAAAGATAGCAAAAGCTCGATTTACACCGATTGAAATTTTTAGAAACTTGGGGACCATATACAGGCTAGGGGAACTCATATTAATGTTAAAAAACCTCAGAAAGTGAAAATTTCATGTCATGGGACCTTTAAGGGATGAGTTGTAGATTTTGGTTTGTATCAGACAAATCAAGGAATTATATCATAGTCACCAGGCACAAAATTATATATAATATAATAAATGTTGATAAGTCTCAGAAGTTATTCCTTATACTTTCAACTAATATTTGTTCAACTTAAGATTTTACTGTTTTGACCAGACCTCAAACACAGTAGTTTTTGGATGACTTTGCAGTGACCAAAGACGAAGAAAGGCCTAAATGATGTGTGCAAGCTACAAAATTAAGCTTTTTGAAGTGTGCACTTTCATCATGCACTCTTTTGATGAAAAGTTATTTGTCTCACAATCATTTCTCGTTTAGTTTTACTTCTAAAACAAAAAGTACTTTAGTAAAGTACCTCACCCACACTGAAAACTCTGCTCAATATGCTAAAACATGTCTCCCTGCCTCCGTTGGTCTCTTTTCTCTCCTTGTGTTGCCTTGCAAGCATGTATTTGTCTGCATGTTCAGAATTCGTGTCCCTGGTGAACAGTAGTCCTCATCTGCTTGTTGCCGGTGTTTCAGTGATAGAGATGTTGCTTCAGTGCTTGTCTATGTTTGTACTTCTGTTAGGAACCTTTTTAACTTCATTAGATACAAAAAAATAAATAAAAATGAAACTTGCTCAAAAGATGTTTCAAAACATTGATCGCAAGTACAGTAGATTTTGGTGTGATGGTAAGGATATGAATGGTCGTGACACTTAAAAAAAAAAAAAAAAAGTTAATTAACCTTTAAATTATTTGAATAAAATGCAAATATTCTGATATGTTTTGTAATGACCTAATAAAGATTATTATCATTATTAAAGATCTTACAATACGTTTCTGATCTTCAAACTGTTACGTGGCTGTCCTAGTAGAAATGTACCCCCTTTACACTTCCCATGTTAATTAAAACAAAATGTATTTTTGGGGGGTAATCTAAAATGATTGTCTTAAATGTAATGACAGAAGTATTGGGGAAAGAGGCTATTTGTTAATTTTTTTAATAAATAAATGGCAAATTAACATTTATACATTGAAATATTTTTAAAGTAAAACTTTAAAAAAGTACAACTATTTAGAAAGTTTTCTCCTCTAAGTGAGACATTTCTCCTCTTCTTTATCTTGATCTTCTTTATGTTTCTTGATCATTTAAAATTAAGAGTTAATTCTATAGAGAGTATTGTGTCATTCAGTGTGATGTTTATGCACTGATTCAAGTTTAATAGAGTGGTCTTGAATCAAGGTGAAGTACAAATCATAGCTTTCCAAAGTCTTGACAAAGAGTCTGGCTATCTTTAAGAGTCTGGCACATCTATTAGAGTATGTGAACTCAATGCCTGTTGACAGCTTTAACATGACATGTGCAAGAAATAGTCAATTCCCATAATTTTCAGTCCTCATGGAGGTCTAATGGGCGCAACGGTTGGTTGCTGATCATGAAAAGCACTACTGGCAGTTCAAAGAGTCAATCACTGAGATTCAATTCTCAATGGATGGGTAGTCTGTGAAAACAGATAAAGGCACAATGCAATAAGTCATAATTTTCATCCCTAGGGATGAGTTTGTGATAATAATTCATTTTATGTTGACACAGAGGTATATAATCGATGCAGTCTATTTCCTTGATTCTAAGTGTGTTCCTGTGTACGATAATAATGTGGCACTATTTGATTTTAGAGAGCAGTGTGTGGTATTGACTTCTGACAACCAGAGCTGAAGTGATATTAAAGGCTCTGCTGCAATAATTTAACTTCCGGCCACTAGCAGAAAACATGTTACAGTGACAGGGCTATGACAGGGTTTATTATAAGCCCAAAACAACAATATGGATTGGGTTTGGGTTCAATAGAAGAAATTTCACAGCACCTGTAATTATACAGTATAGGCTATGTATATACTGTATATACACACACATACACATACATTTAGCTGATTCTAAATATATGATAGATTGACAGACAGACAGACCCGATCTCACGGCAATTCATACATATTTTACGAGGTGGCTAATTCGTATGAATTCATATGACCTTACTCGTATGAATTTGTACGATTTTTGGTAAATCGTACATATTTCACGAGTTGCCCATTTCGTATGAATTCGTACGAATGACCTAGCCCTGACCCCACCCCTAAACCTACCCATCACTGGGGTTTAGACAAATTGTACGAATTCGTACGAATTTGCCACCTCGTATTCACTCGTACAAATTTGTACGAATTGGTCATGAGATAGCGTTGGACAGACATATACTGTAGATAGATTAGTTAGTTAGTTATCGTCTAGTCTGATAAAGGAGACACATCATATTAAGATCCTAAATATAATTTCCTAACTCTTTTAACAGTAATTCTGAATCACAGAGGATCCTATCTGAGACAAAGAGCAGCACATCATTGGCTACTCTATATCAGATTGTGTTTCCCCCTGTTGCATGATTAGAAGTGTCATTAGCATTTAAATTACCAAATAAGATAGTGATCAACAGAGATCAATAGAGGTGCCGGAGACTGGCCTCACTTCACATCCGGGCCATGGAGATTTTTGGACATGAAGTCATGAAGAAACACAACATAAACTTGGCTTTAGCAACATGCTGAGCTGCAGTTCTGATTGTAAGAATAAAGGCAAACAAACAAAAAAAGACATCATATTTAAACCCTCTCTTCTTCTCTACAGATTTAGTCGCCCTCGACTGATAGCCTCACTTCCTTTGTCAAAGGATCACAGAAAGTAATTTTCCTTCTTTCTCCGTTTCTCCGCCCTTCTTCCTAACCCTTTCTCATAGATTACTCTTTTCAGAGCAGGGATTAGCTATGTTTTTCTCTCTATCCCTGTCAAATCTCCCCTCTTAAGCTGCCCTGAGCTTTTCGTGGCCAACAGACCAAGAAGAAGGGCAGGTCGTGAAGGTGGCCAGACCTGCACTTCTATGTTTCCTGGCAAAAATGGCTACATCATCGTTCTTGTGGGTTCAAGTATATGGATGCACCAGTCAACCTGTAGGGCTATTCATGTCAGAATACTTTAAATCCTTCCTAATGGTAAACTGGATTCACATTTGCATTAGACATAAATCCTCAGTTTGTTTCTAATGCAGTCTGGCATTATAATGCACTGTGTCCAAGAATGTGTTTACTCTGAGATTTACATTGGCTTACTGTACATAATTACTCAGACATTGGCAAATCGTTACTTAGAAAGACATGCTGTCAAAAAAAAAAAAAAAAAAAAAAAAAAAAAAAAAATCTAAATATGTAGGATTTCTATTTCCCCGCCATTGACAGAAATTGCTGGACTTCTATGTTTTCACTGTTATATGGTAGGAGGCGTTGTGACACATCTTCTGAAAGAGTACTGAATCTCCTGATCAAAAGACATCTAAAGAAGAAGCAGAAACAAGCGATAGCATATTTAAGCAGCTTGATAAATATAGGGTGCTTCTCAATACTCAAATTTATGCTTTCTCATTTCCTCGCTCCTCCGTCCTCCAGCCTATGACCCGGAAACCGATTGAATTCAGCCATCTTGAATTACATCTCAATTCTTTATTTGCACCGTGAGGAGGCGAGGAACGAGGGGTGAGGAGGCTTCCAGAGGACTCATGAGCGAGGATACACAGGTGTCAAAGTCTTCCTTGTCGAGAAACCTGACACACGTATAAATTCTCCTCCCCCTTCACACCTGTCACAATAATTTGAATGTATGCTTCACCTTTGCAGTTTAAATAAACCATATATCACACATGTATCAACTTATCTTATCTTTATCTTTTATTTATTAATTTCTTAAATAACCATAGTTTGACAAAATAAGGGCAGATCCTTTGAGCGCAGCTGATGAGTGAAGTGACGCTCGAGTGATCAAGAATATTCCAATATACAAATAAGCTTTCCTTCGATTCCCCTGTCCTCCACTGGCATCCTACAGGGGGTGGAGCTGAGACGCGAGGAAAGGAAACGAGGATGCACAAATAAGAAATCAGAAGCACCCTTAGAGAGAGAATCGAAGGAAGTGATGTCATGAAGTCTTTGTCTTGAAGGTGGCGTATTTGTGCACTTAATTAAAATATGTTGATAAAAGGAATAATTTGGCATGTTTACACCTATGTAGTGGTGTAAAGTCAGCAGTGTTTTTCAAATAACTTTGTGTGTGTGTGTGTGTGTGTGTGTGTTTGTTTGTTTATGTAATCTAAATGGTTTAATTACATCTAAGTGTCAAAGTCGATAATGATTTTCTTTCTAGGTGATCAACTAATTTGCTAAAAGCTATTTTCCCTTTAATCCATTTTCCTTCTTATTTAAAGAATAATTAAGAATCATTGTCTTAAAAAAAAAAAAAGGATTATACAGAATATGGTGTACAACGTGTGCCATTTAAGCCAATGCAGTTGAAATGCAACAGACCTGATATCACTGAGCAGAAACATGAGTTATGTTCCACTTGCTGTGTCTGGGGCCTTTCTTTCCTGGTGGATTTTAGTTGCCAAATCAATTTTTTCAGCTCTGTGATTCATTCCTGGTACACATTTGAATTAAAGCACTATTCTGTGTCTCTGCTTGATGCCTAATAAGGGAAAAAAAGGTAAACCACTGTGTACCTCATAAGTCTAATTGGATCAATAATTAGATCAATTTTCTCTATAGAGCGAGCGTGTGAAATTCAGAATGGGATCAAAGAGGGAGCGATCCTTTTCTGCGAAAAGAGATGCTGGAAAGGAGAAAGTTTCTGAATTATTTAGCTGCCTTTCATTATTCTGTCCCTTTGAAGAAAGATAATGGTGCATCTGGAAGTGACGCTGTCTGTCAAGGCTTATCCCTCAGCAGATCTCTGTTTCTCCATCTCTCTCTCACACACAAACACTCCCTAGCTGTTCTGAAACCTAGTGAGCTTCCTATATAGACAGCATTTGAAATTGTCTTAAAAATTAAAAATCTGTCCTCCATATGATTTTTATTTTTTTATTTTTTTGGAACACAAAAGGATCATTTTTGAAGAACATTGTGGCTAGTGTTTTCAATATCATGAAAGTGAATGAGGACTGGGCCTGGGAAAGCTCCAAAATGACAACAACAAAAAAAAACCTACAAAAAAAAAAAGCGCCATGAATGACTCATTCATAAGTGTGAGAAATAGAGGGACATTTAAGTTGCCATTTATCTAAAAACTAAAAATTCTTCCTACCCATTATAAATGCATAGAAAGTAGTGTACATGTTTATTTTCGGTTCCATGGAATAAAGACTTTGTTGTGAACTATTCCATTAAGGCTTCATGGGCCCATTCCCAGATGTATTTTGGGGGAGAACCTTAAAGCTACTCGTAATGTAGTGTAGTTAGACTACAGTCAAGCTACTCTTTTGCAAAACAAGTTGGCTCTACTACAAGTTACTAACAAAATGTAGTTAACATCTTACTTGGGAGCCCCAATCACCTCTGAGTTGTCAATAAACGACCAATGAAATTGGCGAACTTCATCTTCTTCTCCAGAGGACAATAGCCCACACTCTGATGCAGCTATCAACAACTGATCCTCATCCAGAACGCCGAATGACACTATGGGCCCTATTTTAACGATCTGAAACGCAAGTGTCAAAGCGCAAAGCGCAAGTAACTTTGTGGGCGGGTCTCGGCGCTGTTGCTATTTTCCCGGCGGGATAAATGACTCTTGCGCCAGGCGCAAATCTAAAATGGGTTGGTCTGAAGTAGCTTCATTATTCATAGGTGTGGTTTGGGCGTAACGTGAAATAAACCAATCAGAGCGTCATCTCACATTCCCTTTAAGAGCAGATGCGCTTTTTCCATAGCGGATTGCTATTGTAACGGCGGATTTGCCAGGCGCGCGCCAGCAGCGGTTCACAGCCAAGGAGAGCAACGCTCTCGTCACGGCCGTAAAAGAGAGAAGTTACATTGAAATGGAGAAACCCACCCAAATTAACTTCGGTTAATTTGGGTAAATGTGTAAGCTAGATGTATGCTTTTATAATAAATTGTTTATCTATCTATCTATCTATCTATCTATCTATCTATCTATCTATCTATCTATCTATCTATCTATCTATCTATCTATCTATCTATCTATCTATCTATCTATCTATCTATCTATCTATCTATCTATCTATCTATCTATCGTAATAATGTATGATTTGCAAAAATGAAAACTGCTGCTTCTGTGTAGATGAGAGAATCAAAGTGCGCGTTGTGCACACGCTACATTGATTATGGCCAAGCATGCGCCCTTAAAATAGCCTATGAATAACATGCGCAACGCGCCACTGACTTTAAACTATTTTTTCCTGGTTAGTGGCGCAATTGTTTTCTAAACCTGCAAAATAGCAAGAAGGAACGTTTGCGCCGGAACACGCCTCCTCTTTGCGCTGAACCGCCCCCGGGAGCGCAAGTGTATTTCTTAGTTAACCGACGTGCTTCTGTGGAGGGAAAAGTCCGCTTTGCGCGGGTGCAAAATAGGAATGATACATGCGTCGGTGTACAAAGTCACTTGCGCTGGGTGCAAGATAGGGCCCCATGTGTCCACGAGAAGGACCCGTGCCATCATCCGGCATTTCGGCGAGCTAGAGAAGAGCATGAGCATGAGCTAGAGTAGAGCATGAGCATGAGCTAGAGTATGCTAGAGGAGTCTATGGGGACTGGCCCGGAGGAAGTGCTCCGTGTCAGATACTGGACTGGGTAACAGCAGACCGGATTCACGACCACAATGCCGACATGGTCATGGCTTTATGACCTATCCTGGGACCAGCCACCGGGGGGCGATCAAGACGCTTTGGCTTCACTTTTCAACACTTGTGTGGCACGCTTGGCATGAACCATCCACGAACACCAGACATGTGAGATGTACGATTTAGATGAGGAAATGACTATATCCAGAAACACATGGATGGAAAGACATCTTTAAAAAAACACTCGCCGTCCGTGCTTGCTCTGTTAGGGAAATCTGGGGAAGCGTTCCTAGTCAAAAGGAGAGGGACTTCAGAAGCACCCAATCGCCGCACTTAATTGTGCTAATGCTCTTTTTTTTTGGAATGGCGAATCCGCAAAACCACTGAATGCGGCCTTTCACCATCAAGAGAGACTTCCTCTCATATACAAGCTCTTTTAGATCAGGAGAATGCTCTTTGTGAGGCGATTGGAAGAGATTGATCACTGTGCGCAACCACTCGGCTCCGAAGCAAAAATCTGAATGAGTGGATGCTTGCAGCCATCTTATATACCCGTATGTATGGGGGAGTGGCTTCGCATGGAAAAGCCACTCACTATTTCCATTGGCCGTTTTCTACAACTCAGAGGTGATTGGGGCTTTCAAGTGAGACCCGATTTTTTAGTTTTCGAAAAAAAATTGAACTTGACTGACATATAGGGAACTCCCTACTTTATACTATGTGACATTAAAAACAGTGATGTTTTGTAATGCTACACCAACTTGAGTTGCTGAAAATGTAATGATGTTCGGTGTGTCATTAGCCTGGTTAAAACTAGACCATTCTCAGTAGTAACTGAGTTATGGTCTGGCAAAGCTCCATTAATAACTCATTTCCAAAGGGGCGTCACCAACGGACATCGCTCAAATGCCTCTGGGCGCAATTGGATAGACCTAAAACCAATCAGAGCGATTGTCATCGTGTAAAGCCATATGCTGCGTCCCAATTCGCCTAAGTTACACTACGCCATAAAAGTATGTACTCTTTTTGTGAAGAAAAGGTATTTACTTTTGAATGTGTAGCAAAAAAGTAGGCAAGCTTTGGGACATACTACTTCGCCATCTTTATCGGACGGATCTGTCGCGTGCATCCTGTCACGTAAACTGCCCTGTCAATCATCTTGTCACAGTTAAAATCCTCTATTAAATCTAATTTCATTTCCTACCGTTTCGGAGAGAAATGTAGTAGCACGTTCATCTGCCAGTGGGTCTTTCGTGGAGACTGTCCTCGTGTGTTTGCAATTTTAATATAATAATGCATTTAAAAGTTGCTGCGCTTCACCAACGGACGTCGCTCAAATGCCTCTGGGCACAATTGGATAGACCTAAAACCAATCAGAGCGATCGTCATCGTGTAAAGCCCGCCCCAACGTTTCTGATTGGTGCCGCGATTTCGAGGGATTAGAAATGGGCTTGAATGGGCTCTTTGCCAGACTACTTGCAGAGCAAATCTAAATTTGCCGGAAGTTGTCTGGGTTTTCCCAGGCTAGTGTGTCGTAGTATCGTGGAGCCAGATCTTTAGACTGACGGCAAAAGGTCTGGACTCCATGGCAGCTTTCATTGGCAAGGACTGATCAGAAGATGTCTGACTAACATGTAAAGCAACCTATCACAGTTTGTTTTGTTCCACGTCATGTTTAGGGGTGTGAACATGCAACGTCAATGTCCCTTCAGCAACAGACTGCCAAGTAAAACAATTGGATGTATTTTATGAGTCTATGCCATGAGCTTCACATACATTTGAAAATACAGCATTAAGCTGATCCCAATAAGCGCTCATTGTCGCAGTCGTAAACATAAAGGCTTTTCTTCTTCCATGAGAGGGTTTGGGGTCAGGGCAGCTTTGTTTTGAGGCGCACCATTAGAGCACGTGTCAGACACATTGACCAGACAACCTGTAGAATTTAACCAATCAGATGATGACTTTGAAACTGCTGAAGTGATTCCAATTATGTGTGCCATATGCATTAGACATTCAACCAAGTCTTCTGTTCAGTTCATGTTAAAATACTGTTTCTGTGCTGCATTGAGCTGCTGCTTATGGAGAATGTTCCAAATGTTTGGACGCTCCCTGGAAGTTAGCATCACTTGACATTTTTTTTATTTTATTTTTTGGCTTTTGGATTACTGCAGAAAATAAGCTTTGTAACTAACAAAAGTTTATAATTCTTAGACAACTTATATTCATTTTAAAGCATTATTACAATCACCAGAAAAAGCTAAACATAGGCTAAAAACAAACTACACCACACTAGCATGACTTCAACATCACCACCATTAAGCTTCCAACAAACTATTTCTATCTTTATTTTATTTATTTATTTAAGTAAGAATAGTTTGCAAGAGCACAAATATAAACACAATACGGCTGTAAAAGCAGACTAGCAAGTAGATGTGTTTACCTGTTCAGATTAGTGTTGTCAAGATACCAAAATTTTGACTTCGATACGATACCAGACCAAAATACCTCGATACCGATACTGAATCGATACCACAGCAAAAAAACTAAAACGGTAAAAGTAATTGAAAAATATCACAGAACTTAATCATTGTTTTATAAATTAATTTAAAAAAGCTAAAAACTCACATGACCAGCATGTTCCTGCCCTTCTTTATGACCATTCCCTCCCCTTTATTAAAAATAATAATAATAATAATTATGTCAGTGTGAACGTCCTTACCAAGATGTTTGCAACAATCACATTATTATCAATCATGCTAACATTTGCAAACCTTTCACAACTCTGAACAGGTTGGGATGATCAAAATCTTATTTCATGATACGAGTCATTTAATATTTTTTAAATGTAATTTTATAATTATAATACAGATATTTAATTTAATTGTATCTTTGTAATTAAAAATAAGCAAAAAAGCAAATTACAAACAATATGACAAATACTATAAGAGACAAATAAAATAAACAGTGCTTAATTTCTTTTTTGAAAGCTATAGACCTTCTGTAGCTGAAACAATAAGGTCCTCACTCTATAAATTAACTATAGACTGATTCTTAATAAATAGATTAAATTTATTCAGTCAAGCATTGGGTGACTGACTGTCTATTTTCTTTTGTTGTTGGATTAACATTAATCACACAGAATATTACGCTGCCGGTCCGGCCCTTTAAGACCTGCACGTATCCAATACATTGGAACATAATATGATTTCTTTTTACAGACGGTTTACGTTCACTAAAGACATACCCGACTGTGTTTATGTGAATACTCGCCAGGACGTGCATTTTTACATATCATTTTGACTATTCAAACCTAATAGTCCGCGAAAGAGAACTGAAGTCGCGATCGTATGCTGTCTGAACGGCGTGTGCGCGCGCTTCAGGAGTGAGCCCGGCAGCGCGAACACGTCCCACGCTTTATTTTCTCATGCATGCACGTTTCTTTGTCAAGTGCTGCGCGTATATATTTTACTGTTCTGCTTCCGTTGTTTGGTAGTGAATGTACACGTCCTGACTCCTGCTGTCACACAGCTACGCAAATTAAGAAATACTCCTCTTATTATTTACTATCTCTCTTAAAGTACCGGTACTAATAAAAGTTAATATCGTATCGTTTTTAATAGCAGGGTATCGCGATACCTTCCTAGTACCGGTACATCGTGCAACACTAGTTCAGATGATGGCATTTAATGTCTCTGAAAGCGTCTGCAGTCTCATTTAGCCTCTTGTTAGCAACCAAAGACAAGTAGAAGCTTTACAAAATCATGAGGGTGTATTACTGGTGTATTTCTTTCTGTCGTAGAATAAAACGTGCAACTATATTGAGCTTGTTTTAAGCACAGATCTTATTTCATGCATGTAACCAAAATCCCATTAAAAATACCTATTTACTTCAGGATGCTGGAACCGGATGTGCTAAAATGCTAACTCGTTTTGGGTTTTGGCCTACAAAAATACTTCATCCCAATAATGTTTTTAGAATTTCTCAAGCCAGTAATTGACCCTTCGCAGGGAGTTTGATTGACAGGCGATCTGACCAATCATAATCCGCCATCCGCCATTTTTGTCCAACAAAGCAGTCAGGAGAGTTAGTAGATTAACATTGGAGGATTTGAACTTGAAAAACTGAGTGTACTGATGTCTTTCCGTGGTTAAAACAACATTCCTTCTTATGTTCTTTCATGTTTATTTGATGCTATACATTAACTAGAAGTAAGAGATGATCGGTTCACGAGCAGCTTTAAGAGGCTCTACAGCGATCTGTCAGACACATTAAAGAGCCACAAAACAGTATTTATTGTTTAAATTTCTTTAAAAAATGACCAAATTCGAAAGGTGAGACTTTGTTTCATATCAAAAGTAACCTGGTCTGTCCTGTCTGTCAGCGCGTTGTCAGTGTCCTCTCTGCTCCGCAATGTATTTTTCACTGAGTGAGAACATGGTGTGGCGCGAGAGCGGCGTTGCTTTGTCGGACATAGCAACAGTAACTAAAGGGGGCGGGTCTTTGCGAACGGTCAATTAAAGAGCAACTGTTCAGACGATCTAATGGTCTTGTAAGATCTTAAGATCTTATGGTATATCTTATTTTACATGGCTTTCAAGTTGTGTTATTATAGCATTGGTGAATGTTTATTTGAGTCCGGTAAAATCCAGAAACTGACATCTTCTGGACAGATGAACATGTCAGTGTTAGGACTGCAGGCAGCTGCTGATTGGATGCAGTCTCACTGCAGTACATCTGTCTCCAGCTGTGGCCAGATGTGAACGGCTTCTGAGGACACAGGTCAGGAAGACCCAGTCTGCTCTAATTGCACTGTGAGTCTGTATGAAATTTAAATAGATGCAGGTCAGAAACACATGAGGCCCTTTTTGATCTTCAGTTGTGATGTTATTGCAGAACATCAGCTTATTCTTCACTAGACTTAGGAATACATTTAAAAAAAAAATTTACTAGAAATTTAGGGGTGAGAGAATCTGATGATGAATGGGATATATGGAAGAAAATTAAGGACAAATATATTTGGAACAAAAAAAGCTTGCTGAATTGCACTAATGCTTGCATTTTAATGCATTGTATTTTTACGGCTTGCTGAAATTCAACATGGTCGAATTATTAAGCTGTGAATATTTCTTCATTATTTGAAGAATTTTTTTTTCCATTATTTTACTTCCATAGTGATACCACAAAAACAAAACAAACGATAACAATGTATCCTATTTTCTTGCAACTTATTGCACACAATTATATACAGTACAAACTCTACATAAAAGAGTGTTCATTTGTTGAACAGCAGAGAGTGAATAAGAGGTGGTATAAGGTGATAGCACCTCACATGGTAATTGTAAAAGAAACTGCACATTCTAAAAGCTATTCATTGATCCTTTCACCACAGCACAAAGCAGTGTTTAGACCGGCGGTTACATTACTTATATTTAGAGCAGCTTAGAACAACTTCAGTCATTTGCACGCTTATGCAGATTTGTGATTTGCTAGAATGATGGACGCTTTTATGTTAATTATAATGCATCATCATTATCCTGTGTAATTGTTGTCTGCGTGAAAAGTGTGCACGCACGTGTTCCATTTCTTCAACTATTTATCTTTTTTGGATATTTCTTCATTTTCATATGTTATGTATGGATGAGTGTGTCTGTAAGAAGGAAATAATACCTGGAGAAATCATTCGGGTTTCCATTGCAATGAACATTTCATGACCCACATGGAACAATGTGATTAATATATATATATATATATATATATATATATATATATATATATATATATATATATATATATATATATATATATATATATATATATATATATATATATATATATATATATATATATATATATATTCTTTTTATTTTATTTTATGCTCATAGTGCATTTTCTTTCAAAACAATGCCCTAGATCATAAACGTCATTACAAGATCTTTTGAGATAAAATCCGAAACATATTCTCTAGTGTAATAAGGCCATTCAATAAAACTGAGCGACTCATTACACATCTTTGAGGATCAATGTATCAACACATGATTGCAAATATTTACACATTGATGCTGCCTATTAACTCTTTCCCCACCAGCCAGCATTTTTTTCTATTTGCCAGCCACTGCCAGCATTTTTTAGCATTTTCACAAAAATGAAATGGCCCCCAGAATATTTTGTTGTATAAATATCTGAACATGTAATATGTCAAAAGAAAGAACATAGCCTCTGCTTTTAAACCACCAACAACAAAAGTTTTACCTAAAGCACCTCGAGCACCTAGCTCGGGTTACCATCCTCCTTTTCCCGGACTTGTCCGGCGGGCGAGATCGTTCAAAATGTCCGGGATTCAGCTTTTGCTTTCTGCAGTCGCCATTCATTGTTTGCATGCACACCTCTTGTTTCAATCTAACTGAATTCATTCCGATCGGTGAATCTGAATGTAGTGTTTACATGAACGCTAAACAAGTGACCGGTTGATGTGCGTTTTAACATTGCTAAGAAAATTCCCGCACGCACCTCCGTGAGAGATGCGAGACCGGCGCGTCTCAGTAATCACGCCACCGGCCTCACGCCATTCTCCCGTGGCCGTCAGCCTCGTCCTGCTCGCCACAGTAAACATAATGAATGGCGACTGTAGAACGCAAAAGCCGAATCCCAGACATTTTGGGCGATCCCGAAATCCCAGGCAGACTCGTCACGGAGACTCACTGGTAGCCTAACCTTGTTGTTTTCAACTGCGCTCTCTTACCAGTAGGTGTGGCCTCCTAGGGCAGCGAAGCAAGTGCATTCTGGGAGTTGTTGTCTTTCATCCACATAAGCTAAAAATACATTTTCTGGCTTTTCTCAGTCTAGAAAGCTCCAAATAAAAAAAAATCTTCACATTTCTTCTACATAAATGACCTATTTTAAATACACATTCATCTTTCCAGAGGTGAAGTATCCCTTTAACATATGAAGAGGGTGTAGAGTGCTGCAGTGATGACGTTTTTTTTGTAGGCCAACCTGAAAGTTAGCGTCACCTTTCACTTGACAAACACCAAATAGGATTATTCCATTTGCTTTTGGATTATTGCAGAAAATAAGATCTGTGAAAAGTTTATGAGTCTTACATGTTTTGTTCTTCACAAATTAACACAACTTTCATGAATTTGGAAGCGAAGTTGTCAAAAAAACCTTCAGAAAAGCCATTGGGAGGATGGAAGTGGAAGTGATAAAATGCTGACACGTACTTGGGTTTTGGCCAACAAAAATGTAGTATGTCATAGTATGTAGCTGCAGAACTCTATTTACATGTAAGTCTTAAAGGGTTAGTTCACCCAAAAAGGAAAATTCTGTCAGTAATGACTCACCCTCATGTTGTTCCAACCCCGTAAGACTTTCATTCATCTTCGGAACACAAATTAAGATATTTCTGATGAAATCTGAGAGCTGGCTCACTTCTTCATAGACTGGAAGGTAATTGATATCTGCCAGCCCAGAAAAGTTAGTAAAGACATCGTTAAAATAGTCCAAGTGACTACAGTGGCTCAACCTTAAGTTTATCAAGCGACGAGAATACTTTTTGTGCGCACCCGATTCAGACATCCAGGAAATGCACACTTTAGAACCATTTTAAACACTACATCGAGACCCATCTGCGTGAAGGAGTTCAGCTTTCAGATTTCATCAAAAAATATCTTAATTTGTGTTCCGAAGATGAACGAAAGTCTTACGGGGTTGGAACAACATGAGGGTGAGTAATTACTGACAGAGTTTACATTTTTTGGGTGAACTAACCCTTTAAAGGCACAAAAACAGAAATAAACATTTAACATTTCAACAGTTACACGTTCCTACATGTACTTACTAGTGATAACAGTAAATTGTTAAGTAACAAACACTAAACCTAATCTTAACCGTAACGCTATAAATACACAGTTAATTATATTACTCAGTACTTATCTGAGTAACTACAATGTAACTACAGCACCTTAAAATAAAGTGTAACCAAAAATATTAAATTATTTATAATAGTATATATATATTATATAATCCCTTTTAAGTAAATTACTGCTCACTCATTTGCAGCACAGTCATTTAAGAGTGACTCTGGATTGAATGCTTTGCTTAAGGCCTTTAGTTACTGACTCACATCCTTTTTGTATAAACCTACAACCTTTGTATTGGCAGCCCACATATTAACCATTAGGCTTTAAACATGATGTGCGTGTGATTATGTCCGTGTGAATGTCAAGAAACCTGTCAAGAATGTGTTGAGTCTTTTTCAGCCCGACATCAAAAGAAAAATAAGTGCAGTTTAAAGAAAATCAAGGCATGTTTTTAGGCTCATGAAGATATCATTTTTACCCCATCCTCACCCATTCACATAACTGTAATGTAAAATGTTTGAGAATAGTGGAAATTATACGTACGTACGTACATACATACATACATGTTACTACAGTAATGACATTGTGATATGTTTTACACAATATTGAGAAATTTGCATAATAATGTTATTTTGCAAAAATCTTAATGGCTCAAACATTTTAGATTTTTCTATATGCAAATTTAAACATAAATAAAAACAATAATTTTGGTGTGAATTGTGTCTTGGAAATGTTCCAGAGATTGCCCTATGTGTGTGTGTTTATCTGCAGTGAGTGTTTGTATAGGTCGTCGTGTGCCAGTGCCATGCCTCTATCTAGTGTGATACAAGGTGATGTGATGTGAAGTGGAAGTGATGTGTATAAAAGAGGAAATGGAGAGAAGCTGCCCTGACTTTACAGAGCCCGTTTGGCCTCGTGGAAAGGTCATGCAACTCGACAGCGACATGTGGTGGTGTGTTTGCCAGTGGAAATGTGCATGTTTTAGTGCATTTGTGTAAAATTTGAAGAGCTATGTTGCCTGTATTTCCCTTGATCTATTATTTGACACACACACGCAGGCACGCATGCACACTCATGTTGGATTTCCATGTTTTATAGGGACTTTAAATAGATATATTTTAACATTTTTACACTGTACAAACTTATACGCTATCCCATACCCCTAAACCTATCCATCACAGAAAACATTCTGAAAAAAACTCATTCTGTATGATTTATAAGCTTGTTTCCTCATGGGGACCTCAATTTAGGTCCCAACAGTGACATGAGTCCCCATGAGTCTCCACCGGGATAGAAAAAAATGCACACACACATGCACGCACGCATGCACGCACACACACACACGCACCGTGCTTCATTATCTATCAACACAGACATCTTGTCAGAATGAGTGGGATGATGTCTGACTGCTAACATGCTTGAGGAAAGAGATTTCCTCTTTCTGGAAATTAGATGGCAACTCCTGCACAGCTCACCTGTCAGAGAGAATTATTTGGATCTCCTTCAAGCGATGCAAATAACAGCACCCAAAAACGTATTAGAGCAGTGTCTGTGTATGTATGCGTGCATATCGCATATGCACCCACATTCGTATAACATTTTGTGTGGGTGCGTGTGTGCTTACATGCGCGAGCTTGTGTGTACGTGTGCGTGGCAGTTTGACATCTGCTTTTGAGTTTTGTCTGAGTTCTCTTCTGGGAACTGGCTTTTATTAGAATTTTCGGGCTTTATGAATGAAATTACAGTGCAGAAAATTGGACAGTTTATGACTCACCAGATGCTGTTCTTCACTTTTTGCTAAACTCAGTAACTTGTGACTTATTTGAAGTAAAATTGAATATCGGGTGTTTGCATGAACTCTCCAGAAGCACATCAGCTGTGTGCCGAGGCCCGTGTGTGTTGAAGTGTCATGAGAGAGGTCATGAGTAGTGCCAGACAGCGGGTGATTGGATCTCTCTGCAGTACAACCATTGCATTGAGGAAGTTACAATTTTGGCAAAATGCGCTACAAAATATTTGTGCATTGCACATATGTATCTAAGACCCCACACATAGACTGAATATTTACAGATGCCTTTCCATGAAAGGCTTTTGACATCTATTGGTGACTTTGATAATTACCTTTGTTTACATTTTCAGCTTTATGTGCAAGGTGAACTTCAGCACAAAACCGTTCACCATTCTAATGGATTTATGGGATAACGGAATATAGACGTCCTTCGCGCTGGCTGATTCCGGAGAAACATACGATGTAAACTTTCGTTCCTACCAAAACATTAGTTCAGAGAAAATGGAGGAGAAACTGATAATCGTTGTTGCTGGGTTTCCTATCATTTATGATATGACGTTATTTTCATATAGGGACCAGTTACAAAAGAGAGAGAGCCCCGGCCCCGCGCGCGCACTCACCTTCACCGTCTTCAAACAATACGTCTTGCTCTCTCTCCCTCGCGCATATTAATCAAATTATTATTTTTTTTGACCAAATCGGTTATAAAAATGCTGTCATTATAAAAGGTTCCTAGTATCAATGTATTGCTTGTTTTTTTTTCTGTTTACATTTCATGGTGTGACACAGACTTCAGAGCGGCCAAAGCGTCAACAAGCTTCCCCGTACTTTTTTGACAAGCGTCCTTGACAGGGCGGCCAGAGCTTCTTTGCAGCTCAAGTCGGCGGCGGTGTGAACGTACAGTAAGAGTATTAGTAGATTTGTAGGGTTAGCGTTAGAATAAGTTAACATTTACTGTTGTTGCAAAGTTACTTATAGTCAGTAGAATGTCTGTTGGGGGATCATCACAATAAAGAGTAATCAGATATTAAGCAGACAATCTACTAATACTCTAATGAGAGTTAGTTGACGTAGTTGCAAAGTTACTTATTTTCAACAGAATTTTCAAAAGGGAGCATCAAAATCAAGTGTTACTCAGTGCACTGTATTATATTTGTGCATGATTTGTGTTTACTCACAGAAGTGTTGATTTTTCTAGTCTGTGTATTTATTTACTGACTTTGTCGGTCGGTCTGTCTTTATAAACTATCAATAGATGGGCAAAAATGATGAAAGAACTTTGATAATATCTTAATTTGTGTTCTGAATTTGAGTCTGAGTAAATGACGTGATTCAGAATTTTTGGTAAACTAACCCTACATTAATAGTTATTAATTAATTAATTAATTAATTAATAATAACCTATATTAAAATGTTTGTAAGAGGACAAAACAGGAAAAAAAAGTATTTTGGAGCAAGTACCTATTTTTTTTTATGTCTGTGATTATGAGCAGGGATGGGCATAAATACATGGAAATGTATTTAAAATAAAAATACAAAATACTGTGTGGAAAAATGTATTTAAATACAAATATAAAATACTGTGTGAATTTTTTTTTAAATGTAAATACAAATACAAAATACTGTGTGAAACAATGTATTCAAATACAAATACAGTATTACAAATACACAAAATACATATGAAATTGGCCATTCAGTGCAGGTAAAGGTCACAGTGAATGAAGATAGGCCTACTGACTTTTAATTCCTTACCTCATCTCTGCCCTCTCTGTCATTCTTTCTGTCATTCTTTCTTTCTGTCATTCTTTCTTTCTGTCATTCTTTCTTTCTTTCTTTCTTTCTTTCTTTCTTTCTTTCTTTCTTTCTTTCTTTCTTTCTTTCTTTCTTTCTTTGAATGTCTGAACTAGTTGATGCACGAAATCAGTACCCTGATAAAGAGGTTGACTGGTAAAAAGTATTGTTTGTATTTTGAAAATACAAAAATTATCATCTTAAATGTATTTATATACAAATTACATATGATTTTTTTTCCAATAGTGTTTTGTATTTCAAATACGTATTTAAATGCATCCCATCCCTGATTATGAGTGTCTTGCAATACCTAATACCACTTGGTACAAATATTTATCTACCATCTTAAAGTCAAAGTTGTTTCATCTATCCATCCATCCAAAATATATTATAAAAAAAAAAAAAAAAACGAACATTTGAACATCAACCGCCAACAATAACAAATATCTTTTCACTTCTACTACCTATCTGCAAATGTAAGGCTTTTTTGATTATAACATTCATTTGGACTGCTGTATGCTGAGAAAGTTTCCAGTTCCCTTTCATGTTGGTCACTCCAACGTTTGTCGGGGGGATCCGACAGAAATGGGATCTTCAATGGGAAATGGGAAGCCAGCTGCTTCTATCATGCAGCGCGGGTATAGAATGAGCAGCAAGTGCAACGCAACTTTGCATTTCGCTTCGGAGCCGAGCTTCTGAATGGTTCTGCTCTTCAATCTTCTTCAAGAAAATTCGACGAGCGCTCTTGGAAGATTCTCTTCTCTGTTCGTGTTGGTGAGACGCCGCATTGCAGCGAGATCGCCGAATCTAACAGCTGTTTTCACAGCTCTGCGTGCAATCAACTGTTGATTTTGGTTTCGGTTTGAGTGCCTCAGCGGGCTGCACTACATTCCCGCTGTTGGCCGCAAACATCCCCCTGTGCGCTTCAGCACTAAGAGAAGCAGATTTTTCTAAAAGAGCAACACGGGTGTGAGAGAGCGTCTTTTTCAAGATGTCATTCCGCCCATGTGTTTCTGGATGCAGTGACTTTTTGTCTTCGGTTGACGGTCATGATCGCTGTCTCGACCAGCTGAGGGTTACTTCGGCTAACAGCACTGGTGATCTGAGGGTGACAGTGTCACCGAAAACCATGGAGCTTCCGAGAGAGCGTGTTGGCCCGTCCTAGGCGGTGCCAGTCGTTTCTTTTGGGGCTCCATCGGATGACCAAATGTCCATCGCTACGGAGGTGCAGCTAAGGGGTACAATTGGAGCGGTCGGTTGCGATGCAACTGTGTCCTTAACTCCCCTATCTCCCAGGTCTGCCTCTTTGGCGACGCTGTCGAAAATTTTGCCGAACAGTTCTCGGCAGCCCTGAAGCAGACGGAGGTCATCAAACACATCCTGCTCCGACAGCCAGCTGCTGCCTCCACTCAGCTGTCTGTCGCAGCTCCTTCGTCTGCTCATCACCGAGGGCACACTCCTGCTGCCGCCTCCGCCCCTGCTCAGCCTCAGCAGCAGCCTCCACCCAGGCAACAGCGGGCCGGCAGCAAGAGGACAGCCCACCCCGTCCAGGCTCCTGTTAAATCCGCTGGGAAGAGAAAGAGCAAGCGACCCTGAGAAGAGCAACCCAGAGATGGAAGAAACTTATTTTTCGGGAGTTGATGTCCGCACATCTCCCTCCCCCGGAGGAGTGCCGGGTGGAGAATCCTTTGTTTTCCTTTCTTTTTGTTCCGCCGCTGGCCCCACAGCCAGCTGTACCCACTCCTTCAATAAAAGATCAGTTTCAAACTTCTCTGGGTTCCACGAGGGTGGGTTCGACAGCGCTCGTCGCTCTCGTTCCCCTCTCCCCAAGAGGACCAGAATCGCAGTCTGCAACCCTATGACTTGCAGCTCTCGTTCCCCTCTCGGCAGAGCGGGGAGGCTGACAGTGTTCGACGCTATGCCTTGTCGCTCTCAGTCTCCTCCTATCAAGAAGGCAAGGTTGACAGTGTGCGCCGTTACGTAACCTCGGCACTCTCATCCCCTTCTGCAATCGCCAGCGGACAGCAGTATGCGGTTCGGGAACACAGTCAAGCCTTCCCACGCAGACCGTCCCGCTGGCTCATCCGCACCATCAGACTTGGCTATGCGATTCAGTTCGCCCGGCGGCATCCGGTTCACCACAGTGATGGCCACTGGTGCTCCTGTCTAACAGGCAGAGATCGAAGTCCTACTGGCGAAGGACGCGATCGAGCGGTCCCTCCAGCCGATATGAAGTCGGGGTTCTACAGCCCCTGCTTCATTGTACCCAAGAAAGGCGGTGGGTTACGGCCAATCTTGGACCTGCGAGTTTTGAATCGGGCCCTGCACAAGCTGCCCTTCAAAATGAAAAATGTAACTTTTTCAGAGGCTCCTGGGGCATATGGCATCCGCAGCCACAGTAACGCCGCTCGGGTTGCTTCATATGAGGCCACTTCAACACTGGCTTCACGGCCGGGTCCCAAGATGGGCGTGGCAGAGCGGCACGTACTGGGTTTACATTACCCCACAATGTCGCCAAACCTTCAGCCCGTGGTCGGACCCTTCGTTTCTACGGGCAGGTGCTCCCCTAGAACAAGTGTCCAGTCATGCTGTGGTCTTCACGGATCCCTCTGCCACCGGCTGGGGGGCCACGTACAACGGGCATGCAGCTTCGGGTTTGTGGACGGGGCCTCAGCTGCATTGGCATATCAATTGCTTCGAGTTGCTAGCAGTACGTCTTGCTTTCAGCCACTTCAAGGTGCCGCTTCGAGACAAGCATGTACTGGTCCGTACGGACACCACAGGAAGATCTGGTAGAATAAGCTTCTGCCTAGTAAAGGGAGAGAAGTGAGGCTTATGCAGGGCACTGGAAGGGCCAACAACATGGCGTGTTGGTAGGCATCCCATTTCTGTCGGATCCCTCCGACGAACGTTTGAGTGACCGACATGTAAAGGAATGTCTCGGTTACGTATGGTAACCCAAGTTCCCTGAAAGAGGGAACGGAGACGTTCGTCCTGTCGCCATGTTGTTGTACCATTGCTGCAGACGACCGGGTCCCTGGCTCGGCTCCTAAGCGAAAACCAAAGTTACATTGCACCTTCTGCTCATTATATACCTGCGCTGCGTGATAGAAGCAGCTGGCTCAATTATCGCAAGCCAATGTGCATTGGCTCGTTTAATTTCTCTCGAAGTAGATTGGTCTCTCTGTGAAGATCCCATTTCTGTCGGATCCCTCCGACGAACGTCTCCATTCCCTCTTTCAGGGAACGTGGGTTACCATATGTAACCGATACGTTTTCTATCATGCCATTGTATAAATGTGCCATTCGGCATCATCCATTATTAATTTATTCCAAAAGCAAAATTGTTCAGTAACAGCAGAATTACCGACATCGAGTTGTATTCGGCTAATCAAGTGATTTCAAGATGGCGGCTCTTAAGAGCCACCATGTAAAAAAGCCCCACTCCATGTAAAAAAATAAAATAAAATCTGTTATTAGACTGCTAGTACAACTGGTCTTCATTTTAATGTGAGTGTACATGATTTTATAGGTTTGCGGCAAGGTTTTGGAACAACCAAATTAAGTGCAGTACTATTTACAAGCTAAGTTAATTTGATGCTAGTTATTTGTGACCTAGTGTTAACTGCAAATTGTGCTCAAATTCATGAGGCTAGGTAGGATATTTTTAGTGTTCCCAGTTGTATCCCAGCTGGCTCTGAATTTAATAATGTCTTGTTCAACCCTTCCATACTGGGCCTCACATCATGGATAAGACCCATGTGCTGTTTGCTGTCTGTCTGACACTTTATGGTATTGATGATAACACTGGTGGGCTAAAATTCAAACCCACCCTTGTCCGAGCACTCTCATTTTCCTCTCCATTTTGCCCATTATGATCTGGTTTCATTACCTCTCTCTCCATGGCTAGTGGAAGCCATTGAAAGGGCACGGCTGAAATGGTACTGGCTACAACAAAGGCATTGTAAAGAGATGCCTATCAACCCCCCGGCAGACGGGAGAGGCAGACGTGGGCACAACTCCTCATTACGTGTGCTCACACAAGGCTTAAGTCACGGCCCCATGGAAGCTCTCTCATGGTACCGGGTGTCAGTCCTTTTTCTTTTTCTTTTTCTTTCAACAGGACCGACCTCCCCCCTGCTCATAAGCCGGCCCCTCCGCCACCCAAGAAAAAGAGCAGCGACATGAAAGGAGGCCTGATGCCTGACGAGATCCAGGTAGGGTGTCTTCCTCTTTAACACACCGTAATGTCTTGAGTCTGCCTCTGAAATCACTACTTTCACATTTTTTATCTTCATAAAGTTTCAACTTTTCGAGGTTTATAGTGCCTGCGATCCATGATTTGTCCTAATTTAAGTTCCCCACGATCAAGCAATGCTAATGATAATCTAAAGAAACCGCTATCTTCTGTATGCAGTGTTTCTACACGCATCACTTTTGGTCATTTTAGCACAATTTTAATGGAGCGCTAATTTAAAACAGCTCATTTCCAATTCCACCCAAGAAACAGCTGCAGAGAGTTTGTTTGTAAATATTAATATCTTTAACAGCTGCTGATAAACTGTTGATTTAATCACCTTCAACACAACTGAAAAGCATGAAAAAATCTGGTAAAAAATCAAGTATCATTGTATCATAAACATCAGGTATCGAATTTTGTTGCACAAGCACCACAACAACAGCAGTGAGCATATTGAAATGATTGTGAAACCATGTAGAATCCAGCTAGTTGAACTTGAACGAATGATGACCATTATGCCAAGATGATCTCATGCTGTATACAGTCCAAAGTCTATGCAAGATGTAATTAGGGAATCCAGGGCAGCTATTTAACATTTCCCAGTCTGAAGTAATGAATTCTATCTAGTTTCCTGTGCTTCTTTTATTTCAGGTCAATTCTATGACATTTTTTATTCCACTCTTCTTCTTTTTTTCCCTTTTCCACATTTGTGGTCTTAAAAGTCAGAATTGATGCCGCATAAACTAATCGGTAACACTTTGAAACAAGGCTCCATAGATAACATTAATTAAGTACATTATTTAGCTTGATCTACAGTAAGGGATAATGTACATCCAATGTTATCGCAGAACCCCGACAGGTGGATCAGGGTGGTCTTGCATCACCCTTAAGGAATTTACATCCTGCTTATTACACGGCTACTTGTCACATAAGCAAATAATTAGACACAAAAAATTGACTTGAGTTAAAATATTTTATTAGGTTTTTAAACGCAAAGCGGCAAGTTCAAACTAGACGGATATTTAAGGGATACTGTATAGTCATACCACTTATTACACGGTTTCGCCACATAAATAATTATGGGGATAAGAGAAATTGATTTGAGATGAAACTGTTTTAAAATTGTACCTCTTTGTTATCTTAAAATCCATTACAGTCCACAAAACAATCAGCGCAAAATGGCAGCAGCTGTGAATGAAACAAGAGAGCGAGTCCACAATACTCGGATGACATAATTCAATTAAATATAGTTTAAATATTTGATTAGCTCACCAAACGCTAAAACTTCCGTGCCCTCGTAATCTTTAATAAAAATAACTTCCTCTTGGTTATATGAACGTTTAATTTTATCATTCTGGAATCATTATGGAAATGTTACGTTTGAATGCTCTCCCAACAGTAACAGAAGTAACAAACTACAATGTATTATTTTTTTCTCTGATAATGTTTGAGATTAATGACCAGTTAGCTTTGAATGAACGTTAACCAGTGCCGGCCCGAGCCTTTTGGGGGCCCTAAGGAGAATTTGATTTGGGGGCCCCCTCCCACCACGCAGAGTCACCTGTGCTTGACGATTATTGACACAATGTCACGCTATAATGTTACATTATAAATTAATACAATTAGGTTATGTATTAATACAAAATAAATACTTAATAAAAAATAGATAGGCTACTTAAAGTTTTAACTTTTTCTTTACTCTTTTACAAACTCTTGGAAACTTCTGAAAACAAACTGTCACAAAACATATTAAAAAAAATATTTGCAAAATATCCTCCAACGTTTTGCAACACTTTGCAGTTTGAATGATGTCTTGTATGAAACATGACGGAGTATGTTTTTATGTTTCCACTGTACGATCGCGCCCGCGACACACACACACACACACACACACACGCACACACGTCTGGTTCACTATCTTTGTGGGGACTCTCCATAGACTTAATGGTTTTTATACAGTACAAACTGTATATTCTGTCCCCTTACACTAACCCTACCCCTAAACCTACCCATCACAGAACACTTTCTGCATTTTTACATTTTCAAAAAAATATAATTTAGTATGTTTATTTACCCATTCCCCTCATGGGGACCGCTGGCTGGTCCCCACAATGGAGGTGATCTCAGGTTTTACTATCCTTGTGGGGACATTTGGTTCCCACAATGTAATATAAATCAAACGCACACACACACACACACACACACACACACACACACACACACACACACACATATTCCAGCTTTGTAATCTTCCACTGTGATGTTTCCAAGCACATTTTTTGCGCGTGTGAAGAGGATGATTTTTTCCGTCGATATTGGAACGTGAGTGAAGTAGGCTACAAAGCCTATGATAAAGAATAGTTTACCATCCAAATCCATCGCGAATGTTGAAACATTTTGAGTCTAATGAGAGAGATACGTGAGCCCAACGCCGCTTACTTTCACTTTCGCTTTAAATTATTTCGTTTTGGCTTGTTTATAGTTATTTTTTTTATTCTTGTTCTGTTCTGAATATCATTACATTTAAAGAATAAATAATTGATCAAATCAAATTTTTGTGACTTTGCGCACAAATTGTCTATGCACGCGAGGTTATGCGCATGACTCAAACACTGGCAGAGACAGCAGCAGTTGTAGGCAGGTATATTGATCATGAAATCAGAATTTTCTTGTCTTGAATTATTAATCCTTTCATTCATATATGTCACTTGTTTAAGTTAATTAATATGTAAAAAAAAAAAAAAAAAAAAAAAAATCGATTGGGGGCCCCCTGGTGGCGAGGGGGCCCCAAGCAGCCGCTTAGTTCGCTTATGCCTCGGGCCGGCCCTGACGTTAACCAAATTCGCTGTTAGCTGGGTTATTGTAAAGTGCTACTAAAACATCTACACTACTACAATTGTCATTTTGACATTTATCAAGCAGTTAAGCAAATTTTTACTTAAACAACGTTAATAAGCGCCACACCGATCCACTTTAATTTGTGAGATTACAAATGTTGACATTCCTCAGTCCGTGTGCGGTTCTGTGCAGATGTCCGATACTGTAATTAGCATTCATGACACAACAGCAGGTGCATTTGCATTTGTCTTTGACTATGTACACTAAATGAGGTATGTCGTCCTTGGTGGACAATGCTAATTTCGAACGAAGCCGCGCAAAAATCAACTTCCCTAAATCAATGGTGTCTTTTGAAGGTTACCGCGGTTCTACAAAATCTTCACAACCTTTCCGAACGCATTTGGAAACTGAATTTCTCTCCAGGTCTTCAGAGACATTTGGCTCTAGCTGTGCGCAGAATCCGTGCAGGTGCACGCAGGTGTGCAGAATTGTAAAAAACGTGTAAACATGTTCAGGCTGTGAGAGTGTCTGATCTGAAAGCACACAGGATGGAGGAGATCACAGGCAAGTTGCATTTATAAACTGCAGGTGTCTTGCCTTCCTCTTTCCTTTTGTACAAATATCCATCTCTGGCAGAAGAAGAAAAATGGAAAACAACTTTGTTTGAGTTTGTTTATGTGTTTGTTGTGCTTTTTAGAGTGTTGAAGGAGTTAATGATTTCTTTGAGTCATGCAGGGTCGGATGTCTGACCTGCGTGAATATGTGAGTGTGAGTTTTATCTGGTGCCCTGCTCAGATCTCATAACTGTTTATTTCATGTACGTTTCAATAAGATCAGGTCCTCTGCAGTAGATGGCTGGGTGTGTCGGAGAAGGGAAGACCTTTAGTTGGTGTAAACAAAGGACAGTTGCTCTCACAACTTTAGTGTTGCTAGGAAACTGCTTACAACAGACCTCTATAGAAAGTTGAGTGCGCATACATAGCCACTATTAAACCTCTTTCCTTGTTATTGTCACCCTGGTGTGTGCTTCAATTACATGGTACACACATCGTCAACAAATCTCATGGAACCATGTGTGTGCCCTTGAACTTGAAAAATGCTTCAAAGAAATACAAGTGGCTGCTTTAAAGTCAAAATGAAATCAAAGTGGACCCAGTTTTTCAAAACAGATCCTTAAGGCCTGTCATGAAGCAGGTTTAAATGATGGCTGTTATGTTTGAGAGTGTTTGGATCAATGGATCAATATTTATATTTGTTTTTTTTATGATCTATTATTTTTATTAAACAATTTGCTGACACCATTAATATGCATATCATTGCTTTGTATTATTGTTTTGCAAGTTACATACTTGCATGAGCAATTATATTGACATGTATTGTCAATTAATACTGAGATTTTATTTTTAATATAAATTTAATATGCACTACTGTTCAAAAGTTTAGGGTCGGTTGATTTTGTTTTTTTCTGAATGAATTCTCTTCTGTTCACCAAAACTGCATTTATTTGATTAAAAATACTGTAAAAACAGTAATATTGTAATATACATACATATACAGTATATATATATATATATATAAAAGTTTTAATATTTAAACATTTTCAGCAGCCATTACTCAGGTCTTCAGTGTCACATGATCATATAATTGTTGAAATCGGATGTGCTGCTTAAATACTGTTGTGGAAACAGTGATACATTTTATTTCAGGATTCTCTGATGAATAGAAAATTTTAAAGAACAGTATTTTTCTTTCTTTTTTTTCTTTTTAATAAAAGACATCTTGGGTAACATTCTAAATGACTTAACTGTCACTTAATTAATATTAATAATAATTAACACATAATAATAATGTGTTTCAATAAAAGTATCACAAAAATGACTGACCCCCAACTTTTCAATAGTGTGTAATATAATATAAAGGCTTTAGAATTAATACATAAAAAGTGATCCCAGTTTTATTTGACTATATATTTACATTTAAATTGATCATTTGATACAATGCACTTATTGTGCACATGCATGTTTTTACTTATATCTTATATTTAAAGAAGCTGCATGTATTTACAGCTGTAATTAATTTATGTAATTACTATATCTATAATTACACTGTAAGCAGCCCATTGCTATAACTTAAAGCTTATTGGTTATTACTTATATACTAAAATGAACACTCGCCAAGCACTGAATGCAAGTAAAAATCAGTGTTGGCATGTATTTGAAACGGTGTCAATCACTGGTTGGCCAGTAAAATTTTTATGAATTCTAACTATGCAATTTTGTGAGGACATGAACGTGAACAAACGTGAATGATGCTCGGAACAGTTGTCCGGCCAGTGCTGCTTTGTCACCAAAGTTTAAGTCTTGTCAATTAAAATATTCAAGCACAAGAAGACTGTTAGATCTGGTGCTGTTAGACCAACCTGAAAAGCACAGTTTATTTCATTTGTATCTTTGTTTGGTTGCATTTGTTTGTGCTATTACTGACTTTTTAATTGTCTTTAATAATGTTTTAAATTTATATTAGTTAGGCTAGTAGTTCCTTTTCGAGGAAACTCGCACTGTGTCGTAATGGCACTTTGGGGAACGCTCTTAGTGTCGTTACAACACAGTGTCTCGTTCCCTTCTTAGGGAACAAGGGTTGTAGTCGTAGCCCGAGACGTTTTACAGGTGGAATTAAATTGGAATAGAGAATTGTGAATTTTCACTGGTATCTAAAATTTAGATTTGTTTTTGGCCTGTAAAAAATATTAATGGCAGGTACATTTTCTTAAGTCACCAACCATTGGCAGGTGGGGCAAAAAGTTTGTTTTAGGTCCTGCTTATATACAGTATGTCCTGCCACAACTTACTATTTCAACAGAAATATTCAACACAGGTAAAAGAAAACTCCATTTGTCAAGCCACTTGATGGGGTCTTTGAAAGTGACAGTGCTTTATTAGAAAACATGACCCAGAATAATTATGCAATAAGTCTCGTGTACTGTTACATTTAGGTCAGAGGGACAGACCTGTTACAGAAGCAGCCAAAGCTGACCTAGAGGATACTGTACCTGCAACAATACGATAAGCAGCATGTACACGAAAGGCCACTAAAAGCCTGACTGACACCGTCCCCGTGTTACTTTTAGGTAATGAGGGAACCTGTGAAAGCCTCTGTGGCGTTTTCCTCCCTCCCATTCCCTCTCAGCACAGCCCCGGGGAAGAGATAACAAGAAACAAAATAGTTGGCTGCTGTAACAAAGAGCCAGCAAAGCCTTTTATTCTTCCTATAAATTGAATTTTTCCACTGTCTCAGAAATCTTCCGTAAAGCTAAAGTCCTCTTTACAGTGAATAGATATCCCTCAGAAATGTGACATAGGCAGGCGGTGATTGTTGGGAATTTTTACTCAAAGGCCATCTTTGCTGAAGGATTATCCCACATTTAAGCATTTCAATTCAGTCACATCAAACCACTAAAACAGCCCTCCGAGCCAAACAACCACCGGCTGCACATATAAGCGGCTTCGTCTTTTGTTTTGTTGTTGTTGTCTTCTCTCGCTCTTTGATTCGTAAGGAAATAAGAAAAGGTTTGCTGCTATCGCTTGATTGTTCTCTCTCCTTTCTTTCGAAGACAGTTGCAATTTCAAGCATCTCCAGACGTTTTATTTAGGTTTGGAAAAGACTTTCCGCTTTAGTACTTAAGGGTTGAAAAACTATCCCATTCCAAACTTCTAAAACCATTGCACTTGCTGCCAGTGAAGCGGCAAGCAAAGGAAGAGCTTCATGACAAGCACACTGTATAAGCCTAATGAAAATTGCTCTGAAAACAATGACACCGTGGCCTTTGCTGAGCTCGTTGGATGGGTTTGGGCATTGTTTTTCCGTCAAGCAGTTAGTTGGAAGAAGTTTTTTTCACACCCCCATTAAACATGATGGAATGAAAGCGCTCCTCTGCTGTGTGTATCTTCATAGGCAAGAGAGCGTATGTTGCATCTACAGCAGTTGTTCAGTGGCTGTTCTCGTGCGCCGTGGGCGAAAGATGATCCCGTCGTTATTTTTGCCCCCCTACGCATCTTGTATAACACTGCATAACCCATTTTCATGTTTTTGCATCCTCAAGTCTCTCTCTGGACCCCTAGAGAAACTCTGGGTGTGAAATATTTTCAAAACTTACATTTAGTCAGAAAAACATGTTTGTGTGCGTGTTTGAGACACTTTCTGTCAGAGCCCTTTTATTTCCATGTTTTCTCTTGCATGCGATATGAAGAGATCAGCAGGTGGCCAACAACCCTTTGAATGAAGCTCATCAGTTTCAGATAAAAAAGAATGCTGATATAAATGGCTCTGTGAATTCACAGGCATACAGACACAACATTAATAGCCTGTAGAACTAATTCTCTTTGACCAAATGGAGCTTAATTCAGTCGTGGCATTAGCAGTTCTAGCCTTCAAATCTCTTATAAAAAAACTATTGATGTCTATGAAGAGGATCAATAAAAAAAGTATTTTTTATTTTAAACAATTGTTTAAAAAGAAAAATATGATCATTTTATGTATTTTTGAGCATTTTATTATGATTTAATTTATTTTAATTGTTTAATACTGCTACTGATAATAATACTAATAATATTCATTCAAAACAAGTTACGTCAAACTGTGGCCCTTTAGAAGTTTGCTGAGGGCACCTAGTGGGTCCTGGACCCCATGCTTTGACCACTGCTTTAACAAGTACTTGGGATCCACAGTGACTCTGCTGTACAACTCATATAATTGGCCTATTCACACCAAAAATGTATTTTTTGTGTGATAACATTTTATAAAAAAAGTAATGAATCCATATGGGCTGCTTCACACCGAGGAAAAAAAAAAAAATTGTGAACTGTGATCCAACATAGTATCACAGCTAATTTTATTTTATTATATATATATATATATATATATATATATATATATATATATATATATATATATATATATATATATATATATATATATATATATATATATATATATATATATATATATATATAAACTTTTGGCTTATATGTCCAGAACCATTGATCTCCAGGTACAAGAAACATAAAAATAGCCACAAACAAGTAGAGTTCAAGTCCTGGAGGATATCCATTACATTTTCGATTTCTATTTTCTGTAATCTGTTAAGTAAGGAATAATGTAAAGCCAGCCATTATCCCAAAATAATCTTGACACGGTTCAAAGTCAGATTCTTTACATTAATACTTACCAAATAAATAAATAAATGGCCATGAACAATTGAAAATAATTTTGTTATGTGAGAAAAAAAGAGACCATGAGTGATACAAGAAACATACTAATATTACTTTACAGGATATAGCATTCAATCTTACTGTCAACATATTAATGTTCTTGTTTAAAAATAATGATGATAAAATTGCATATCTGATCAGAATTGAATTTCCCAATTGCATTTTCCTTTCATTCAAGTGATACAAATAAAAATCAGAAACTCATTTGCAGTTTGTGCCATTTTGTCGCATGCAAATAGGCTTTACGCAATTTCTGCCTGTTGAAGTTTTGTTTGGTTCTTTACAGAGTAAGTGGACATGTAGGCAGACAGATTAACACAGTTCCTTAGGTGGCTACCACTAGTCTGAATGGCGTCTTCATCTCAGGTTCTGTTGCCTTTGAAGGTTGTTCATCTGGACAAGGAGAATGAGATTCAGAAGATTCCTCTCCAGCCCCCATACTATGACATGGCGCAGTCTGAGTCCACTGCGTTCACCGATAAGCCGGTGAGTAGCGCTGCTAAACTCATTGCTGTTTTGTCCCTTCTCTTGCTTTGGTTAAAAACAGGCCTCTGGTGTCTGACTGTTAGGGAGCACATCTTCTTAAGCATGTTGCACAAGATGAATTGCCTTCTGAACGATGTTTAGATTAAAAGAGGAATCCAAGGGGACGTATTTTCCAGCTTGTATTGTGTCAGCTGGGAAAAGGGTTTGCAATTTAGCTGGCTCCCGCTGAAGATTTGGGGTTTCTCACATGTGCAAGGGAATCCGTTGCAGGAACAGAGCATTCACATCCTGGCTCTGTTCCGAAACATAGTAGGCAGCTGCCTTCAAAGGTAGCATCCTAGCTGAAATGAAACCTAACAAGTGACAGAATGGGAACAATCTGCATAGACAGCATTTCCTACATCGTACACGCAGCGCTCCTTACATAAAGTTCACAGAAGACTGAACACACCCTGCTGAAAATAGTTAGTTTGCTGGTCTTAGCTGGTTTGAAATCCCAGCTAAGACAAGCAAACCAGCTTAGGCTGGTTTAAGATGTGTGTTTTTTTTTAGTTTTTTTTTTAGTAGGGTCAATTCATTTCAATAGAGTGTTACTAAGCTTGTTGCTAAGCTAACAGTATAACACTCAAGTAAACAAAAATACTTTAAAAAAATAAGATGGTGCATTTTTAATTAGACTGAACTATTTTTCCAACGCATTCTCATCCTAGGGCGTCATATACTGACCATTTGAGATTTCGTCTACATCGAACGCACATGGCACCCTTTAGCGTCAATATGAGACGCACAGAGCTTTGTTTCGGTTATGGGTAGGTTTAGGTCTGGGGTAGGGTTAGGGTTAGACCGCTAGGAGGCGCCTTCTGGCCCATATCTATCTGCGTCTCATATTGACGCTAAAGGGTGCCATGTGCGTTCGATGTAGACGAAATGTCAAAAGCGTCAGTATATGTACTGAACAATTTATAATCGACATTCACTTCATCCTTCACCTAGGATGCATTTTTGACATTGTTACAATGCATTATGGGATTGTCTTCTCTGCAAATAACACAAGATACTAGGGGTGGGGGATATACCTGTAGACATTTGTGAATAGGTAGGGATTTTGGATTTGGCACTGCTCATTTTAGTCAATCACAGACATATTTGATGAGCGTGTGAGCACGTGAGAAATATCTACAATTCTGATATTGTAACAACATGATCTCAAGCATAAGATTACTCATATTGAGAAAAGATTTTGGTCATATTGCTCATCTCAATGTGATCTACATTAGAATTTGACTAAATTAATCTATGTCTTTCAAAAACCTTTGTAACTAACTATGTGTTGAGAGTTCACCCGATGCCTCAAAACTGGCCTATATAGGTTGCTCACTAGGTTTTGGAGACTTTGTTTCAGACAGTTATCTGCAGTGGCATGAATCAGTGCAGTCTGGAAATGCATTTACACAATGGATCCACATACTTGTTTCATGCCACTGAATAACAATAGTGCTACAATCTCCACAGCAAACCAAACACGTAATCTTGGTGAAATTTAATCTTAATGCTCTTCACACTGAGCTTGGTCGTCCTTGCTTTGAGGTCTTCTCTCTTCAGGTCACTACGCACCTCATTCTTTCTCATATAATGGTTCTCTACAGTGCAGGGCAATTAAGACACTAGTAACCCAGCAACCCTGTGTGGACATATTGTACAGTCTACATCATATTGCATTGTCTTTCAGCCCCATACTCTCATTTGCAGGCTGTGTTAAATTGGATGCATTTGCTTCTCTAGAACTCTGTGCCACATATCTCTTCAACAGCCACAATCTCCTGCCCGATATAGGCTGCTTGTTTGTCATCTTTTACAGTTTTGTTGGGCTTATTGTGTGTTAAAATGTCATATTTGTCAGGTTTGCGTTGACGGCATGACACAGCTGTGGAATGATTGTGAGTCTCATTCTCTTTAAACTCAGCAATGCACTAGCAGTGTGTTTGAAGGATGTGGCTTTTGTTGTTTGGGATTTCTTTATTGGAAGAAATAAAAAGCATGCTGTAAATGTGTCGCTACCAAAGAGAAAGAACACAGTGTGATGCACCTACAGTAGAATGTAACCAAAAAATTTACAAACAACCAATATTTCCAGTCTTTTGTCAACTCTTTTTTTTTTTTTTTTTTTTTACCTTGGCAGTTTACCAATTGCAGTAACACTAATACAAACATACAGAAGCCCACAGAGGCCATGCAGTATTATTGTTTTTCTGTGTTATTGTTTCTTGATATAACTTAAGAAAAATATATATAACTTACTTCCTCAGAATAACTATAAAAATATTTCAAGATCACAAGAAAACAGAAATAAATAATACAGACATATTAGCATGAATGAATGAGGTGACAGTAGAGCCTGGTAGAACCTACGCTAAAAGCTATAGTAAAAATACAAATATACGTAAAACAATATAAAGAATACTTAAAACGCCTGGGAGTAAAGATGCAGCTTCAGTCTAGTTTTAAAAACGATAAATTGAAGGTGCAAGGCGGATGTTAAGTGGCAGCTGATTCCATAAGCAAGGGTTTTTTGGCGTGATCGTGGGATATCAAATAATGCCATGTCAGAGTATCTTAAAGGTAGATGTATAGGATAAGAAGATCTTTAAGGCAAGATGGAGCTTGGTCATTAAGAACTTTAAAAACAAACATCAAAATCTTGAATTGGATCCTAAAGTGGACCGGAAGCCAATGGATAGAGACTAAATTTGGGGTGACGTCATATTTCTTTGCCCTTGTCAACAGCCTCTCAGCTGGATTTGGAACCATCTGAAGGCATGAAAAGGATGAATGAAGAAGACCAAAATCAAGGGAATTACAATAGTCTAGATGTGAAGTAATAAAAGTTTGAATAACATTCTCCAAAAAAGTTTTCAGGTTAGAAATAATTCATAATTGATCAAAACTATTCTTAACAGGTTTCTTACCTATGAAATGCCCACTGCGCCACACTGAGTAATACATGCCCTGGTGTGAAGCAATCTGGCACACTCAAGACGAGATAACTTGTGAACCCAGTGTAGAGGGCAGATCCAGACTGTAATGTTTTATGATGGTGTATGGGGAGGCCCAGCAAGCGGTATCACAGACCTCTTGAAGGGAGACCCCTACTAACAGGGCTTTAGAGGATGCTACTCCTCTAGTTGAGTGGGCTCTTATCAGGAGAGGCAAAGGCAAGTTGCACGCCTCGTAAGCTGAGTAAATAGCCTCTACTATCCATCTGCTTATAGTTTGTTTAGAAGCAGGGGAACCCTTCTTAGGTGACCCAAAACACACAAGCAGCTGGTCCGACTTCCTCCAGCCTGAGGACCTGTGTACGTAGGCCTCCAGAGCTCGGACCGGGCATAATAGATGTAGCTCAGCTTGATCAGCCGACACATATGGTGGAGGATGGAATGCCTTCAAGATTATAGACCGTGCTACATTTGTAGGCACCTTAGGCACATAACCGGGTCTAGGGTGGAGAATGGCTCTCACTCTGCCATGAGCAAACTCGAGGCAAGAGGGAGCAACAGATGGCACCTGCAGGTCCCCGACTCTTTTCAGGGACGTGATAGCTAGCAGGAAGGCTACCTTCAGGGTTACATACTTCTCGAACACCTCGTCCAAAGGTTCGAAGGGTGCCAGGGATAACCCTTCGAGAACCACTGCCAGGTTCCATGTGGGGACCCTGGTCTGGACTACAGGCCTCATCCTCCTAGCTCCACGAAGGAAACGTATAATAAGTGGGTGTCTCCCAAAAGTGCCCACCCCTTGAGGTGTGTGGAAGGCAGCTATGGCTGCCACATAGACCTTAGGCGTAGACGGGGAGAGCCCGTCAGAGAAGCGACTCTGGAGGAACTCCAGCACTGAAGCCACTGGGCAGTTAACTGGGTCCAACTGATGTTCTCTGCACCATAAAGTGAATACAGTCCATTTTAATGCATACAGTTTCCTTGTGGAGGGGGCTCTAGATTTTAAGATGGTCTCAACAACCTCAGTTGAGAGACCAGCATTTACGAGTCGGTCCCCCTCAGGAGCCAGACCTACAGCTTCCACAGCTCCGGCTGAGGGTGATATATTGTGCCCCCGGCATGAGATAGAAGGTCCCTCCTTATAGGAATGTGCCACGGAGGGCCTGCTAGGAGAGCTATTATGTCTGAAAACCATACTCGGGCCGGCCAAGGGGCTACTAGGAGCAAGCTGATCCCGTGCTGCCGGACCCTCTCTTGAACCCCTGGGAGCAGAGCAATCGGGGGAAATGTGAACAGGCGTGCCTCGGCCACGCCTGCACCATGGCGTCCAGTCCCATGGGAGCTCGTAGAATGCAGAGGAGTCCCATCCTCGTCTGCCCCCAAATTTTTGTCCCTGGGAATAAACATTGCCCTGATTGAGAGAAGTTTGCCCTGGGACCACAGAATAACCTGGTGCGCCAGTCTGCATATAGGGCGCAATCTCAGGCCCCCCTGCCGATTTATATATGAGACCACCGACGTATTGTCTGTTCGTACTAGAACATGATGGCCTCTGAGGTCCGGAAGGAAATGTCTGAGTGCCAGAAATACTGCCAACATCTCCAGGCAATTAATGTGCCAAGAGAGATGGTGGTCCTTCCATGAACCCCTGGTGTAGTGGCCCTCCATGACCGCTCCCCAGCCTGTGAGGGACGCATCCATGGTCACTATTTTTCTCTGACACGGTGCTCCCAACACAGGGCCTTGGGACAGGAACCATGGTTTCTTCCACATGACAAAAGTACGAAGGCATCTGCGCGTTACTTTGATCGTGCAAAATGGGTTCCCTCTCGGGGAAAACCCTCTGGTCCTGAGCCACCACTGCAGGGCCCTCATATACAGCAGGCCAAAAGGTATTAAGTTGGACACTGCTGCTAGAAGACCCAGAACCCTTTGAAAATGTTTGACAGTGATGGACTGGCCTAGCTTGATACTTGTGACTGTGGTCAAGATGGTGTTTATACAGGAGACAACTGTGTACGCATAGTAACTGAATCCCACACTACTCCTAGGAATGTTTTTCTCTGAAGAGGAATTAGTGAACTTTTCTTGACAATCTTAACCCCAAGTACTTCAGATGGCTCAGAACAACATCTCGATGTTGAACCTCCATATCCTCTGTGCCAGAATGAGCCAGTCGTCAATGTTATTGAGAATACGAATGCCCTGTCTCAGTGGAGCTAGAGCTGCATCCATGCATTTCGTGAAGGTGCGAGATGACAATGCTAGGCTGAATGGAAGAACTCGGTATTGGTACGCTTTTCCCCCAAAAGAGAAACTTAGAAACTTCCTGTGATGGGGAAGGCTGGATATGTGGAAATACGCTTCTTTTAGATCTATCATGACAAACCAGTCCTCAGACCTGATCTGACTCACGATAATAGGTATGGTTAACATTTTGAATCTGAACCTCCTCAGAGACCGAATCAACACCCTGAGATCAATTATAGGACGTAATTCCCCATCCTTTATGGGAACTATGAAGTACCAGCTGTAGAACCCCGATTCCCTTTCTTGAAGAGGAACCTGCTCTATGGCTTCCTTTGCTAAGAGGGACTGAACTTCTTGTTCCATAACCCGACCCTGCTCGGGGCTGGCCGAAAAGGCCAGAAGGCGAGAGCGGAGTATCTAGGAGGAAGGCCCTGTCCTTCTCCCCGATGCCCGACAGGTTCAACCACAGGTGTCTCTCCGTAGCTACTAATGCTGCCATAGAGCGGCCGATGGCACGGGCCGTCTCTTTAGTAGCACGGAGAGACAAGTCAACCACTCAACGAAGTTCGGTAATATCGTTGAGGGCGACCTCCCCACTGTCGTCCTACCTCTTTGAGGAGGTCGGCCTGGTATGCCTGCAATAACCCCATCATGTGCAGGCATGCACCAGCCCTACCTGCCGCCATATATGCCTTCCCCACCAAGGCCAATGTTGTACGGCAGGGCTTGGAGGGGAGCACCGGAACTCTCAGGGATGATGCAGCATCGGGTGAAAGATATGATGCAAGAGTTTCTTCCACCCGCTGCATCACCCTATAACCGTTCTCCTTTGAGCCCACAATCGATGAATGTAAATGAACTTTGGGGCTCGATAATTGGGAAGAGAACGGTTTACTCCACGTCCTCGACACCTCGGTGTGGAGATCAGTGAAAAAAGGGAGGCTCCGGCGTGAAGGCTGCGACCGGGTTTGCTGGAAGCGCTCATCGAGTTTACTTTTTTAAGTCGCTTCCTGTTTTTCAGATGGCCATTCAATATTTAATTTAGCCACTGCCCTGGTCACAACCTCCAGCAGCTCCTCGAAGGAGGAGAGAGAGGCGGCGAGGTCTCTCCTGCCTCGATGCCCACAATATCGAACTCCTCAGAGCCAGATAGTTTGAGCATCGGGTCCTCATTTTGGGCAGAAGAAGCCGCAGAGTGGGCTTCCAACTCCTGAACGGAACCGATGGAGCTGGCTACTGATTTCTGAGAAAGGGCCGAAGCCGTCTCAACATCATCCACCAGCTCCATCTGCGAACCCCATGAGTGAAGACGCCGCGCTGCCTCGACAGACCGGAGCGTCCTAAGAGGCAGCAAATCACCATTTGCACAGACAGCGCATGCTCCACTCCCAGACAAACAACACAAAGCGAGTGTGTCACCCTCGCTCAAATAACACGGGCAAGGGGACGCACACTGCCTGAATTCTTTTTCTTTATTTGCCATGTATATATATAGAGAGGGATGAGGGATGATATATTGTGACTTTCAGACAAAACAACACCAAATAAGACAGTACAGCACATAGAACGCTTGCTGAAGACCAGAAAGCTGATGCTGTTGTGATCCGGCGTCCTTTTATAGCTTCCACATCGCCGTCATATGCGACGTCACGAGTGACGTAATGACGCAACACCAATTGAGATTGGACTAGTTCCATATGGGCTTCAGACGCGTCATGCTGAAGGCGTTCCCCAATGTGTCGATTCTCGACGCAGCGCGAGTTCCCTCGAAAGGGAACAGAATAATCTAAAGTCAAAACAAACCATTGTTGTGAATTTTCACATGCTAGCAAGAGTGTTGAGGTGTTGTAAATTACCTGTTAAAATCATACAGCTACAGTGCGTCCTAATGATGTTGAGTGTATACTTGAGGGACTGTGGAGATGATTGTACTAATGAACAGCGGATAACTATTGCTGCGGAGCCTGCGGTGCTGCTAACTCACAACAGTGTGACTGTACTGACAATATCTAAGAAAAGATCTGCTAGATGTGTTTTGCTATCTGTAATATGGGCTGTAAAACCCTAATTAAACAACTACACAACAGTAGTAGCATTTATATGACAGCATAAAGTGGCGTAATTTCTATATTATAGGATTCAAAGTGCTCATGCTAGCAGATATATAATCTAATTCAATATATGACATCTTTGTTTGTAATACTGCAGTACATCAATATACATTGTCAACATGCAGAGAAAGAACAATACATTATATCCCAGCATGTCTATTGTGTTCACTGGAATGTACTTCAATTGTTGAAAAGGGCAGAAACATTGCAGAAGTGATTGGTGTGTGGCTGAAAAGCCATTTCAGATGGGGTCTCAAATAATCAACATCACATTTCTTAGACTTCACGCACCTCACTAGCCACCAATGGCTCTACAGTGATGCTGAGGTAACACTTCCTGTGTTATTTTCAGTGACTGGGGCTGAATTCCAATTTGCATACTTCTACTATTCAATAAAAGTATGTACTAGAAAATAGACAATAGAAGCAAAAATGTCAGTGTTATTATTATTATTTTTTTTATTATTTTTTTTTGTTAAATTAGTTATTTAATTCTAGTGGACTTAAAAAAAAAAATCTTAAATCATTTTTTTTTTAAAGTTAGTGTGTATGGATGATGATTATCAGAAGCAGGCTTTTGTTTTGACAGCTCTGTCAACGCCAAGCTTCTATTCTCCGTCTTCATTAGTTTATGGTCTTTGTTAAAAATAAGCCTGATAAAGTACTAGAAAGAACTTAAATAATGTCAACCGTATATGTGAAAAGGTTTTAAAGTGTCTTTCTTTAATCAGTAATTTTGTGAACATTGCAAACTTTGGTGAATCCAGCTGTTAAATCTTCTGAAGTGTGCTTTTGGTTCATAATTATTAAATCAAAAACAACAAAACAAAAAAACGTTGGTCGGGGGGATGTTCAAGATTACAGGCTCGGGGGCAGATTTGCTAACAGCTTGCTCCAGCACAAACCCTCTTTTAGCGTTAAAAAACTGTCAGGATTTACTAAAGACACGTAGTGTTTAAATCCAGAGAAATAAACAGTTTTAACCAGGACATGGACCGTGTCCGTGCGTCGCCTATCAATGACATCATACCCGCATTACCCTCGAGTTCCGGTTTTATTTTGTAGAAACCATTGAAACCCCAAAGACGCTTTAATATAGTATATGTTTTATTAGAAAGGTGAGCAACTGTTTGGATACATTCATCGACAGAAAACTAATAATTGTTATACAGCTCAACACAGTTTTTGTTTAAATCTCGTTTTCTTGATTTACCGCGAGTGCCATACGTTTTACCATACCTAATATCGATCTAGCTCACTGCAGCGTGCAACAAGTGTCTCATATAGTAGCCGACAAGCCAATGCACAGAATACCATTATAACAACTTTCAACACATTCAAATGTATCTAATATGATACTGTAAAACAGCGCTGCGTTACCCCACATACGCATGACCGGAAGAAGCGGAAGCAGCGTCTCCGGCATAATAAAAGCTTCACTGCTCTCGAGCTGTGTGTCGAGCTCGTCTCTCATTAGCAATCGCTCCAGCGGCCTCTTTCAGCTCCAACGGCTTTCGTAACGTTAATAAATCTTTAATATATCACCAGTCATCCATGAATATGATTTCTGGTCGCGTCCTGTCGTATTCTCCACCGGCTGTAGAGGTGATAACAACAACTCCCATGATTCCGCGAAATCAAGGTGTCATCAAGCTACGCCTTTGTTTTCAATAAACGACCGCTAGTGGCCAAAAATTACATAGTGTGCCTTTAATGTGCGCATCGTCAGTACATCACGCACAGAACTTTCCACTCCCATCAGCGCTTTTTTGGAATTGAGCTCTCATTATTCCTGTTTAGTAAATCTGGCACTTACTGTAAAAAAAATAAAAAAAATAAAAAACATGCCACAGAAGCACCTGCAGCTTGGCATTTTCAGAAGAACTCAGGCGTTTTCAGCTGGCTGAAAAATGCTTTGGTGGACACACGGCGTAACAGCCTTGTTGCTAGGAAATTTATGAAGGTATTCAGTTGCTCACTTTTGTTTGAATAGTTTTGCCTTTTTAAAAGAACAAAAATACCATTCAGAATTCCCCTTGATTTTTTTTTTTTGATTTTTTTTTGGGGGGGACTGGGGATTGGAATTGGGATGCGGCCCATGTCTTCCTAAAGCCTCTTGAACTCCAAGGACAGAAAAGCAGGGGTGGAGGCAACTCGGCTCTCTGTTCACTTTGTCATCTTAAGCAAAAAGGGCCAGGGAGTCACTCTCGCCATCTTACAGCACTGCACCAAAGGCACACCACACAGATACCGCAGAGCTCATCTCATCTCCTATTCACAAAGAGCACCGCCAACAGGAGATACCTTACACTCAACATCCCTTTGCATTACTATCACCGAGACATCAAAACCAATATCTACAGCATCTGTTCGCATACAATGACACCGGCTTACAAACCTAGTGAATTACTGAAGATTACAAGCCCCTTCCTCCGCTGCAACATCGCTCAGATGGAGAGTTTGTCATTTGAATGTGAATAAAACAATTATCTACTAGATGGTATCATGAACTATGGGATATAAAGAGGATAGGAACTGTCAAAGCAGAAGTGAAAATCCTGCTGCGCCAGAAAACGAAGGGAAAGTAATGATAAAGGAAGATGACAGTTTATGCTCCTAGTATGAATATAAAGTGCCACCACTGAGAGATTATAGAATTCCACCAGAGTGTTCATTAGCTCCTCAGCAGTGATTGGATAATGGCTGAAGAGCCGTCACATTAATGCGGCCTGCGGGTGAAACCCGCCGCATTACTCGAAGATTGTGAATTCTTTTATTACAATTCAACAATTTGTGGCCAGAACAAAGCAGATAATGACCTTTTTATGAGATTCAAGTTGTCTCATAAACATTTCATGGGCTGAATCATTTCAAAACATTGCCATCTCATCTTATCCAAATGTTTTTAGGTCCCGCGATTGCGTTTAAGTTTGTCATTTAGTGTGTGTGTTTATTTTGTTTTCCTGTTATGCTTGTCTTCTTTTATATCAGATTTTAAGCAGTTTATGAACGGCTGATTATTTTTTATTGTGGTGCTTTGTCATTATTGTTCTTCATGTGTCATTGATGTATGAAATACATCTTGTTACCTTCTGTCCTCTCCTGCTCATATCTAAGAATTGTTTTGTCTTACATTTGTTATATATGTGTTAATACAGTGGACCCAAAGAGTACAGTGTGTGGACATTTAAGATGCATGTTTGAATGTCATTGATAGAACATTTACATTATTTTAAATAAGTAATATTTTGAAATGTGCTGCAATGGCATTCATTGTTCAAATGCGATTTGGGCCTCTGTATGTCATCTTACAGATTCACATCATTGATTGTCTTTTGTTCAACCTTGAGGAGCTGTGTTCGAGTCCTTGGCCCATTTTGAACACAGGCTCATGTTTGTTTTTTTCTAGCTTGATTGATTTATGGGTTACACGCCAGGCCATCTGTCTCTTTATATGAAAACATCGCCACTTCTGGTTTCTGTGTTATCATTATCATGCTTCATAATGTCTGCCCATTCATCTCATCTCTGCTCTTCCATGTCACTTCAGTGGAGGAGTATGGTCATATTGCCTGAACTACATGATTTAACAGCTGTAGAGGCAGAAGGCAGTCATAGAGTCAAGATGGTGATACCAACACAGAATGAAAAAATCTGTCATTTACAGAGACATATATATACATTGTTAGAGCTTAAAATATACTCACACAATTAAGTGCATACAAATACATCTGCTGTTGGTCTCACTATCAGCACACAAGCCATAAATGTGGGGGTGAATCTCATTAAACCTGGCAAGAACATGCCCTGGCCATATTTAACTCCCAAAAAAAAAAAAATAGTGTGCTTCTATAGGACCAGTAAGATGTTTCTTTTTCTTTCTTTTTTTTCAGGATATTTTTTTCATTATTGAATTTCATAGTTTCAACCATGCTATTATCATTTTCATGATTCTTAAAAAGTACTATAATGTAAAAAAAATTAAAAAAATTATGACAATTACTACCCCCTCATAAAAAAACAAACATCTGCAAACGTCTTACAGTATGTTTTAGTATATTTTGTGAATGTAAAACTTATATTATAGAATTACAATTATAATTGTATGAATTTATATTTGTATAGAATATTTTCATGACAATTAAGCAACTCCCCTCCCCATTCTCATAACACCCCAAAAAACAATCATTATCATTAATGTAGTGGGCTATAAAGGTGCACTTAAAATTGTAAAGTATTTTTAACTTTTTATATGTAAATATACATAGTTGAGTGTGCTCAAAAATAAACAGTATATTGCTTCTTTTTTTTTTTACTGTAAGAGTAAAAATGACTCGCACGCATAGTATACAGTAATGAGATATAGATATAATGAGAATCACCATTAAGAATAGTGGGAAACATAATGTTTTCAAATAAGTAAATAAAGAAAACATCCTGATGCTTCACTTTACGGTAATGACAAACTGGGGAGAACATGTGCTTAATTAAAAGTGTCATAATGCAAAATAAATCCTAATGATACAAAAGTCATTTTTTTGTGAGATTCACCCTCAGTTAAAATGGCATTTTTAGTAAAAGGTTTTAGTAAAAAAAAAAAAAAAGAAGAAGAAGGTATTATGACTGGACTCCTCAGTGAAGTTCATTTCACTAACCTGGAGTCTGTGTGTTCTCAGAATGGAGTGACAGCTCTCTCTTTCCATTCTCCTCTACGCTCTCTCTCTCTCTCTGTCTCTTTTTGAGCTCCACTCCTCATACATCCTCTCCACCTCTCTTATCTCCAGAATTCTGGTTACAAGGATTGTGATGTCCAGTATGCGGAACTGGACACAGCAGCTTTGGCATCTTCTCCCAGCCCACGAAGCTCTGTGCACACTGGCGGGGACCTTGTCGAGTACGCAACCATCCAGCCTAGCTCACACTAACGCATGCCATTGTAGGCCTTTCCCCCTATGACTCTGGCCTCAAGGTACACAGACTGATGCACTCCTATGTTTCTTTTCCTCTGTTTGTCCCTCACTCTCTCTCACTGAGCACTAAATTCCCTCTGTGTCTCCTGTTTGTGCTTACTTTCTTCTGTTGTTTTCATTTTACCTTTATCTATCTATCCACTCTTATATTGTCCAAGGCTGCCCTCTAATTGGATAGACATTTTTATCAAACTTTATTTCGATGGTCCAGTTTAGATATTCTACTAACTATAAGTAACTAATAAGTCAACAACATGTCAACTAACTCTCATTGAAATATTAGTAGAATGTTAGGTTAGGGTTATGTATAGGGTCCGGGTAAGTGGAATAAGTTGGCATGCAGTGGCAAAGTCACTTATAGTCAGTAGAATGTATGTTGGGGTACCATCAGAATAAAGTATTAGCAGATATTATACCGTCTACTAAAATTCTAATGACTGGTAGTTGACATGTGGTTGCAAAATTACTTAAAGTGCTGGGTAGATTACACACAAATTGTAGTCAGTTACTGATTCCAAATTACAAGGCAAATTGTTGTTAGTTATGTAATCCATTACATTACACATTTAAGGTAATGTAATCTGACTATTTTTCATTACTTTTATATTACTTTTAACCTAACTCGTTTATCACATTGATTTGAATTGGATAATCTTGTACCATATTGATATAAAAATACAAAAAGATAGAAAATATATTCCATTCTTTATCAACAACATAAAGTGCATTAAATATTACATTATGTCAGGGTTTCCCAGACTGGGGATTATGGTGAAACTGCAGTGGCTTGTGAGTTTAATGAAATGCTATGCAATTAAATCATAAAAATTTTAAATTAGAATTAAAATAAAAAAATTTATTCAATTGGGAATTTAAAAATAATAATAATTTTCATTCAAAATTAAGCACTTACAATTTTTTTTTTTTACAAGATATTTTATTTGTTTACCTGGATGTCATTTCACCATTAACCTGTGGACTTAATTTGATTATTATTATTATTATTTACTTGTATTATTGACCTAACTTCTTAACTTCAAATCTCAGGGGGTCCTTCAAGTAAATATATTATGTCAATATAATAGAGGTTATGAACAGAGGTTCAGCTGACGAAAAAGTTGGGGAATCCCTGCAATGCATGTACAATATGAAATGATGTGAATTTGTATATTTTAATGTGTTTGAAAGACAAAGGCCTTCCAAAAACATTAATACGTGGTTAAATGACTCACTGAGTGATCATTCAAATAACAATAATAATCAATGTGTTCGCCAGGAGCTTATTAGATATGCAATGCTGCAGTGTTGAGAAAAAAACTTCTTAAAGGTTAAGTGATTTCTGTAAATCCAGTGATCAAAAGCTGTGTGGGTCTCAGTCTTCAGTGGCTGATCCGTGTGTGCAATTCCTCACACCTGGAAGAACTTCTGAATGTATATAAGCAGTATAGGCTTTTTTAGAAGGGAAAATGTAAAAGATAAAAAAAAAAATAATAATAATAGTAGTAGGTAGAATCAGTGAATTATGTATAATTTACTGCCATTGTGAGAATAACATGCAATCATGTAATCAATAAAGTAACTGTAATCTGATTACAAGTTTTTTAAAACGTAATATAATCTAATTATAAGTACTTTATTTTTGGTATCTGATTACGTAATCCAGATTACATGTAATCAGTTACAACCGGGTAATGATTACTTATAGTTTCTAGAATGTTTAAAGTAGACTTTCGAAATATTATGATATTGTTCAACAATAATAAATAAATACATTTAAAAAAAGTTTTTTTTTTAAATGACCAGTAACCTGGTAACTGCTAATGAGCAGTTGAACATGTGTACCTAATAAAGTAACCGGTGAGTATGTATTCAACTATGTAGTCAAGATAAATTTGAGTTATTTATGTATTGATTTATAAATAATGAATTAGTCAATCATTATCCAGTAAACCAGTAATAAATAAGTTTAAAAGCTGAACACAATGCTTTATACACAATGTTAAAATCAAAACGGCATCACTAGAACAAACTTGTCTGAAAGCTTGGAAAAGGCTTTATATTTGTTTTTAAAAGTGAACTTTTGTGTCTAAAACAAGAAGTCTGGTATAGTCTGCATTATCATGCATCTGGGGAATCGTCAGATTTTACAGCTGAGATTGATTATATTGCTGCAAATGGTTTATATATTATTCAATAACTTTAAGTATGGAATACTATGTTTAATGAGGATTTGGAAGAGATATATGAGTGGACGTTTGGTTAATTGCAATTTAAATTGCCATATGTTAAGTAGCTGTCTAAGATGTGATTAAATACTAAAGATTCTAATTAGAACAAATGAGCAACCATGATAGTGACGCGATAACATGTCACTAATGTCAGTTTGATGGGGTAGCCTACTTAAAGATGATGTGTTTTGATGTGTCATTTTTTCAGTCAAAAAATTATAATTTCACTGTTTAATATTAGAGACAGCTATAAGTTAGCTGTGACTCTTTGATGCTTTAAAATTCATGATTTTGTATGCTATTCATGGCTTAACCACTGGAGTGAGTGTGAGGTTTGGCCAACCAATGGCAGACAAGCAGATTATTCAGGAAATCTCTTTGAATACAGTCATTGTTTTTGCATTTATGTTGTCTAGTGGTGCAGAAATTACACACTTCAGCTTTAAGAAAGATGTGCATTATATAGTATGATGCAGTCCTAAATCACTATACTGTCAAAATTCAGTTTTGATATGGGTCAGTACGATATACAATATACAAATATACAAATATATATGTATATATATATATATATATATATATATATATATATATATATATATATATATATATATATATATATATATATTCTATTTTAAATAAATGCTGTTCATTTGAATGTTTTTTTCATCACACAATGAAAATCAATTATCACTGGTTCCACAAATATTAGGCGGCAGAAACTGTTTTTAGCATTAATAATAACAGATAATAAAATCAGCATATTAGAATGATTTCTGAAGGATACATTTTTATTATTTAATATTATTACATAATATTACTTAATCTCAATATTACTGTTTCACTGTATTTTTGATCAAATAAATGCTGCAGTTGTGATCAGAAAAGACTTCTTTCAAAACATCAAAAACTTTACAGACTCCAAACTTTTAAATGGTCGTGTTTGTACTTTTATCTTTTTATTAACATTTTGTCGTTTTACTTGCTCAGTAGGTTTCAGAGAGTTATTTTAACGTTATCTCCACTGTATAAGATATACACACAAGAGGGTCTGACTTGTGCCTGTTACCGTCCCAGTGTGCAGGAGATTTCCCATCGCTTCAGAAACCCATCTCTTCGTCTTCTTCTTCTTAGATAATAGCAGCCGAGAGGAAGACAGAGCAAGAAAAAAGCAGTTCTCAGGGGTAAAGTCTGAATGAGTCAGCCTCACTGTTAAAACAAGCAATTAATATCACAGCGTGGAGTTCTCAGAGGGCCACCACTGCAAACACTGCTGAGCAGGAACATCGTAAAACATGAAAAAAACAACTCGACTTCCTTTTATATTCAAAACGCTGACAGCCTTTCTTAGTGGATAATGTAAAGTTTGAAGGCAAAGGAGCAAAATCAACAAATGGAATTGTTAAATCAATGTCAGCAGCTATAAAGTGTTTTCAAAAAGAGGGAAGTGAAAACTGTGGATTATTTTTTTTTTCATAATGATGGGTGAATCAGGATTATAGAGGTCTATTTTAAGTGCTTCCACAGGCAAAAAAGTTTTGGTATCCTTTGAGTACCATGTAAATACAGATTATCAAATACTATCAATGGGTTATGGGCCCACCGAAGTACTTTTCTCTAATGGCTTACAAGCATAAGATAAGATTTCAGATCAAAATGATTTGTATCATAATATTACGTTTCTCTGGCATTTTTCATCAATGTTATGAAAACTGTATTTTTAAGCCAAGCATTAAAGTCAAAGTTTAATATTGCACTGTAAAAGAAAAAGTCTGTATCATATACAGTATGAGGACTGATGCTAAACGCGTTATAATAATAATTTATTTCTGTTCAAGGACACAAAGAACTTTATGTACACTAATTCATACATTTAACTTAAAACTTTCATGTAACCTCAATGTGAACACTTTTATTAGTAAACTTAGCTATCTTTAACATTTATTAGTATAAACCTAGCTAGCTTTAACACTTGCTGTATGAGTGCAGCAATAAAAAGATTTTATTTGCTCTCAAATCAAACTGCATGCACCACTTGTCACCATGATGGTAACTATCCTAAAACCAACATTAACAGAAATTCTTCTAAATTAGCATAACAAAACATTAATCACTACTAAATCTCCCACTTAACATTAATTTTGCGCACACAAAAAAACAAACAAAAAAAACAAACAAACATATTGCACTTAATTTGAGCATTTACTCTCCCTTTCGAGTGCCATCAGCAAAGCATGCTGGGAAATAGACACCCTAGCCATTTCAGTTAAACTTAAGTTCGTCTAAATTAAAATAAATAATTTCATAACACTCAAAACAATGAAACAGTTCAGTTTACTTAAAATATATCAGTTCTGTGAACTTGAATGAAAATAAAGTGCTAAATACTCATACAAGTTTATTTGACTGAACTAGTAAGTTTAATTTAAGTTTGTCCTACTCAAACCAATTAATTATTTTGAGCATTAAGTAGTGGCCAACAAGGTAAGTACATTGGTTAAGGTTAATTTTATGATTTGTAAACAAATATATTTTTTGGAGTTTTCATGACATACCAAGCCTGCTTGATAGCTCAGCTGGTGCAGAATAGTACTAATGATGCAGAGAGCTCGGGTAATCCTGTGAAAGACGAGTCACAATAAAAGAGCTCAAAAACAAGCTAAAATGGCATGGTTACGATGGCGTTTTTATGTCACATTTGCTTTTGTTAACACTATCTGGTAGGTTTAGGGTTTAGTGTAGATGTACGTTATTTTAAAATGGATCATTGAGCTTTTAGCGTCACTCACCGGACATTTCAGCTCAGAACTGTGGTGTTAGGTACAAACTCCAACGTAATAAAACGTTGCCATATTCATGTTCATCTGTTCCAAAAAAAAACAAAAAAAACATGCTTTTAGTGCTACTCACTGGACATTTCACTTTGAAACTGTCGTGAACCGTGAAATACGCAATGTCTTTTGCCTTTTGCAAAAATGTTGCCACAGGTACGCTTTTCTAATGAGCCTGGGCTGAATGTATTAAATGCCGATCGAATGATGGAGAACAGCATTCCCCAGGCATATATCCATGATGCACAGCATTTTAAAGAGTGACCCTGGATCGTAGTGGTTAAGTAATGCAGTGTAGTTCAGGTCAGAGCACACTAATCTGCTGCATCCTCCAAAAATTTGCTCTCAGGCCTGAAATAATTGCGACGTGCAAATAGCTTTTAGGACAAATTTTATGGGCACGTTTGCACTGGTTTTTGCATAATTATTTTAGTGAACTGAGTGCTGAAACAACACAGAGAGCGTTTGCTAAGAAACAATGCCATCAGCAGACTCAATTCAGTGAATTTCCCCCTTAGAGTGCTTTTAAGAGGAATCTGATTCCTTGAATACATCACAAAGTCATGGAGTTTCTCTTTTACTTTGTCTGGACGGAGGTGCATTTTCTCTAATTGCTTAAATGATGCAATTACATTTGCTTTGAATTGCAATTTCCAAGTGTTTTTATTTTCCATTAGTACTTATTAACATTAATGAGATTCAATATCATTTGTAATGCCATTCAAGCCCAAATGTGGCCTTTAAAAATGATAATTACCTCCTCAGCTTATGCCTCAAATGTGGCTTTAGCCATTTGACCCATATTACCATAATGATTTATGACTGACATTCCAATATCTGTCATTAGAGACCAAACATGTTTTTATCTCTCATCCCCTCTAAGCCGTGATGATTCAAAGGATTTACAGTCTCAGATGGCAACCTTTCTTCCAAAAGATCTTGCAGTATTGTTCAATGAGCATTATTTCTTTGTGTTCTGACCTCACACTTACACTCGTCCATTGTTTTTTCTTTGTAAATCTTGCCTCAATCCTCTTGTTTGTCTTGTTTGTGTGTGCGAAAAGATTAAAGATTAAAAAGAAAGAAAAGCCAGAGAGAGAGAGAGAGAGAGAGAGAGAGAGAGAGAGAAGACAAGTCCCAGCAAACGTATCATTTTAACTGGTGTTTTCTCACTGTTGTCCTCTTTGTTGAGTTTATTTTGTTATTAAGGGGAAAGCACGCAGCACATATATCTAAACGACACTCGCAGCAGTCTAAGCTGATTTTTTTTTTAAAGCCATTTCAAACTTCTTTTGATCACTAAGCGAAAAATGTTCAATAACTTTGCCACAAAGATTGCACAGTCCTATAGCTCGTCCTGGGTCAACATTTCATTCAGTAACATTGGGCAGTTTTGATTTATATGCTGTTTAATGTTGATGATTGCGTTATTTTACATATGCATCTGCGTACATATGCTATCGCTTGTTTCTGCTGCTTTTTCGCAAGTGTTTTGATCCGGAGATTCATTACTCTTTCAAAAGATATGGCATAGCGCCCCCTACCGTACAACAGTTAAAACAGGGAGAGCCCCGAAATTTCCGTCAATGGCGGGGAAAGAGCTAATAGGTTTAATATGCGTGTTTATGATACATTTGTTTCTTGTCATCTTTATATGTTCATTCAGTCATCATTCTTCCTTAACTTCTTTTGCTCTTAAGGCTCAATCCCAATTCACCCCTTGCCCCTACCCCTTGGCCCTACCCCTCCGTTTTGCGCGTTCCCGTGAAGGAGTAGGGTTGTCTCGATTCTCTTTTGGTTGGAGGGGTAGGGGTAGGGGGAAGGGCCAGATAGCCCTTGAAACTAAAAATTTTCGGAACCACATTTCAAATGAAGGGGTATGAGAAATGTACCTGCATACACCGGCTACAGAGGCAACATGACTGGCAATAATCATTTTCTTTATGTTGCATTCAATCTTGTGTTCATATTTACGGTCATGTTCTTCAAAGAAACGGTTGCAAAAAAAAAAAAATCGCTAAAGTTCGTTAACAATATGACGCGTGTAAAATCTTAAAAAAAATAGCGGATTCCTATTAAAACGGCGGATTTGCCAGGCGCGCGCCAGGAGCGGTTCACAGCCGAGGAGACCGACGTTCTCGTCAGGGACATTGGGAATGGAGAAACCCACCCAAATTAAATGTGTAAGTTAGATGTATGCTTCTATAATAAATTGTCTATCTATCTATCTATCTATCTATCTATCTATCTATCTATCTATCTATCTATCTATCTATCTATCTATCTATCTATCTATCTATCTATCTATCTATCTATCTATCTATCTAAGCCTAATAATGTATGATTTGCAAAAATGAAAACTGCTGCTGCGTTGTGCACACGCTACATTGATTATGGCCAAGCATGCGCCCTTAAAATAGCATATGAATAACATGCGCAACGCGCCACTGACTTAAAACTATTTTTTCCTGGTTAGTGGCGCAATTGTTTTCTAAACCTGCAAAGTAGCATGAGGGAACGTTTGCGCCGGAACACGCCTCCTCTTTGCGCTGAACCGCCCCCGGCAGCGCAAGTGTATTTCTTAGTTAACCGACGTGCTTCTGTGGAGGGAAAAATCCGCTTTGCGCGGGTGCAAAATAGGAATGATACATGCGTCGGTGTACAAAGTCAATTGCGCTGGGTGCAAGATAGGGCCCCTGGTCTGAAAACAAGGTGTGTTCTGGCGCATTGTTGGCGCGTTGCTATTTCGAGTCAACAGAAATAGACTGCGCCATTGACCAACTGAATCCTGGTCCAAAGTCAATGCCGCAATATTTTTTTTTTGTTATTTAATGAGCGCGTTAGTAATGTGCGCCTATAGGCGGGTCCACAATGTGCGTACACTCTGCTTATTAAACACACAGGGACGCACAGCAGCACACAAACATGCCAAATATTTAAAATAAAAGGATTACAATGTAAAAGATTATTATTGTGAACATAAAGATGTGGTGGAATCCGGATTGTCCCGTAGAGGGTCTGCTTGCGGACTTTTACCTCGCGCATGAGCAGTTCCGTTTGCGCTCTGAAGACACATTTGGTCTTTCCACTATGAGCGCAACTGGCATTTAAAGGGAATGGGAGATAAGATTCTGATTGGTTTAACGCACGTAAATCCCACAACACACCCATTACTCATTATGAGAAGAGGGACAACCCTTTTAGACCATGCGCATGGCGCAAAAGTGGATTCGGACACGCCCTAAGAGAGCTTGCGCTGTGTGCTTAAGACCATGCGCTTAGATCGTTAAAATAGGGCCCTTAGAGTTAATTTTAACATACTTCAATGTAGATAAGCTTATTATCTGTCAACCTTATCGCTCTTCCCTGTGTAAGGGTACTTGTCTGAGTGTTGATTTTGCCTTTTTAAACACACACCGTAGTGACCTTTCATATTTGAGTGTGTGGGTCTATGAATGAGATAACCAGTAATTAACCTGGCAGCGGAGAGAGAAGTATGGGTAAATGTGTGTGGGTAATCCTGGCTGGTGATGTGTCCTTGTTATTGAGCCCAAGAACAGATGTACTGAGATGAGAGATATCTAATGATAACACCCAGGTGTTAATCTTTGGTGTTATACTGACATTCAGTGAGATGGTGGGTGTATAATATAAAATTGTACTGTGAAAAATGTATGAAAAGTTTCTTTTGGAATTTGCAGAGAAAATGATCCACACATTTGTGTTATGTAACTCATGCATTTGGACTGTACTGTATGTCATACTATGCAGTGCAGATATCTACAGGATCTGAAATGCTTGTAATGCACTCAAACCTCAGTTAATAAGAAAATCATGTTTTTATCGTTAAAGATCTACGGCGACCCATTTGGATCTAGTTTTACTTTAGCTCCTCTATTATCATATGTCACAACAAGATTTCTCACAAGATTTCACAAGAAGTCACAAGAGATTTGACCGCATCAACATATCAACATATTTTCATTGTGTTCATTTTTCAAAACAGATTAGTTTTGATCATATCCAGAAATATCCCTCGCTTTTAGTGGTGATTGTTAAGGCTCTATTATTTTTCATACTTATGGATTGAGGATTTAATTTCCTCCTGTTATCCGCCAATAAATGTCTGGGTCACATTTCACACCAAAATCAAAATCAAATCAAAATAAATAACATGTTGCCAAAAGAAAATGAAGCCTATTTTAGGAACATTAAGATTTATTTTTTCATTGTGTCATTTACATTACAATTAAGCATGTCCTTCTCCAATTGTCATAGGCCTACTGTCAGTAAACAAGCAATTCATATCATAGAGAAAAAAAAAAAAGAAAAAAAAAGATCCTACTATTATATTAACTAGATCTCTCACTGTCAAAATAAAATCTGATTTTTTTCTGTTATTTACAATCAGTCAGCACTTTATCATGTTAACAATTGTAATAGCCGAGAGGCAGAGGAAGAACAGGAGACAATGATGTGATGATTAAGAATTGATCAGAAATGTTATTTTACAGTATATACAGTACACATCTGTGTGCATTTATTAGAATTATGATTAAGAATGCATGGTTAAAATTACAATGCAAAAAAAAGTCCTGATTCAAGACACACTCACGCACACACACACACACACACACAGAATAATAATCACAACAGATCACATCATTTATGTAGCTTTAGAAGGTTTGGTGTGTCTATCCAGGACCTTAGTTCTTCTTATGAGCTCCTGTTTTTCAGAAGGGCTTTTCCTGAAATAATTACTCCTGGAGTAAGCCAAAAGATATAAAACATTATGCTATGGCTTGAATATATTTTCTAATTGGCTGTGCAGTGTCTCTGTGGATCCTATACACCAACGTGCAGATAATTCCTCTGTTCAGATCAGTGATAGAGGCAAAATAGAGGCATGTTTTACATGGTCAAAGGAGCACTCAAGAATGACTGACAGATAAACTCTGGATTCCACCTTTCTTAAATGGGGTACAAAAAATAGGTCCATTTCAATCAGTACATATTATTTGAAAGCATTTTCAATCAGCTTTGTAACTGGCTTTATGTAGAGCCACTAGGCAGGCCAGAAGGTCAAATTCCTTCTCTGAAGATAGTGAAATAATTGCTTTGGCAAATTCCAAAGTTCTGGAACGGGGCAATGCTGCGATGGGGGAATCATTACATTGTCAAAGGAGATAAAAGAAGCCTATTTAGGTCGAATTCCCCATGGTGGACTATCAGAGAGACCCCTACACGCCTACCTCACTGTTGAAGGTATTGGAAAAAAGAAAGAAAAAGAGGGCTTCTTATTCGGCCAGTGATTTTCATTTAGATTAGTGCTGCATTTTATTCAGGAGTGAAGTGTCTCTCTGAATCTCTCCCTGTCTGTGAGGAAGGTGCTGTCATAATGGTTCACCTCCTCCATCTGTAGACATTTTATTATGTACGCTTGTTAATAAAACAGTGTTTTTCCTCCAAAGGAAGCAGCTGTTTTTGTGTTTGTGCATATGTATAGTAGTCATCTAATATCAGAGTTCAAAACAAGACTTTAAATTAAAGTTTACTTCCCTTTCAGTTTGGTCACGTTCGACTGCTGCTTTGGGGAAATTAAACAGAGAAAAAATGTTAGCTACCAAAAGACACTGCGGATCGTCTTAGTTACGTATGTCTACGACGTAGTCGGATGTACCGTACTGATTGGGAACACGCTTAGGGAGCCTGTCATCTTCGAGTATTGATAAAACGAGCCAATCCACATTGGCGTGCGAGCTTTGCATCTCACGCTCCGCCCCGCAGCGCGGAAGTGGGTGCACGCACCATTTGTCTTTCGCTTCGGAGTCGATCGGTCTTCACGTCGATGTCTGTGAAGAGTGTTGATATTTTCAACGAGCGAGTGTGTCGGTGCTTCTTCTGGAAGTCTCTCCCGGTGCTGTTCTACAGCGCAAGTGCAGTGGTGGTCGCGAGCCTTCTGAGGTCTCAACTGCTTTTTTAACAGCATTCCTTTTTGTGTTTGTTTGTCTGACAGTCGGTTGAAGGCGAAGAAAGTGAGTGCGTCACTGGTACAGGCTGCACCATTCCTGTCAGTGTTGCCGCGATCATTCCCCTGTGTGCTCCAGCACTGGTGAGAGTCCAAACTTCCTGAAATAGCAACACGGGTGCGTTTTCGTCTTTTTCAAGATGTCATTCCACCCGTGCGTTTCTGGATGAGGTCATTCGCTGTCCCCCTCTGACGGTCACAATAGTTGTGACCGATATCGCGTGTTTGGGCTTACAGCACGCTGAAGCAGCTTTTATGGATAGTTCATATTCCCATTGCGGGAACATGACAATCGTGGTATTGAGATCGAGACTCGCCTTCATGCGTGAAGGTGGAGTCCCCATTACCATGACCCGCTCTCGGGCGCCATGTGGGATGGGTGATCAAAGGATAATAGTGATGGCTTCCCCGCCCAGTAACAATCCCTGTGGGCCCCTCACTCCTCTATCACACCCCTCCAGAGGACAGGATGCTGATTGCAACATGGGAGAGTGAGCTGAGTTCTGGAGATGACGACTCGGCTGCTTTGTCCCCTTCAGGGAGTGTAACGTTGTCAGAGTCAGATCCAGAGATCTCAGCTATGCTGAAACGGGCCACCGAGGTGGTCGAGCTTGTGTTGAATCCTCCACCGTGTCCCGTACCGTCTCGTTGGATGATTGGTTCTCGGGGCGGGCCAGGCTGGTTCTCAGCCTACCGCCCCAGTACCTTTCTTTTCCAAAGCGCATGAAGAGCTTACCAGGTCGTGGATGGCACCTTTCTCTGCCAGAAACTGCCTGAGTAGCTCCTCCCCCCTCTCTACCCTTGACGGAAGAGCGGTGAAGGGTTATGAGGCTATCCCTCCAGTGGAGCAGTCTGTCACAATGCACATGTGTCTGACGGCCGCTACCTCTTGGAAGGGGGATCCTCGTCTCCCCTCTAAATCCTGTGAGTTCTCGTCCGTTCTTACGGGCAGAGCTTACAAAGCCTGTGGGCAAGCCG